>NC_139943.1:9924742-10254742 GCF_963454915.1 Gymnoscopelus microlampas | reverse complement strand
TGCCAATGAGAGGAGTTGTAGATGTTAAGACCCTGACCATGCTAACCCTAACCCTGAGCTGACTGATTTGTTTACGCCTGATGCCATGACGACACATTGAGGTTAGACGACACACTCCATATTTGGGCGTATAGCTGCATTGGGAACTCCTTATATGGTTATGGCTGAGTCATGGTGACATGACCGCCGGCCGGTCCTCCCATTGACCAAGTTTAATATAGGATAGGATAATATAAAAACCCTTTTCAAGGGTTTTTGCAGAGAGTATGGCGTGTGGGCAAGGAGAGCACAGTCGTCAGCATGCTGAAGTTCTAGGATGTGTTTTTTGGGGGTTTTAGGTGAAGTCCTGGAGGCCGCCGGATGTTGAAGTGACCGCCGTCCAGCCGGAACTGTGTCCTGCCCATTAGCCAAGTTTAGTATAGGATATGATCAAATAAAACCCCTTTTCAAGTTTGTGTCTTCTGGCGATTTTGGGGGAGTCGGAGAGGGGAGCCTCATGCACTCACGTTGTGCCTCGTTTCCCTTAGGCGGGGGCCCTAACATGGATCAGAGCAGTTATATTATGGAGCACACGCACAATTTTAAACGTGGTAAAAATATTGACATTCAGTGGGTTGTTTTCATTTCTGACACACACACACACACACACACACACACACACACACACACACACACACACGTTTGGGAGAGTCTATAGCCGCATGCAGCCCGAACATTGCGTGCAGCTTTAATTGGAAGAAGTGCAAACCGATAGATTATGGTACAATCAATGTTTATGGGTTTCTTTCATTTCCTGTGCGCTGCGTGGTGATGAGTTGCCTCTTTGAGATTCGTCCCGAGGTAATCTGCGGTGCGTACGGGCCTATTTACGCTACGGCAGCAAAACATGGCGATAGCAACGGAATCAAAAACAAACAGTTGGAAAAGGGAAAACATCTGTGTCAATAATCCAGAGGGGACGTGAATTAGGTTTTTTTACGAGACTGAAATGGGATTGAGAACACATTGTATACTTATTGTTGTTTTCACACGATTTGTATCCAGATAGCCCTCCATCTTTTTTCCAAAGGTTTGAACCGTGCAGCCTTTGGAACACTAGCTGTGACTGTCAATCAGGCATTATTTGGGTTTTAGATTCCATGGTGAAAGCAACGGCGATAGACCAGTGGTTCTCAACCAGTAATCCGGGGACCACCAGTGGTCCTGGGGGGGGGGGGGGGGGGGGGTACCAGCAAAATTAGTTAACATAGCCTCACAATCATTTTAACCACGTAGCTTTGGCTATTCAAAAATAGCAGATCTACAAGTTACAACTTGTAGATCTGCTATTTTTGAAATATTCTTGAAAATGTGTGCATATCTTTGAATTTATATATTTTTTAAAGCAAACATTTTTAACTC
Source organism: Gymnoscopelus microlampas (assembly GCF_963454915.1). Classification (NCBI taxonomy): domain Eukaryota; kingdom Metazoa; phylum Chordata; class Actinopteri; order Myctophiformes; family Myctophidae; genus Gymnoscopelus; species Gymnoscopelus microlampas. The sequence goes on along the minus strand of NC_139943.1, from coordinate 10,253,341 downwards.
AAATCTTTGCTTCCGGGGGGTCCCCGGCACAAAAAATGTTCAAATACTTGTGGTGGAGTAAAAGTACAATATTTGCCTCTGAGATGTAGTGGAGTAAAAGTAAGTAAGTATAAAGTAAGTAAAAGTACATGTACTCAAGTACACTACTTGAGTACATGTACTTTCCACCACTGACAACTACATATAGGGAGGGATGTTATAGTAGTTGTGTTGCAGTGCATGAACTCCTCATTACAAAGACAAATGCACATTTGAGTTCAGTGTTGCAAATACGATAGGCACTGGTGTACAGAGAACATTATATGGTCAGATCCAACATGATAGTGCTGTCAAACAAGTCTATGAAGCTGCCTATGAAATCTATGAAAACATATATATTATATACAATATGTAATTGGGGTCCCTGCTTTATCCCTCTCTCAGCCAAGGGGTCCTTGGCCTTAAACGATGAAGACCCCTGCCTTACAGGGAAGGGTTAATGCATTCAAATCCGTAACATAATGAGTGATGATCATCTTTATCCTATGATGAGACATTGGCCCCATCCACTGGGCATGAGGGGTCACTATAGTTTGATGAGTATGAAAATGATCTGAATCATTACTTGCGCCAGTGAAGCAGCGCAAGTACTGTATTCAGGGCCGTCATGTCGAAAGGAGTACACAACATACTATATAGGTATATATAAGTATATAGATATATATATGTATAATTAATATATATATGTATTATATATTATATATTATATTATATATTATATATATATTCATATATTCATATATATATATATTATATATATATATATATATATATATATATATATATATATATATATATATATATATATATATATATATATATATATAATATATATATATATATAATATATATATATATTATATATATATATATAATATATATATATATTATATATATATATATATATTAATATATTAATATATTAATATATATTAATATATATATATAGTCTCATCCGGCGGCGTCCTAGTATTTTATAGGCACTATGCACATATGTCAAGTGAAGTCCAGCCAATCAAATTGAGCTCAGGCACTGGCATGAACAAATAGGCATAGGGACTATTGATGACATCACTATTATGTCATGAATACAAAGACCGATGCTATATATAGTGTAAAATATATTAATTCACATTAATCCCGTCCATTAATCTGGTCCTTAATAAGACATTCTTGAAAATTGCCAACCAAACTACCTTACTCCTTGCGACAGTCTCGTACAAGTGAAGGAGAATGTCAAAGACAAATAATGGACAAAAAGATCTTTTGTGACAACACAAATAGTTGGGTTGCACCTTTACCCTTCTGCTCACCAAGAAGGCAGCAGCCCTCACCTTGCCACACTCTGAAGAAGAAACGAGAGATGCAGGACACGCTGGCACGGTCTAACCTCAGACTGCACAAAGTGGCCTCTAACAGAACAGAGGTCATGGCCGATTTCCCTTCCAGTGATCACACCAAAAGCAGAAAGGACCTTAACCCTTCGAATGGTGAGACTAGGAATTTGCTGGAACATTACCACAGACACCTTGAAGGCTCTAAATGATATTAAACCTTTCACCCACAGGGGTGTACTCTACATTGTGAGTAGCCTGTTTGACCCCCTTGGCCTTCTACCCCCTGTGTCCATTCAAGGGAGAGCACTTCTCAGACAACTGTCACGTCCACATATGTACATATATACAAATTGTGATCACACCAAAAGCATAAAGAATCTTAAGCTTTCTATTGATGAGACTAGGGATTTGCTGGAACATTACCACAGACACCTTGAAGGTTTTAAATGATATTAAACCTTTCACCCACAGGGGTGTACTCTACACCGTGAGTAGCCTGTTTGACCCCCTTTGCCTTCTACCCTTTGTGTCCATTCAAGAAAGAGCGCTTCTCAGAGAACTGTCACGTCCAAAGAAAGAATGGGATTCGCCACTCCCTGTGACAGTCTTGTACAAGTGAAGGAGAATGTCAAAGATTCTGTTTACAGACCACTTACCTTAGTACAATCTGACCTGGTAAGCGCAACCATGACTTCGGCTGACCGCACCATAGGTCACTTAGTGTTCCTGTGTACCGAGAATGATCATAAAGTTGGCTCTTCCATTGATGACCAGCGTTTCATGCAGATAATGGACAAAGAGGTCTTTTGTGACAACACAAATACTTGAGTTGCACCTTTACCCTTCTGCTCACCAAGAAGGCAGCAGCCTAACAACAGGGAGTATGCCTACAAACACCTAACCTCACCCTGTCACACTCTTAAGAAGAAACCAGAGATGCAGGACACGTTGGCCTTAAAGGATAAAGAGGTTAAGATAAAGGATCTTAACCTCTCTATTGATGAGACTAGGAATTTGCTGGAACATACCACAAACACCTTGAAGGGTCTAAATTATATTAAACCTTTCACCGACAGGGGAAAAGTTGAGTAGCCTGTTTGACCCCCTTGGCCTCTACCCCCTGATATGAAACTTCGTATAATTCTTATTTACAGAGAACCAAAGATGAAATTGAATATTTTTAAGAACACAATGAAATTAATGTTAAAAAATATATCTACAATACAAACTCTCATTCTTGGAGATTTTAATGATGACCTTTTAAAGACCAAAGACGAACATATAGACACATTATTTTCAACATTTAATTTTAAACAATTAGTACATTCTCCAACAACAGATCATGGAAGTCTTCTAGATCACGTGTACTACAACAATGGTCAAGAAAATAATATAACTATTGAAGTCAAAGACACATATTATTCAGATCATGACTTAATTAGGATACATTTATCTTCAAACCAAGAAAATGTTGTACTTGATATCAACTGAACTATTTTTTTTCTAATAATTGCTACATTAACATAATATACTTGAATCACTGTTTTTTTTTATTTTTATTTCAATTATTTATTTTTTTACTAACACTGCATTTTTCTTTTAGATTGAAGTTTTGACTATATTTTAAAAATAACATTGGTTTGTTTACAATCTTTTTTTCTTTTTTTTTCTCAAGGCGCAAGTTAGCAATTGACAGATTGCAGTCTTGTTTAGTACTGTACTGTATGCTCTTCACAGTGACCAGATCTAAACCCAATGGAACACCTTGGTAAAATGGTACTCTCCTCCGCCATCATCAAAACACCACTTTGAATGGTGTTCCATGATCCCTCCAATAGATTCAGGGGGTCCGGGACCCCTAGGGGGCTACTATAGTGGGTCCGCTAAACCTTTGTGTTTTTTTTAAATTAAGCACTTGAACCCTATCCTTATTCTGAGGAGAACTTTAGCCAAAATAGCAGATCTACAAGCTCACAACGCCTCGCGCTGCGAGGCGTTGTGAGCTTGTAGATCGGCTATTTTTGGCAATGAGATTTGGTGTAGAGGGAAAAAATAGCAGACCAAGTAAAAAGAAAAAGAGTTTAATCTCCAACACAATTGTATACAACTAGAGGTGCGGGTCGCTACGCGACCCTTCCGTCTAGTCGCTGGCGCGAGGCTCTCGTGTAGTGGGCTGTAGATGTTTTCGACACGCAAACCAAAAGCGGCACAGATTGATGAAGCAGCCCGCTCAGCCCAGCGAGACGGCGTTCGCTGCATTCAACCCTCCCAAAGAGTCAGACAGGCAGTATTTGGATGGGGGGCGGGGTTGCCGGGGTTGCCATGTCCAGGAGTTGTAAGCGTGAAGTGGCGTGTAATTGGTTAGGGAAAGTGCGTCCACGCATGCGCAGTGCACAGCGCGGACACTGGTCGTCGCGTACAAACATTCTCGCGCATGACTGTAGATTCAAATTGTAAGGTAGATATAGAGGGGGTCCCTGCTTCATCTCTCTGTCAGCTAGGGGGTCCCTGGCCTGAAAACGTTGAAGACCCCTGCATTAGAAAATCAGTCAGATTGAAAAAGGAGTGTTCCCCTAGGCTACTGTAGGTACCCTACCCTCACAAAAACATGCAGTAATCCTGGTCTCTATACTGCCTCCCCCTGGTCAGCCGGGGCGCCTGATGGAGGGGAAAGGAACTGGTTGGAATAACGCGTTCCTTCCAAGCGCAACATCCTACCGAGGAAACTTCTATCTGTCAGGTGATAAGAAGCGGCCTGCATGAATTGAAGGAAGCATGAGCAGTAGTGATGTGCGGGTCGGGTTTTTTCATGACCCGCCCGCCCCGCCCCGCCCCGCCACGGAACCCAACCCGCCTCAACCCGCCCCGCGAACCCATATATAAATCTATGGCTCAACCCGCCCCGCGACCCGCGGTAAAATAAAAATCTGTAAAATAATGAAGGAAAATAATCTTCAAATACACCCCAAGTGTATTCAAACTGTTTTATTGTTATTATTCTTATTCTTATTAGGAATAAAGACAAAACAAGAGCATGTGATTTTTATTTTTTTTTCGTGTGAGAGCGGCTGACCCGCTCACCCGCAGCCCGCATAATTTCCTCTGAAATCCTGACTCGACCCACCCGCGCCGCGGGTTGACCCGCGGGTTACGGGTCGACCTGCTCATCACTAATGAGCAGAGTTCAGGGCACTCCCAGGCTGGCACTGGCAAAAATGGGTTACAAAATCGTGGGATAAAAATGTAAAAAGATAAAGGAGTGCTCGTTTTCTTCGAGTTCACCTCTCTCGTGGCTCAAGTCACCTTCAGGCGGCGCGCCTCCATCGGTGAAAACGAGTGCACCTTGCATCTGACTGGTTTTCCAATCATACTGTGACACATACATACGGTACAGAAAGACAGACAGACAGACAGATAAGACAGATTTCGTTGCAACAGTTTTGCACCACACTATGCGACGCAGTGTTGATTTTGACAGCAACTTTTGATGTAGTCATAGTCTTTTGAATAAAATTCTGTTTAGTTTGTCACATTTTAGTCACTTTTATGTGTAGTTTTAGTCGACTAAATATCATAAGATTTTAGTCGACTAAATCTACAGTTGATTTAGTCGACTAAAACGTATTTTTGGCAGGCCGTGATGGCATCGAAATGATTTTCACTTAGCTGCATGCCGTTAGCCGAACTTCATGCCGATAGCCGATCTACAAGCTCACAACGCTTTGCGCTGCAACGCGTTGTGAGCTTGTAGATCAACTTTTTTTGGTCTGTGACACCCGTGTGCAGTTTTTATTTGTTTGTTTTTATTTGTTTGTTTGACTGGGAGATAGTCATCTAGCATTTTTTCATTTTCATTTATTCATGTCATATGAAAGCAGGGAATCATAGCAAAATAATGATATATTTACATGTTGATTTAAGCTCTGAAATTTCTGTCAGACATACTCTGGTATGTGAAGAGTCTAACTGGGCTATAAACAAATTTTGTGTAAAACATTTTTTTTAAATCCTTTCCTGAACAATGGGCACCAGCGAGATGACTGTCCTCCAGTCAAAAATGGTCACATATATATTTAGTCATAGTTTTACTCATCATAGCTTAGTTTTTATTTCCTTTTTATTTTGTTTTTGTAAAGTGAAAAAAGGTAGTCAACAGAAATGTTTCGATTTAGTCGACGAAATCAACACTGGTGCGACGCAACCAAATATTTGGGGTATTTTTAAATCTCTCATCACAACTCGCTGTATACACAACAACACTCCGTTAATAACATTAAGGCAGACTGTCCCCGGGCAGGATGATTCAAATTGTTGTGATGAGATCTGTTCTCTCTTGAGTTAGGCTCAGTTCAGCCAGAGTTGAAAGAGCTTTGGAAGCCGGTGGAATGTTGAGCCTCCATCATGGCTGGTGTGGAAAGATAGAGTGATTTATTGTCATCAGACACATAGCTGCAGAATTATGGAGAGACTTGTGTAATGTTTCGGGAGGGGCACATATCTATCACGCACGTCCATGTCTGTCAAGATTCATCCTGAATGATATGGATATCACGTCTACAGAGTATCAGTATTATTAACCCATTGAATCCGGGGACGCATCTGTGTCATTTTAGGATTTCTTTGGCTATTCAAAAATAGCAGATCTACAAGCTCATGGCGCGGCACCGAGTGCCGCGCCATGAGCTTGTAGATCTGCTATTTTTGAAAAATCTTGAAAATGTGCGCAAATCTTATAATATATATATTTTTTTTTTAAAGCGAACATTCGTAACTCAAATCTTTGCACCTGGGGGTCCCTGGAAAAAAAATATTTAATGTTTGCATACATTTTTTTTATTTTTTATAATTTGCAGAAATGTTCACGATTTTTCAGAAAAAATTGAAGATCTACAAGCACATTGTAGATATGCCATTTTTGGATAGCCAAAGAAATCTAAAATGACAGAGATTCGTCTCCGGATTGAATGGGTTAAATATGTTCACGTTTCTGAATATTGGATCAAACTGCACTCTGGACTTCCTCTGCTGACTGCTCATAAAAAACATACTGTCCATCTAGGAAGCCTTTCACAGTCCTTGTAATCCCTTTGATCCATCACTGAGTGTTCCTATACTTTTTCTATTTATCAAATAATCAAGAACCTTTTAGTCATGTATTTTATCTCAGTGAATCCACATGAGAAATGCCTGACAGATTCTTATAATAGAATAAATCGATTAGTCTGATTAACCACGTAAGCCATATTTTATGCTATATCGTGCAATGGCGTCTTGTAAAGATAGCGGAAATGGGCGATAAAAGCTCACAACGCATGGCATCGATTACTTTATTAAAATCAATATTTTTTTCATAATTAATTAAATATATTAGTTCAAGTAACGGTTACACCCCTAGTATAAATGCAAATGTATTTAATAATGGGCAGAATTTCTGTCTACTGTGCGTGCTGGACAAATGGCTCCGAAGATCCCATGGCTTTACCAAAATAATGTCATTGCAATGCAGTTAATATTGCAAACTTTTAAAGGAGTAGTTCACCCAATTATATATATTTTTTTCCTATCAATTACACACCCCATGAAGCATTGAATTCATGGAGATTTTTTTGTTTTTGTCACATTCCTAAGCCAATAATTTGATGACTGGCGGAAAGATGCTAATGTATCCGATAGGAGACTCAAAAAGTCTCCTTTGAGACTCCGCCGGTCATCAAATTATTGGCTTAGGAATGTGACAAGAAAAAAAAAATCCATTAATTCAATGCTTCATGGGGTGTGTAACTGATAGAAAATAAGTCATTTTTAGGGTGAACTAATCATTTAAAAAGAAAATATAAAACTATCTTTTCTATATGTTTTTTTTTTATATGCATATTTAATTATATTATATAATAAATACTCTTTTTGCGGTTTTGAAATATTATTTGACACAGAATCAAATGTTTTATGGTTATGATTCACCAGGATCCTGGATGGCTTGGTTCCACGCTATTGCCTTGACCCCACTGCCTCTACAATTGGGTCCAGCATCACAGGACTGTTTGATACATAACAGATAGATATATATAGCAGCCTGGTCAGTGTCAGTGATGTCTGCTGATGATGAGATGCTGCAATTCCAAGCGTCTCTCCATGCAGCCTCTCCCTAGAACCCTGCCTTTCATTTGCTCTGTCCCCCCCCCCACTCTGCCCTATGTCTGCTCTTCTCTGCCTTTGTCCTGGTCTCCTCTCTGTCTCTCCTTGTCTCCTCTCTGTCTCCTCTCTGTCTCTCCTTGTCTTTAAGGACAGAGTACAGCAACTTGCAATGGACCTGGTCTACAAGATACACTACTGCACCACAAAGACACCCATGTCAAAATACCAGAGGGAGCTCCACTAACCACGTCCAACCCAGATTTGGCACTAAGCAAGAGGTTAAATTTGTTCTCCTGCTATGCCACAAAAATGTGGAGTGCCCTACCAAAAGCCGTGAAGGAGTGTAAATCCCTACTCTCCTTCAAAACCGCTCGAAGGACGCACTTTAAAACATGGTTGGCTGCTGTTGAACGCAGGTTGTGCGCGGCCACAGTTTTTTGCAGCCAGCGGATTCTAAAAAACGGGAGTGACCCACCTGTCGCTCACTTTCAGGACCCTCCCCGTAGCCCGCACCGCCTTCTGCCTTGAGCACCATGGTGTTCTGAGCCTCCAGCAGTTATGTGCTTCAAATGGACAAGTCGTGTGGAGCGGATAAACGCAAGGTCTGCGCGACAGGCGGAAAGATGCGCTCTTGCGTGCCAATCCACGCATTTACATTGACAAAGCATTGGCAGAATCCGCTCCAGAGGTAAAATACACGTGCGGTGGGAGCGCGCCCTAAAAGAGCACTTACAGGTGGCTGCAATTTGAAACTGGCCGCTCTAAAAGTCAAAGCCTAGCCCACCCCCCCCCCCCCCCCCCCGAACTGTTTACTGTACATATTTTTGTTTTCAAACTGTTTATATGATGTTTTGCATAGTGTATCATTCAATGTGTCTATGAATTGAGTACAAAGAACCCCAATGGAAACAAGCCATAGGCTTTCTTATTTAGGTTTAAAATCCTCCTAGCAGACCTTGTATTGAACTTTCTTTGGCTTCTCTATTATTCCTCTCTCTTTCTCTCCTGTATTTCCTGTATATTTTCCCTCATTTTAACTTACCTACAGTTGGCACTGTCTGCCCCCCTGGGACATTATACCACACAATGACACATGAGGACAGGAGGATATGTAAATGAGCTCTTTTAGAACAGTGCCCTCTGGTCTAGAGCACATTTTCAACACACTATTTTTGTCGAATTGCTAAAAACAAGGCTGTGTGTCTAAAATCCCTCCTAGCGCCCCCCCTTAACACCCAGCAGGGCTAAAGAGGCTTGAAATGACTGACATTCATTGCTGTCCTCTCACTCGAGTGCAGCGGTTCCCCAACCTGTGGGCGAGGGCCCACTGGTGGACCGTGAGGATGTTGGAGGATGTGGGGCCCCCTCCATGAGGCGCCCCGGCTGACCAGGGGGAGGCAGTATAGAGACCAGGATTACTGCATGTTTTTTTGTGAGGGTACCTACCTACTTTTTTTAAGTTACTCGGCCAACACTGTTTATAACGTTATTTGAGTGAAATATTTGTCACCACTTCTCCAGTCGACCAGGTCCTTAGTTAATCCATTGCCATATTACTGAGAAATGCTGTTAAAATAAGACCAGATCCAAGGGGAAGGCAGCTCTCTGGTGGTTAAGCTGGACGTATACTTTGTCGTACGACATCTTCGCATGCTGTCTGACTTACAGGCTCAAAATCCGTAGCAGAAGTGATGTGCTGTGAGCTTGTAGATCGGCTATTTTTTATGACGACAGGATATCGAAGAAGCATCGAACATGGCTACTGCATGGCACTCGACCCCCTTCTTTTACACTTAGTATGTAAAAGAAACATACATGATGTATGTGTGTGTGTGTGTGTGTGTGTGTGTGTGTGTGTGTGTGTGTGTGTGCGTGTGCGTGTGTGTGTGTGTGTCACTATATCTGTTTCCTAGGAGCAGTGAGCAGCTGTTGGTTGTAGCACTCGGGGAGCAGTTAGGGCTTTAAGTGTCTTGCTCAGTTTGACCTTTGACACATTGTTGAGGCCTGGAATCGAACCTGGAACCTTTGCCTTCCCAGACGGGCTCTCTAACGATTCAGCTATGGCCGCCCCATGTTGCCATGGTTACCTGATGTGTCCAATCACAGAACGTTGAGGCCGGTCTGGAGTCACATGGAACTCCATTTTTGGGAAAATTACATCATATTTGATGAGTCGAGATTTGAGGAGCTCTATTTAAAGGCTGATTCCACACAGTGTGAGGACATTAGTGAAAGTGAAGCAGACTTTACACTCCTATTGAAGTCATAAGAGCACCGAGTGGAAGTCAAAGCTGACCATTCCTGGATCGTAACTTGAGACGTCACTGTTTGGGACAGTTCTAGACAGATGGAGAAGACACTCAGTCAAGAGATGGAGAGAAAGCTGTGTGATGCTGAGATGAGGAGGATCCAGCAATATGAGGTGGATGTAACTCTGGACCCTGATACAGCACACTGTGAACTCATCCTGTCTGAGGATGGAAAACAAATGAGTCAGGGAAACGTAAAGAAGAATCTCCCAGACAACAAAGAGAGATTCTATATACATCTCTTTGTCTTAGGAAAACAAAGCTTCTCCTCAGGAAGGTTTTACTATGAGGTTCAGGTTGGAGGGAAGACTGACTGGGATGTAGGAGTGGCCAGAGAGTCCATCATCAGGAAGGGATACTTCTATCAGAGTACCAACACTGGTTACTGGGCTATAAGGTTGAGGAGTGGAAATGAGTACAAGGCTCTTGTTGATCCTGGCCCTTATGTCCTCCTCCCTGTAAGAGAGGAGGTTCAGAAAGTGGGAGTGTTTGTGGATTATGAGGAGGGTCTGGTCTCATTTTATGATGTGGAGACCAGAGTTCATCTCTACTCTTTCACTGGCTGCACCTTCACTGAGAGACTCTACCCATTCTTCTGTCCATGTAGGAACCGCAATGGTACAAACTCTGCTCCTTTGATCATCTCTCCTGTTAATCACACTGATTGACAAGATTAATCCTTCCATGTACAATGAGGGTTGCATTTACAATGAGAATGTATAAATTACACAGTAATAAGTGTAACTCTTAACAAACCTGCTTATCTGCAGCAGTTAGGTCTTCAGTGCCTTGCTCAAGGACCCTTCATCCAGTTCAAAACACTGGTGACGACCTACAAGACAGTCAAGGCCACGTGACCTCCTGACCTTCAGGACATGATCCACCCCTACACCCCTTCACAAACACTTTGCATCAGATTATATGTCACCATGATTTGTGTGCATGGGGAACTCATTTGAAACAAGCTCAGTGCTTTTATGAGTCTTCCAGTTTAGTAGACCTCGTATTGTGAATTTGTACTTCCATGTACTGTTGTTCTCATGTCTTACTAAATAAAGTACATCAATCAATCAATCAAAGATTTCAGGTTTTCTTCTTTTTTTTTTACCAAATTAACCACCAAAGTTTTACCAAATTTAAAAAACTTTTTATAAAAAAGATTTAAAAAAAAAGACATTTTCTTTGGCTCTCATCAAAGAAAAGGTTGGGAAGGTGAGACGAAGGAGGGGCCCTGACAGGAGGCCATCCACAGAGCCTAGTCCCTCCACGTGCCAGAGCCTCCCCCGGTCCCGGCAGAGTAGTTCCGGAGAAGCGGACTGATCGAATCACCCTGTCTTTCCCTAAGAGGACTGACCGTGGGTAGCTACTGGGACGTAAGTCGGGGCTTGATCAACCCCGGCTGGGTCACCTGGGCGAGGGCCCGGGTGTATGTTGCAAGACACAAAACACCCGCCGACCCCAGGCTACAACACTGATGATACGTCCCAGGTGCATCCACGTCATGTTTTTAATTTATAGGAAGCATTGCTCTACTAGTACAATGGGATAGTACAATTGAAAAGAGTTCACATTGATATCTTGTTTGGGACTAAATCGGTGGGGACCGACCGACATTGGCATCCTTTTTTTTTTTACACCACGATCTTGTAACCCATATTTCACCCACTGCCAACTGCCTAAGCTTGTAATCCTGGGCGCTACTCTCCCTCTGCCAGCCTGGGGAGAGCCCCAAACTGAGCTCATGCCTCCTTCAATGCATGAGAAGCGAGCAGGCCGCTTCTTATAACCTGACAGGGGGGAATTTCCCCGGTAGCACGTAGCGCGTGGAAGGAACACGTTATTCCAACCAGTTCCTTTCCCCTCCATCAGGCGCCCCGGCTGACCAAGGGGAGGCAGTATAGAGACCATGATTACTGCATGTTTTTTGTGAGGCTACCTACCTCCTTTTTTAAAGTAATGTAACTCGGCCAACACTGTTTATAACGTTATTTGAGTGAAATATTTGTCACCACTTCTCCAGTCGACCAGGTCCTTAGTTAATCCATTGCCATATTACTGAGAAATGCTGTTAAAATAGGACCAGATCCAAGGAGAAGACAGCTAAGCTGGACGTATACTTTGTCGTACGACATCTTCGCATGCTGAAAATGTCTGACTTACAGGCTCACAATCCGTAGCAGAAGTGATGTGCTGTGAGCTTGTAGATTGGCTATTTTCGATGACGAGAGGTTATGGAAGCAGCATTGAACATGGCTACTGCATGGCACTCGACCCCCTTCTTTTACACTCAGTATGCAAAAGAAACATACATGATGTTAATCTAATCATAGTTCATGGTTTATGTATCGTTACATCTTGTATGGCTCTATGGGAGTAAAGTTATTTAGCATGTTTTAGAAACATATGCTACATACAATACATTACATATCAGAAACAACACCAATAGCAGAAAAACATACTATATTTACAGAAAAAAAAGAGGGGTGGGGAGGGGTGGAGGCCACACCCACTAGGCTCCTTCCATGGAGCTGGCTGAGGGAGTGAGTTGTTTGACTCTCTGTGGTCAAGCTGGTAGGAGATAGAAGTCCACTTGTCAGTGTTTCAATGTCCATCCTAAGATACACTTTGTGTGTGTGTGTGTGTGTGTGTGTGTGTGTGTGTGTGTGTGTGTGTGTGTGTGTGTGTGTGTGTGTGTGTGTGTGTGTGTGTGTGTGTGTGTGTGTGTGTGTGTGTGTGTGTGAGACTACTCTTGCCGGTGTCCATGTTTGTTGATATAAAGTTATAAATATCATACGTTTTTTGTCACTGTATATTGTTTATCCTAGGAGCAGTGAGCAGCTCAGTTTGACCTTTGACACATTGTTGAGGCCTGGAATCGAACCTGGATCCTTTGCCTTCCCAGGCGGGCTCTCTAAGGATTCATCTCTGGGCGCCCCATGTTGCCATGGTTACCTGATGTGTCCAATCACAGTACGTTGAGGCCGGTGTGGAGTCACATGGAACTCCATTTTTGGGAAAATGACGTCATATTTGATGAGTCGAGATTTGAGGAGCTGTATTTAAAGGCTGATTCCACACAGTGTGAGGACATTAGTGAAAGTGAAGCAGACTTTACATCCTTTATTGAAACCATTAGAGCACCGAGTGGAAGTCAAAACTGACCAATCCTGGATCGTAACTTGAAACATCACTGGGACCGTTCTAGACAGATGGAGAAGACACTCAGTCAAGAGATGGAGAGAAAGCTGTGTGATGCTGAGATGAGGAGGATCCAGCAATATGAGGTGGATGTAACTCTGGACCCTGATACAGCAAGTCCCTACCTCATCCTGTCTGAGGATGGAAAACAAGTGAGTCATGGAAACGTACAGAAGAATCTCCCAGACAACAGAGAGAGATTCTCTAATATTCGCTATGTCTTAGGGAAACAACGTTTCTCATCAGGAAGGTTTTACTATGAGGTTCACGTTGGAGGGAAGACTAACTGGGTTGTAGGAGTGGCCAGAGAGTCCATCATCAGGAAGGGAAACAACTATGTGAGACCGAATGATGGTTACTGGACTTATGGTTGAGGAATGGAAATGAGTACACGGCTCTTGTTCGTCCTGGCCCTTATGTCCTCCTCCCTGTAAGAGAGGAGGTCCAGAAAGTGGGAGTGTTTGTAGATTATGAGGAGGGTCTGGTCTCCTTTTATGATGTGGAGACCAGAGCTCATCTCTACTCTTTCACTGGCTGCACCTTCACTGAGAGACTCTACCCATTCTTCTGTCCATGTAGGAACCGCAATGGTACAAACTCTGCTCCTTTGATCATCTCTCCTGTCAATCACACTGATTGACAGGATTAATCCTTACATTTACAATAGAATGTGTAAATTACACAGTATAATTGTAACTCTTAACAAACCTGCTTATCTGCAGCAGTTAGGTCTTCAGTGCCTTGCTCAAGGACGCTTCATCCAGTTCAAAACACTGGTGACGACCTACAAGACAGTCAAGGTCACGTGACCTCCTGACCTTCAGGACATGATCCACCCCTACACCCCTTCACAAACACTTTGCATCATATTTCAGGTTTTTCTTTTTTTTAAACAAATGAACCACCAAAGTTTTACCAAATTTAAAAAACTTTTTATAAAAAAGATTTAAAAAAAAAAGCAGATCTACAAGCTCATAGAACGTCACTTCGTGCCGCGCTATGAGCTTTTATATCTTCTAATTTTTTATTAGCCAAAGTGTAAAATAATGGTTAAAGTGGTTAAAATGACACAGATGTTTTCCCGGTTTTAATGGGTTAAAGTATACTGTAGTTCCATTACACAATCGATTGATCTATCATTAAAATAAAATATGCTCTGAGAATGCACGCCGAGCATCTGGCCACACTTCTGACCACTTAACAAGTGGTCAGATTGGGTGGGCTGCGAATACTTTCGAGAATTTAAAGTGGGCTCTCATCAAAGAAAAGGTTGGGAAGGTGAGACGAAGGAGGGGCCCCGGACAGGAGGCCATCCACAGAGCCTATAGTCCCTCCACGTGCCAGAGCCTCCCCCGGTCCCGCCAGAGTAGTTCCGGAGAAGCGGACAGATCGAGGAGCCCTGTCTTTCCCTATAAGAGGACTGACCGTGGGTAGCTACTGGGACGTAAGTCGGGGCTTGATCAACCCCGGCTGGGTCACCTGGGTGAGGGCCCGGGTGTATGTTGCGAGACCCGAAACACCCTCCGACCCCAAGCTACAACACTGATGATACGTCCCAGGTGCATCCACGTCATGTTTTTTTATTTATAGGAAGCATTGCTCTACTAGTACAATGGGATAGTACAATGGACCCTTCGCTAAACCCCACCCCAAAAGCGATTGTCCAATGCCAGCTTAGCAACCGTTGTTAGCCTGGCACAGGTCTGGCAAACTTTCGTCACCTGCCATAGCTGTCAATGTTATTTCGCCCGCACACACACACACGCACGCACGCACGCACGCACGCACGCACGCACGCACGCACGCACGCACGCACGCACGCACGCACGCACACACACACACACACACACACACACACACACACACACACACACACACACACACACACACACACACACACACACACACACACACACACACACACACACACACACACACACACACACACACACAATCATTTGCAACATAATAGCAAGAACAGGAATACGAATACCACGATAACGCAATGGTGACTATGAACCAGCAACAGATTCCACTTACCCACAACCGGAGGGTTATTTTCCCAAGCTGAAATCTGCGCTTAAACTGGAAGGCTATGGCTGTGCCTGCGTTGTTGAACACATACACAGCTTAACGTTGGGAAAGTTACACGACTCACTCGCCCAGGTGGTGTCAATGATACTAATCACCGTAATCGTAACAAAATGCAGAATCCCAGCGCTGCCTGTTTCGAATTCCGCACGTTAAAGTATATTCATTCATTTGTTTGTCTATTTATTAACTGCTACTGTAGTCTTACCCTGCGGTACATGAAAACTCCTGTTACAGTCATGGATCAACTTCAACCTGGTGTTTGCACTTTCTCCATTTACGGTCCGTACATCTATATAAACGTTCAGATTTCAAATATAAATTGCTTATGCTATGGCCACGGATGTTAAAATTATGCACGGGACTCAAAAGTACCCGTATATTCTGTGTTGTTCAATAAAAAGCATTTTAATCCGATCGGTGTTCATTTTCTCATAGAGTTATAATGTATCAGAGTGCAATACACCTACCAACCGATAGGGTTGCTTAGTTGAACGCATATGGAGAAAATGGCCACCGATCAGATTAAAATGCTTTTTATTGAACAATACGGATGATACGGGTACTTTTGAGAACCCATACATAAATGTAACATCTGTGGCCATGGGATAAGCACTTTATATTTTAAATATGAACGTTTCTGTAGATGTACGGGCCGTAAATGGAGAAAGTGCAAACACCAGGTTGAAGTTCATCCATGACGGTCGAGACAGTCGACCGTCGTGTATCCATGGCTATTACTCCCTCTAACATTTCCCGTGTTTTTAGTTCATTGAAATAATGTCATGCACATTTGTCCAGTGCATAGCCTACTGTAGGCCTTGTTGACTAGATTTAGAAGAGATTTTGAAGCTATTGCTGCTGACATGATCGATTATGTTTAAGGGGAAAAGCCGTCATTTAACATGCAAGTCAATGGGTGAGAAGCAAAGTTTGCCAGGCGCTGCCAGGCCTGGGTGTGACTAACTCCACACCACCAGTCACAGAGTGGAGTGGGTGGGGCTTAGCGAAGGGTCCATTGAAAATATCTTTTTTGGGACTAAAGTGGTGGGGACCGACCAACATTGGCATCCTTTTTAGCGGTGCCAACCGCTCTACACTTGACTTTGTCCGTATGTCCGTCCGTCCGTCCGTCCGTCCGTATCAGCACGGGATGAGCACGGCAAAGAAGCAACACATACTAACACACGCACACACACACACACACACACACACACACACACACACACACACACACATGGAGCTTGCCTCTGCCATCTCTCCTCTTATTGGCCACACGTGCCACTGCTTATCAAAGAGGGGTGCAGGGACCCCCAGCGTATGTTATGTCCGTGGAAGCACGGGATGAGCACATTATGTCCGTGGAAGCACGGGATGAGCACGGGATTTTAAACAGCTATAACTCCAGTGTGCAGCATGCCACCAAGGCCAAATTTGGTATGTGGACTTAGACCACCAATAGGGACGAGCATGAATTGCTGAAGTTATCAAAGAGGGGTCCAGGGACCCCCAGCGCCCGTATGAGCACGGGATGAGCACGGGATTTTAAACAGCTATAACTCCAGTTTGCAGCATGCCACCAAGTCCACATTTGGTATGTGGACTTAGACCACCAATAGGGACCAGCATGAATTGCTGAAGCCCCGCCCCCTCTGTCTTCCCATTGGCTGGCCTTCAAACAGCCATAACTCAAGTTCGCAGCATGCTACGGAGTTCAAATTTTGTACATGGCCTCAAACCACCAATAGGGACGAACTGTAATTACTTAAGCCCCGCCCCCTCTGTCTGCCCATTGGCTGGGCTTTAAACAGCCATCATTCCAGTTTGCAGCATGCTACCAACTAACAATTTGGTACGTGGACTCAGACCACCAATAGGGACGAAGTGAAATGAGTTAAGCCCCGCCCCAAAGGCACCGCTTCCTTCACACAGGGTGTGATTTTTTTTTATACACCACGATTTTGTAACCCATATTTCACCCACTGCCAACTGCCTAAGCTTGTAATCCTGGGCATTTTGTAATCCTACATCTTGTATGGGTGTATGGGAGTAAAGTTATTTAGCATGTTTTAGAAACATATGCTACATACTATACATTACATATCAGAAACAACACCAATAGCAGCAAAAAATACTATATTTACAGAAAAATCACACCCTGTGTGAAGGAAGCGGTGCCTTTGGGGCGGGGCTTAACTCATTGCAGTTCGTCCCTATTGGTGGTCTGAGTCCACGTACCAAATTGTTACTTGGTAGCATGCTGCAAACTGGAATGATGGCTGTTTAAAGCCCAGCCAATGGGCAGACAGAGGGGGCGGGGCTTAAGTAATTACAGTTCGTCCCTATTGGTGGTTTGAGGCCATGTACAAAATTTGAACTCCGTAGTATGCTGCGAACTTGAGTTATGGCTGTTTGAAGGCCAGCCAATGGGAAGACAGAGGGGGCGGGGCTTCAGCAATTCATGCTGGTCCCTATTGGTGGTCTAAGTCCACATACCAAATGTGGACTTGGTGGCATGCTGCAAACTGGAGTTATAGCTGTTTAAAATCCCGTGCTCATCCCGTGCTCATACGGGCGCTGGGGGTCCCTGGACCCCTCTTTGATAACTTCAGCAATTCATGCTCGTCCCTATTGGTGGTCTAAGTCCACATACCAAATTTGGCCTTGGTGGCATGCTGCAAACTGGAGTTATAGCTGTTTAAAATCCCGTGCTCATCCCGTGCTTCCACGGACATAATGTGCTCATCCCGTGCTTCCACGGACATAATGTGCTCATCCCGTGCTTCCACGGACATAATGTGCTCATCCCGTGCTTCCACGGACATAACATACGCTGGGGGTCCCTGCACCGATGGCAATGGCGATGGCAGAGGCAAGCTCCATGTGTGTGTGTGTGTGTGTGTGTGTGTGTGTGTGTGTGTGTGTGTGTGTGTGTGTGTGTGTGCGTGTGTTTGTATGTGTTGCTTCTTTGCCGTGCTCATCCCGTGCTGATACGGACGGACGGACGGACGGACGGACATACGGACAAAGTCAAGTGTAGAGCGGTTGGCACCGCTAAAAAAGAGGGGTGGGGAGGGGTGCAAAGGAGGCCACACCCACTAGGCTCCTTCCATGGAGCTGGCTGAGGGAGTGAGTTGTTTGACTCTCTGTGGTCAAGCTGGTAGGAGATAGAAGTCCACTTGTTTTTCTAATTGTCCCCTCGGCCCCCACTTTGAAAACCACTGGTCGTGTGTGTGTGTGTGTGTGTGTGTGTGTGTGTGTGTGTGTGTGTGTGTGTGTGTGTGTGTGTGTGTGTGTGTGTGTGTGTGTGTGTGTGTGTGTGTGTGTGTGTGTGTGTGTGTGTGTGTGTGTGTGTGTGTGTGTTGTGCGTGTGTGTGTGTTGTGCGTGTGTGTGCGTAAATGCACCCGTCCGTCCGTCCGTCCATCCATTTTTGGGAAAATTACGTCATATTTGATGATGTCGAGATCTGAGGAGCCGGATTTAAAGGCTGATTCCACACAGTGTGAGGACATTAGTGAAAGAGAAGCAGACTTTCCATCCTCCTATTGAAACCATTAGAGCACCGAGTGGAAGTCAAAACTGACCATTCCTGGATCGTCACTGGGACCGTTCTAGACGCCTGGAGAAGACACTCAGTCAAGTGATGGAGAGAAAGCTGTGTGATGCTGAGATGAGGAGGATCCAGCAATATGAGGTGGATGTAACTCTGGACCCTGATACAGCAAGTCCCTACCTCATCCTGTCTGAGGATGGAAAACAAATGAGTCATGGAAACGTACAGAAGAATCTCCCAGACAACAGAGAGAGATTCTCTCCAATTTTATTTGTCTTAGGGAAACAAAGTTTCTCCTCAGGAAGGTTTTACTATGAGGTTCAGGTTGGAGGGAAGACTGACTGGGATATAGGAGTGGCCAGAGAGTCCATCATCAGGAAGGGAAACATCTATGTGAGACCCAACCCTGGTTACTGGGCTTTATACTTGAGGAATGGAAATGAGTACAAGGCTGATCCTGGCCGCGTTGTCGTCCTCCCTGTAAGAGAGGAGGTTCAGAAAGTGGGAGTGTTTGTGGATTATGAGGAGGGTCTGGTGTCCTTTTATGATGTGGAGACCAGAGCTCATCTCTACTCTTTCACTGGCTGCACCTTCACTGAGAGACTCTACCCATTCTTCTGTCCTTGTAACGACCTTAATGGTACAAACTCTGCTCCTCTGATCATCTCTCCTGTCAATCACACTGATTGACAGGATTAATCCTTACATTTACAATAGAATGTGTAAATAACACAGTATAATTGTAACTCTTAACAAACCTGCTTATCTGCAGCAGTTAGGGCTTCAGTGCGGCAGTGCCTTGCTCAAGGACGCTTCATCCAGTTCAAAACACTGGTGACGACCTACAAGACAGTCAAGGTCAAGTGACCTCCTGACCTTCAGGACATGATCCACCCCTACACCCCTTCACAAACACTTTGCATCAGATTTCAGGTTTTTCTTCTTTTTTTTTTACCGAAATAACCACCAAAGTTTTACCAAATTTTTAAAAGTTTTTATAAAAGAGATTAAAAAAAAAAACAGATCTACAAGCTCATAGAGCGCCACTTCATGCCGTGCTATGAGCGTTTATATCTTCTATTCTTTAATAGCCAAAGTGTAAAATAATGGTTAAAGCGGTTAAATTGACACAGTTTTAGTTAATGGGTTAAAGTTGATATATTGTTTGGGACTAAAGTGGTGGGGACCGACCAACATTGGCATCCTTTTTCTTTTTTACACCACGATTTTGTAACCTACAGTATATTTCACCCACTGCCAAGTGCCTAAGCTTGTAATCCTGGTCGCTACTCTCCCTCTGCCAGCCTGGGGAGAGCCCCATACTGAGCTCATGCCTCCTTCAATGCATGAGAACTGAGCAGGCCGCTTCTTATCACCTGACAGGGGGCAGTTTCCCCCTGTAGGACGTAGCATGTGGAAGGAACACGTTATTCCAACCAGTTCCTTTCCCCTATCAGGCGCCCCGATTTCTGAGGTGGTTAAGCTGGACGTATACTTTGTCGAACGACATCTTCGCATGCTGAAAATGTCTGACTTACAGGCTCACAATCCGTAGCAGAAGTGATGTGCTGTGAGCTTGTAGATCGGCTATTTTCGATGACGAGAGGTTATGGAAGCAGCATTGAACATGGCTATTGGATGGCACTCGACCCCCTTCTTTTACACTTAGTATGCAAAAGAAACATACATGATGTTAATCTAATCATAGTTCATGGTTTCTGTATTGTTACATCTCGTATAGGTGTATAGGAGTAAAGTTATTTAGCATGTTTTAGAAACATATGCTACATACAATACATTGCATATCAGAAACAACACCAATAGCAGCAACATATTTACTGAAAAAAGAGGAGTGGGGAGGGGTGCATAGGAGGCCACGCCCACTGGGCTCCTTCCTTGGAGCTGGCTGAGGGAGTGAGTTGTTTGACTCTCTGTGGTCAAGCTGGTAGGAGATAGAAGTCCACTTGTAATCTGAGGACAAACATGCTTTTAGGTCAGTGTTCAGTTTTTCAATATCCATCCTAAGATACACTTCATTTACTATTTTCTCCCCCCTAATGTTTCTAATTGCCCCCCGGCCCCACTTTGAAAACCACTGGTCTAGTGT
This sequence comes from Gymnoscopelus microlampas, assembly GCF_963454915.1. Taxonomy (NCBI): domain Eukaryota; kingdom Metazoa; phylum Chordata; class Actinopteri; order Myctophiformes; family Myctophidae; genus Gymnoscopelus; species Gymnoscopelus microlampas. The sequence continues at coordinate 10,232,571 of NC_139943.1, read as the reverse complement.
GTGTGTGTGTGTGTGTGTGTGTGTGTGTGTGTGTGTGTGTGTGTGTGTGTGTGTGTGTGTGTGTTTGTGCGTGTGCGTGCCTGTGTGTGTGTGTGTGTGTGTGTGTGTGTGTGTGTGTGCGTGTGTGTGTGTGTGTGTGTGTGTGTGTGCGTGCCTGTGTGTGTGTCACTATATTTGTTTCCTAGGAGCAGTAAGCAGCTGTTGGTTGTAGCACTTGGGGAGCAGTTAGGCGTTTAAGTGTCTTGCTCAGTTTGACCTTTGACACATTGTTGAGGCCTGGAATCGAACCTGGAACCTTTGCCTTCCCAGGCGGGCTCTCTAACGATTCAGCTATGGCCGCCCCATGTTGCCATGGTTACCTGATGTGTCCAATCACAGTACGTTGAGGCCGGTATGGAGTCACATGGAACTCCATTTTGGGGAAAATTACGTCATATTTGATGAGTCGAGATTTGAGGAGCTGTATTTAAAGGCTGATTCCACACAGTGTGAGGACATTAGTGAAAGTGAAGCAGACTTCACTTTCACTAATCGGTGCTCTTATGACTTCATCCTCCTATTGAAGTCATAAGAGCACCGGGTGGAAGTCAAAACTGACCAATCCTGGATCGTAACTTGAGACGTCACTGTTTGGGACAGTTCTAGACAGATGGAGAAGACACTCAGTCAAGAGATGGAGAACAAGCTGTGTGATGCTGAGATGAGGAGGATCCAGCAATATGAGGTGGATGTAACTCTGGACCCTGATACAGCAAGTCCCTACCTCATCCTGTCTGAAGATGGAAAACAAATGAGTCATGGAAACGTACGGAAGAATCTCCCAGACAACAAAGAGAGATTCTCTACAATGCTCTTTGTCTTAGGGAAACAACGTTTCTCCTCAGGAAGGTTTTACTATGAGGTTCAGGTTGGAGGGAAGACTGACTGGGATGTAGGAGTGGCCAGAGAGTCCATCATCAGGAAGGGATACTTCTATCAGAGTACCAACACTGGTTACTGGGCTATAAGGTTGAGGAGTGGAAATGAGTACAAAGCTCTTGTTGATCCTGTCCGCGGTGTCCTCCTCCCTGTAAGAGAGGAGGTTCAGAAAGTGGGAGTGTTTGTGGATTATGAGGAGGGTCTGGTCTCATTTTATGATGTGGAGACCAGAGTTCATCTCTACTCTTTCACTGGCTGCACCTTCACTGAGAGACTCTACCCATTCTTCTGTCCATGTAGGTACCGTGGTGGTACAAACTCTGCTCCTCTGATCATCTCTCCTGTCAATCACACTGATTGACAGGATTAATCCTTACATTTACAATAGAATGTATAAATCACACAGTATAATTGTAACTCTTAACAAACCTGCTTATCTGCAGCAGTTAGGGCTTCAGTGCCTTGCTCAAGGACGCTTCATCCAGTTCAAAACACTGGTGACCACCTACAAGACAGTCAAGGTCAAGTGACCTCCTGACCTTCAGGACATGATCCACCCCTACACCCCTTCACAAACACTTTGCATCAGATTTCAGGTTTTTCTTCTTTTTTTTTACCGAATTAACCACCAAAGTTTTACCAAATTTTAAAAACTCTTTATAAAAAAGATTAAAAAAAAAAAACAGATCTACAAGCTCATACAGCGCCACTTCATGCCGTGCTATGAGCTTTTATATCTTCTATTCTTTAATAGCCAAAGTGTAAAATAATGGTTAAAGTGGTTAAATTGACACAGTTTTAATGGGTTAAAGTTGATATATTGTTTGGGACTAAAGTGGTGGGACCGACCAACATTGGCATCCTTTTTTTTTATACACCACGATTTTGTAACCCATATTTCACCCACTGCCAAGTGCCTAAGCTTGTAATCCTGGGCGCTACTCTCCCTCTGCCAGCCTGGGGAGAGCCCCAAACTGAGCTCATGCCTCCTTCAATGCATGAGAAGCGAGCAGGCCGTTTCTTATCACCTGACAGGGGGCAGTTTCCCCCGGTAGGACGTAGCGTGTGGAAGGAACACGTTATTCCAACCAGTTCCTTTCCCCTATCAGGCGCCCCGATATCTGAGGTGGTTAAGCTGGACGTATACTTTGTCGTACGACATCTTCGCATGCTGAAAATGTCTGACTTACAGGCTCACAATCCGTAGCAGAAGTGATGTGCTGTGAGCTTGTAGATCGGCTATTTTCGACGACGAGAGGTTATGGAAGCAGCATTGAACATGGCTACTGCATGGCACTCGACCCCCTTCTTTTACACTCAGTATGCAAAAGAAACATACATGATGTTAATCTAATCATAGTTCATGGTTTCTGTATCGTTACATCTTGTATGGCTGTATGGGAGTAAAGTTATTTAGCTTGTTTTAGAAACATATGCTACAAACAATACATTACATATCAGAAACAACACCAATAGCAGCAAAACATACTATATTTACAGAAAAAAAGAGGGGTGGGGAGGGGTGCATAGGAGGCCACGCCCACTGGGCTCCTTCCATGGAGCTGGCTGAGGGAGTGAGTTGTTTGACTCTCTGTGGTCAAGCTGGTAGGAGATAGAAGTCCACTTGTAATCTGAGGACAGACATGCTTTTAGGTCAGAGTTCAGTGTTTCAATGTCCATCCTAAGATACACTTCATTTACTATTTCCCGCCCCTTATTTTTTCTAATTGCCCCCCCCGGCCCCACTTTGAAAACCACTGGTCTAGGTGTGTGTGTGTGTGTGTGTGTGTGTGTGTGTGTGTGTGTGTGTGTGTGTGTGTGTGTGTGTGTGTGTGTGTGTGTGTGTGTGTGTGTGTGTGTGTGTGTGTGTGTGTGTGTGTGTGTGTGTGTGTGTGTCTCCATGTGTGTTTGTGCGTGTGTGTGTGTGTGTATGTGAGACTACTCTTGCCGGTGTCCATGTTTGTTGATATAAAGTTATAAATATCATACGTTTTTTGTCACTGTATATTGTTTATCCTAGGAGCAGTGAGCAGCTGTAGGTTGTAGCGGCTCAGGGAGCAGTTAGGGCTTTAAGTGTCTTGCTCAGTTTGACCTTTGACACATTGTTGAGGCCTGGAATCGAACCTGGATCCTTTGCCTTCCCAGGCGGGCTCTCTAACGATTCATCTCTGGGCGCCCCATGTTGCCATGGTTACCTGATGTGTCCAATCATAGTACGTTGAGGCCGGTCTGGAGTCACATGGAACTCCATTTTTGGGAAAATGACGTCATATTTGATGAGTCGAGATTTGAGGAGCTGGATTTAAAGGCTGATTCCACACAGTGTGAGGACATTAGTGAAAGTGAAGCAGACTTTACATCCTCCTATTGAAGTCATAAGAGAACCGAGTGGAAGTCAAAGCTGACCATTCCTGGATCGTAACTTGAGAGGTCACTGTTTGGGACAGTTCTAGACAGATGGAGAAGACACTCAGTCAAGAGATGGAGAGAAAGCTGTGTGATGCTGAGATGAGGAGGATCCAGCAATATGAGGTTGATGTAACTCTGGACCCTGATACAGCACACTGTGAACTCATCCTGTCTGAGGATGGAAAACAAATGAGTCATGGAAACGTATGGAAGAATCTCCCAGACAACAAAGAGAGATTCTCTACAATGCTCTTTGTCTTAGGAAAACAACGTTTCTCCTCAGGAAGGTTTTACTATGAGGTTCAGGTTGGAGGGAAGACTGACTGGGATGTAGGAGTGGCCAGAGAGTCCATCATCAGGAAGGGATACTTCTATCAGAGTACCAACACTGGTTACTGGGCTATAAGGTTGAGGAGTGGAAATGAGTACAAGGCTCTTGTTGATCCTGGCCCTTATGTCGTCCTCCCTGTAAGAGAGGAGGTTCAGAAAGTGGGAGTGTTTGTGGATTATGAGGAGGGTCTGGTCTCATTTTATGATGTGGAGACCAGAGTTCATCTCTACTCTTTCACTGGCTGCACCTTCACTGAGAGACTCTACCCATTCTTCTGTCCATGTAGGTACCGTGGTGGTACAAACTCTGATCCTTTGATCATCTCTCCTGTCAATCACACTGATTGACAAGATTAATCCTTCCATTTACAATGAGGGTTGCATTTACAATGAGAATGTATAAATTACACGGTAATAAGTGTAACTCTTAACAAACCTGCTTATCTGCAGCAGTTAGGTCTTCAGTGCCTTGCTCAAGGACCCTTCATCCAGTTCAAAACACCGGTGACGACCTACAAGACAGTCAAGGTCAAGTGACCTCCTGACCTTCAGGACATTATCCACCCCTACACCCCTTCACAAACACTTTGCATCAGATTTCAGGTTTTTCTTCTTTTTTTTTTACCAAATTAACCACTAAAGTTTTACCAAATTTAAAAAACTTTTTATAAAAAAAGATTATAAAAAAAAAAACATTTTCTTTGGCTCTCATCAAAGAAAAGGTTGGGAAGGTGAGACGAAGGAGGGGCCCTGACAGGAGGCCATCCACAGAGCCTAGTCCCTCCACGTGCCAGAGCCTCCCCCGGTCCCGGCAGAGTAGTTCCAGAGAAGCGGACTGATCGAGGAGCCCTGTCTTTCCCTAAGAGGACTGACCGTGGGTAGCTACTGGGACGTAAGTCGGGGCTTGATCAACCCCGGCTGGGTCACCTGGGCGAGGGCCCGGGTGTGTTGCGAGACCCGAAACACCCGCCGACCCCAGGCTACAACACTGATGATACGTCCCAGGTGCATCAACGTGATGTTTTTTATTTATAGGAAGCATTGCTCTACTAGTACAATGGGATAGTACAATTGAAAAGAGTTCACATTGATATCATGTTTGGGACTAAAGTGGTGGGGACCGACCGACATTGGCATCCTTTTTTTTTTATACACTACGATTTTGTAACCCATATTTCACCCACTGCCAACTGCCTAAGCTTGTAATCCTGGGCGCTACTCTCCCTCTGCCAGCCTGGGGAGAGCCCCAAACTGAGCTCATGCCTCCTTCAATGCATGAGAAGCGAGCAGGTCGCTTCTTATCACCTGACAGGGGGGAGTTTCCGCGGTAGGACGTAGCGCGTGGAAGGAACACGTTATTCCAACCAGTTCCTTTCCCCTCCATCAGGCGCCCCGGCTGACCAAGGGGAGGTAGTATAGAGACCAGGATTACTGCAAGTTTTTTTGTGAGGGTACCTACCTACTTGTTAGTGAGTAACTCGGCCAACTCTGTTCATAACGTTATTTGAGTGAAATATTTGTCACCACTTCTCAAGTCGACCAGGTCCTTAGTTAATCCATTGCTTTGTTTGGACACTGACACAGGTCCTTAGTTAATCCATTGCCATATTACTGAGAAATGCTGTTAAAATAAGACCAGATCCAAGGGGAAGGCACCTTTGGGGTGGTTAAGCTGGACGTATACTTTGTCGTACGACATCTTCGCATGCTGAAAATGTCTGACTTACAGGCTCACAATCCGTAGCAGAAATGATGTGCTGTGAGCTTGTAGATCGGCTATTTTCGATGACGAGTGGTTATCGAAGCAGCATTGAACATGGCTACTGCATGGCACTCGACCCCCTTCTTTTACACTCAGTATGCAAGAGAAACATACATGATGTTAATCTAATCATAGTTCATGGTTTCTGTATCGTTACATCTTGTATGGGTGTATGGGAGTAAAGTTATTTAGCTTGTTTTAGAAACATATGCTACATACTATACATTACATCAGAAACAACACCAATAGCAGCAAAACATACTATATTCACAGAAAAAAGAGGGGTGGGGAGTGTTGGAGGCCACGCCCACTAGGCTCCGTCCATGGAGCTGGCTGAGGGAGTGAGTTGTTTGACTCTCTGTGGTCAAGCTGGTAGGAGATAGAAGTCCACTTGTAATCTGAGGACAGACATGCTTTTAGGTCAGTGTTCAGTTTTTCAATGTCCATCCTAAGATACACTTCATTTACTATTTTCTGCCCCCTAATTTTTCTAATTGCCCCCCGGCCCCACTTTGAAAACCACTGGTCTAGGTGTGTGTGTGTGTGTGTGTGTGTGTGTGTGTGTGTGTGTGTGTGTGTGTGTGTGTGTGTGTGTGTGTGTGTGTGTGTGTGTGTGTGTGTGTGTGTGTGTGTGTGTGTGTGTGTGTGTGTGAGACTGAGACTGAGACTGAGACTACTCTTGCCGGTGTCCATGTTTGTTGATATAAAGTTATAAATATCATACGTTTTTTGTCACTGTATATTGTTTATCCTAGGAGCAGTGAGCAGCTGTAGGTTGTAGCGGCTCAAGGAGCAGTTAGCGGGCTTTAAGTGTCTTGCTCAGTTTGACCTTTGACACATTGTTGAGGCCTTGAATCGAACCTGGAACCTTTGCCTTCCCAGGCTGGCTCTCTAACGATTCAGCTATGGCCGCCCCATGTTGTCATGGTTACCTGATGTGTCCAATCACAGTACGTTGAGGCCGGTCTGGAGTCACATGGAACTCCATTTTTGGGAAAATTACGTCATATTTGATGAGTCGAGATTTGAGGAGCTATATTTAAAGGCTGATTCCACACAGTGTGAGGACATTAGTGAAAGTGAAGCAGACTTTATATCGTCCTATTGAAGTCATAAGAGCACCGAGTGGAAGTCAAAACTGACCATTCCTGGATCGTAACTTGAGACGTCACTGTTTGGGACAGTTCTAGACCGATGGAGAAGACACTCAGTCAAGAGATGGAGAACAAGCTGTGTGATGCTGAGATGAGGAGGATCCAGCAATATGAGGTGGATGTAACTCTGGACCCTGATACAGCAAGTCCCTACCTCATCCTGTCTGAGGATGGAAAACAAGTGAGCTATGGAAACGTACAGAAGAATCTCCCAGACAACAGAGAGAGATTCTCTACAAAGCTCTTTGTCTTAGGGAAACAAAGTTTCTCATCAGGAAGGTTTTACTATGAGGTTCAGGTTGGAGGGAAGACTGACTGGAATATAGGAGTGACCAGAGAGTCCATCATCAGGAAGGGAAACATCTTTGTGAGACCGAACCCTGGTTACTGGGCTTTATACTTGAGGAATGGAAATGAGTACAAGGCTGTTGTTGATCCTGGCCGCGTTGTTGTCCTCCCTGTAAGAGAGGGGGTTCAGAAAGTGGGAGTGTTTGTGGATTATGAGGAGGGTCTGGTCTCATTTTATGATGTGGAGACCAGAGCTCATCTCTACTCTTTCACTGGCTGCACCTTCACTGAGAGACTCTACCCATTCTTCAGTCCATGTAACAACGCTGGTGGTACAAACTCTGCTCCTTTGATCATCTCTCCTGTCAATCACACTGATTGACAGGATTACTCCTTACTTTTACAATGAGGGTTGCATTTACAATGAGAATGTATAAATTACACAGTATAATTGTAACTCTTAACAAATCTGCTTATCTGCAGCAGTTAGGGCTTCAGTGCCCTGCTCAAGGACACTTCATCCAGTTCAAAACATTAGTGATGACCTAAAAGGCAGTCACGGTCACGTCACCTCCTGACCTTCGCCATGATCCACCCCTACACCCCTTCACAAACACTTTGCATCAGATATCAGGTTTTTTTTTTTTACCAAAGTAGGTAGAAATGGTGTCGTGAGTCATGTGACAATGAGCATCAAACAGGGTTCTGATACTCCATACTGTTTGATTGGATTCATACATTTGTGGGCGGGCTGGGACCTATTTTTTATCCAAAACACTAAACATATCACGAACACCACATCCATCGCATGTTGAGGAGTCTCTATAGAGCACACCTCCAAAAAGCTAATGTCTGTTTTTATAGGTGTTTCTGCATGCTTTGTGTAACGTAGTGGTTCTACAAACATATCAGCGCAGGTGGTTTCCGAGAGTTACTTCTCTGAAACAACAGTTACAAGGTCCTATAAATTCATTGTGAAAACATTACAGCAATTCATTGATATATAAAAATGAAGAAATGTACTTCTACTTTTACTTGTACTTGTACTATAAGTATTTTAGGGCGGTGCAACCGCCCCTATATGTGAGGTTTGGACATCGACCCAATTGCACCCCCCCCCCCCCCCCCAACCCTGCGCTGTGATTGGCCACCATTGTACCCCCCTAACCCTGCACCGTGATTGGCCACCATGACTCTATTCAGGACTGTGATTGGCTAGAAACACATGACACCTGTGCATAGCCCTATAAATAGGACTATGCACTTAAAAAAATCATTTTTATGTTTTTTTTTAAGTGAATCACTTCCATCACTGGGATGACCACTGTGACCACACCGCCCACTTCACACTGGATGTGATTTTTTTTCACTTTCAAAAAAAACTTTGGGTCATTTTATCGTCTACTCAGGCCTTTGTCAGCCCCCCAGACCGTTTTTAAGTTGCTTGATTCACTATTTAGATATTTTATATACATTTTATCAGACACGCCCCCTTCCTATACAAACCCATTATAACTTCAAACTTAGATTTATCAAAAACACCCGTCCTTGGTTCTGGTTACTCACCCTGCCCTCCTAATACGTGAGGGGCCGTGTTCTTTCGATAACTTTTTTCATTTATTTTTAATATTTTTTGGGGAAAATGAAAACATAAAATAAAATAAATGAAAAAAGTAATCAAAAAAACACGGCCCCCTCACGTATTAGGAGGGCAGGGTGAGTCACCAGAACCAAGGACGGGTGTTTTTGATGAATCTAACATGTTAAAAATGTTTTTTGAAGTTATAATGGGTTTTTATAGAAAGGGGGCGTGTCTGATAAAATTAATATCAAATATCTAAATAGTGAATCAAGCAACTTAAAAACTGTCTGGGGGGCTCACAAAAGCCTGAGTAGATGATAAAATGACCCAAAGTTTTTTTGAAAGTGAAATATCCCTTTAAGCTTTGTCAGCACGTTACAGATGCACCATGCAACGCTTTGTGAGCTTGTAGTAGGTCGGTTGGCTATTTTCGTCATGCGATTCTCTGGGTATACATTTTGCCATTAGAGCTCTGCTGCTGCTGGGGGGCTAAAAGCAACGAGGAAAGATTGGAGGGGTCAGTCAGTCGACACTGTAGTCTTAGGGTTCATCACCATGCCGGCTTGTGGTGGACATTTTGGTCAAAATTCTATTTTTGCCATGGACATACAAATATTACCAGAAACCGAGCCAGCCCTAAATTTATACTACTTTGAGGGAGTAGGTTGAGGTTGAGGGACCTTCAGTGGTCCTTGAAGGCCGTCCAAATGGACCATTACAAGTCTGTAACTCTGAGAGTGTATACATGTAATGTAATGGTTACATTTGCACACTCTCAGAGTTATGGGCGTCCTTGAAAATAAAACGTTAGAGAACCACTGTGCTAGTGGACTCCTAATGTGCCATAGTGAATTAGTGTGTCATCCATATTCTGAAGAAAACCTGGAGACTGACGCTCAGTAATTGGGTCTTATGATAAAAATGAGAACAATTTTATGTAAAAACACTATCTAAAATGTGCCACGGACAAGGACAAGTCTTGCCACGGACACATTTGTTCGTGTACGGACATATTGATGACCCCTGTGAGTAGTCTTGTTTGTGTAATGATGTCCTTTTAGCACAATTTTCACACTCTTCCCTTAAATGAATACTGCAGATTTCACTGTGAGAGGGTGATTGAGTTAAAAATGTTCACTCTAAATAATACAGTATATACATTCAAAGATATGCACTCATTTTCAAGATTTTTCAAAAATAGCAGATATACAAGCTCATAGCGCGGCACCGAGCTTGTAGATCTGCTATTTTTTAGCCAAAGCTAAGTGGTTAAAATGATTTTTTGAGAACCACTGACTTAAATGACTACTGCAGATTTCACTGTGTAGTTGCGATGTATTTTTTATATTTCTTTAGTAAAAGTAAAGGCAGAAGGCTGGGTTTGTGTGGTTAGATATATACTGTACCTGGAAAGATATTCTGTGATTGAGAAATGTAAATGTCACAATGCTTTCTGAGAATACAAGCAGATAACATTTACTTTGTCTAATGTCGGCACAGAAACGGCTCAAACCTGTGCCTCGTTTTTTTTTTTCACATTTGAACTAAAATAGAATGCAATTATTTTGAAAAGAACACAGTGTGTTCATTATACTGTGTATAGTATGACAGTATAGGCCTAATAAAGTGCACTGACAGCTAACAAGTTCTCTGTCTAAATACATCTAAATCTCACACATTCCTAATGAGTTCCAATACCACCACTCTCTAAGAAGTTCAGCGCCAACAGTCTGGTTAATTAATGCAGTGGTGGAAAAAGTCCTCAGATATTTTACTTAAGTAAAAGTATCAATACTGCAATGTAGAAATACGCCGTTACAAGTAAAAGTCCAGATTTCAAAATGTAGTTGAGTAAAAGTACAAAAGTATTGGTATCAAAATGTACTAAAAGTACCAAAAGTATAAAAAGTACTCATTATGTAGAAGGTCCCAATTCACAAGTTTTCAAATGTATGAAATGTATAAAAATCCTCACAACGCGTCGCTATGCGACGCGTGCTGTACTTAAGTGCAATTTTGAGGTAGTTTTACTTTACCTATGTCATTTTTTAAAATACTTAATACTACTTTTTAGTCCACTACTTGACAGCTTAACTAGTAAAGTAACAAGTAAGTACCTTGATAGTTTTACTAGGCCTACTAGTTACTTTGCAGATTTAGAATATTAATATAATACAAAACATACCACTTACGCCCTAGTTTATACTTAGGCTATTCAAAAATAGCAGCTCTATAAGGCAAGCTCACCAACGTGTCACGTGTCGTGAGCTTGTAGATCTCAATTCTTTTGAACGATTTTTATACATTGAAAACTTTTACTTTTGGTATTGTATATTTTGATGTCGATAATTTGGTACTTTTACTCAAGTACACTTCTAACAGGATTTTTTAAAACTTATAACAGAGTATTTCTTGTGGTATTGCTATTAAAGCGGCACTATGTAAAAAGAATTATGAATACGATGTAATTTTGTCCAATCTGTATGGTAGAGTTTACCAATACAATACAATATAATTTATACCATTGGGGTGGTTGTATTTTGTCTCCCTGCTCTTCTATTGAGACATTTAGATCGTGCCAAAGGTCATGTCTCACCTTTAGACACAGGATCTGAAACGAATTGTGACCTGATGGTCAAGATTCAATTTAAGCAAGCAGGCAGCCTCTATTAGCTCAATGGTAAAAATGTCAGCAAACAGGTTCAAATCCGGGCTAGAAGAGGAAAGTTACATAGTGCAGCTTTAACCCATTAAGACCATCTGTCATTTTAGATTTTAACCACTTTAACCATTATTTTAAAGTGTTTTTCAAAAATATCAGATCTACAAGCTCATAGCGCGGCACTCGGTGCCGCGCTATGAGCTTGTAGATGTGCTATTTTTGAAAAATCTTGAACATTTGTATCTCAAATCTTTGCTTCTGGCGGTCCCTGGAACCACATTATTTTGAGATGGGGGTCCGCGGCCAAATACATGTAATTTCGGGGGGTCCTTGACATGAAAAAGTTTGAGAACCACTGATATTATAGCAACATAAGTTTAAAAAATAAATAAATTAGGATTTAGAAGACATTTGTAGAATCCCCCAGAAGCAAAGATTTGAGTAAAACATTTTTGTGTTAAAAACATAATATTCAAAGATTTGTCTATCTAAATCTAAAATGACACAGATGCGTTCCCGGTATTGAATGGGTTAAGTAAGATACATCCAAGTGCTTCTTTCAACACTTGACTACCCGGCCCGTCATCAAACTATATATACCATGAATATAGTTCTATGGTGATTTGGAGACAGTAGGGGAAATAAAGTGCAGGGGAATTGTCTCTGGTGTGATAATGGCATCATTTGCTACGTCTTACTCTTGTTGTTTAGCATCGTTCATGTCAAAGACCTCCAAAGTGTGTAATGAGATGTGATGAGCGCGGGTTAATGCTTGCGTAATGTATTTATACCACGCCTCATCAAGCCCAGAGGTCTGGAGTGGAACGTAAACAACCCGGTGTGTGTGTGTGTGTGTGTGTGTGTGTGTGTGTGTGTGTGTGTGTGTGTGTGTGTGTGTGTGTGTGTGTGTGTGTGTGTGTGTGTGTGTGTGTGTGTGTGTGTGTGTGTGTGTGTGTGTGTGTGTGTGTGTGTGTGCTTATGTGAGAGTATACAGCACATACTGTACTGTATAGGTAGGGCTGAGTGATATGACTTATAGGAAAAGTTCACCCAGAACATGACGTATTTAGTATCAATTACACACCCCATGAAGCATTGAATTCATGATTTAAAAAAAAAATGTGTGACCAAATTTGACTTAGCATTTTTTCATATTTTTTCATGTCATATGAAAGCAGGGAATCATAGCAAAAATAATGATATATTGGTTAATAAGATTGAGTGAATAGTTTTGAAACTACAGCTTATAGAACTGAAGTCAAGTTAAAACTCTTAAGTAGAGAAAACACCACTTGAATTAGCGGTTGCTAGCTCTAACCTTATATCTTAGCTAGATGTTTATGCATTTATTTCATATCTACATGTCGACTTAAGCTCTGGCATTTATGTCAGACATACTCTAGTAGCCTATGTGAAGAGTCTAACTGGGCTATTAACTCAGTTTTGGAAAAAAAAGTGTTTTCTGCTTTCCTGAAGAACTTTCCAGACAAAAACAGTCACATTTTGTCGCATTCCTGAGCCAATAATTGATGACCGGCGGAAAGATGCTAATGTCTCCGGTTGAGTCTCCTACCGAAGAGACCGCCGGTCATCAAATTATACGTATATGTATTATGTACTGTATGTACAACATGTACGAGTATATGTATATAGCATATATTTATGTACACACATGCGTGCGCGCGTGTGCGTGCGTGCGTGAATAGTGAAGAAGTATAGCAAAATAGCAGTTACAAGCTATACCGTGTCGTGAGCTTCATACAAGCAGGCACACACACTCATACACCTACAGGTATACAGTTTCACACACACACACACACACACACACACACACACACACACACACACACACACACACACACACACACACACACACACACACACACACACACACACACACACACACACAGTGTGCAGTGGTCACTGGTCCAGTGGCTCCGCATGGGTTAACCTCCACGCGACCTCCTCTGGCGTCCCGTAATACCCCTTATGGGACACGGTGACAGGCTGAAACGGACTGTTTTCCTTGGCTGTGGAGAGGGACCAGGGCTTTGCTATATAGAGGTCATAACACTGTTTCTCATGTCCAAGCAGTACCGAGCTCCAGCCTCAGCCCCTTATTGGGCCCTGAAGGACCCCCGCTCGCTGCTGTTACAGGTTTTATGTTTGTCAGGTGATATGTCACTGGAACGGGACCACAATTATTCCTGCGTTGCCAGGTTATATGCGTTTGCACTCAAGCCTAGCCTTGATCTCATTGTTCCTGCACTGTTTCCATTAACCCATTCAAGACCGTGAACACATCTGTGTAACTTCTGGACTGTGTCTGTAACCACTTAAACCATTATTGTATACTTTTTTTTGTTTTGTTTTTTTTCTAAAAAATGTGTGCAAATCTTCGAATATATATATTTTTAAAGCGGAACATTTTTACTCAAATCTTTGCTTCTGGGGGGGTCCCTGGAACAAAATGCTTTAAGATGGGGCCAAATACATATCATTTTGGGGGTCCTTGACATGAAAAAGTTTGAGCACCACTAATGTAGAAAAAAAATGTTCAGAAAACTGTTAGGATTTAGAAGACATTTGTAGAATCCCCCAGAAGCAAAGATTTGAGTTATAAATGTTTGCTTTCAAAAAACACATATATTCAAAGATTTGCACAAATGTTTTACGGTTTTTCAAAAAATAGCAGATCTACAAGCTCGTAGCGCGGCACTCGGTGCCGCGCTATGAGCTTGTAGATCTGCTATTTTTGAATAGCCAAAGAAATCGTAACATGACACAGATGCGTTCCCGGTCTTAATGGGTTAAAATTATGTGAAGCAGTAGTCCGCAGAACTGAGCCAACGTGAAACAGAACAGACATTTTTATATATGTCTTCTGGACTGTTTCTGGAAAGAATTGGTTGTACCCTATATTATGTGGCAGATATATATATATTGGACTTTTCTTGATTGTAATATGAGTGAATGAATCAATCAAAATTCATTGCACGTTATACAAGCCAGTTCCCCATATCATCGAAATTTCACTGTGAGATGGAAAGCTTAATTGTGAACGACTTTAACAATCAATACTCTGAAGAAATTAATATTACATTTCGTTGCTGTTGGGGACAAAAACCTCATATCTCCATATGTCAACTTTTTAGGTTTTTTTCCCCGTAAATTAATACCCTACTTTGACATACGAGAGTGTCGCACAAATGTAGTGGAAATAGCAGATCTACAAGCTCACTGTGAGCTTGTAGATTGGCTATTTTCACTATTTTAAAATGTTTTAATTAAAAATGATAATAAAAAAAGACAAATACTTTTACTTTTACTTTACTACAATTATTTGAAAACTTTAGTTACTAGTTACTTTGTATAGGTTTTGATTATTACTACAAAACTTCAGCACTATTAAAACTTTGGCTATTTGAAAAGCTCACAATGCGACGCATTGTGAGCTTGTAGATCTTCTATTTTCAAAAGATTTTTATACATCTGAAAACTTTTGAAATAGGACATTCTGCATAATGAGAATTTTCTACTTTTGGTTCTTTAAGTAAATTTTGATACCAAAACTTTTGTACTTTTACTGAAGTCAATTTTTGAATTCCGGATTTTTGCTTGTAACAGAGCATTTCTACAGTGCAGTATTGATACTTTTACTCAATTTTACTTAATTTTTGAGTACTTTTTCCACCACATAATACATAAATATTGGACATACAAGGTTTCCACCCGACAGCGACGAAGATGAAATATATAATGAAGCCTGAAAATCTGCACTGATCTTAGTTATATCGATGCTCCAGCAGCCTTATTGGATAACTTTATCCTCTGGCAGGGCTTTCTGAACTACTTTAGGATGCTAAGCATTCAATCTGCCCTAAAGCCAGTGTTATTACCAACGTGATATGAGGCAGGTGATGACCATGTATCACCAGTGGAGCTGTTTAATATTTACAATATAAAGGTAATGCCTTTAAACACAAACCATGCCATGGCATGGTCACACACACACACACACACACACACACACACACACACACACTCACTCACACTCACACTCACACTCACACTCACACACACACACGCACGCACACACACACACACACACACACGTTTGTATTACTGTACTTGTGAGGACATCAACGCTTTAGGAAAGTGATTTTATGAATGTAATGTAAAAATATATATTTTGCCATTTTTAACCGTAAGCCTAAAGCCGAAAAACAGCAGATCTACAAGCCCACAACGCGTCGCGCTGCGACGCGCTGTGAGCTTATAGATCGGCTATTTTTCGGTGCATGATACTGGCGCGCAACTAAGTATAAATCATGTTTAACTCTAAATTCCAATCCCTAAACCTAGCCTCTAAATGTCTAATCCTAACCTGAATGTTTTTCTGATTGTAAACTTATCTCTAAAAAATGTTTTTTTTTAACTATAAAACAACTATTTGTCTTGTGAGGGCCAGGAAAACGGTCCTCACAATGTATATTTCTTCAAATTCTACTATACTTGGTCCTCGCAAGTATAGTAATACAAACACACACACACACACACACACACACACTCACACTCACACTCACACGCACACACCCACCAAGTAGTAATACGCATGCATTTAATTTCCGGACTTGAATGTTTAATGTTGTGTCTGTTTCACAACATTGCGAGTGAGAGACGCCAGATTTCTGTCCTTATTTTATCCTGAGCCTGGGGGCAATAACACCGCTAGAGAGAGAGAGAGAGAGAGAGAGAGAGAGAGAGAGAGAGGAGAAAAGGATGAAGAGCAGAGAGTAAGATGGCAGTGGTGTAAAGTAACTAAGTACATTTACTGAAGTACTGTCCTTAACACGTTGCGTGCCAATCGCGTAGTTCATTAAATTAAAAGTAATTGCGCAGTGTGCCAGTCGCGTAGTTCTACGCGAAGTGGTCTTTTTTGTTTTGTTTTTCCTCGCAGTGACACATTTCATTGTAGCACTCTCTCGCAGTGACACATGTCATTATAGGCCTCCCTCGCAGTGACACATTTCATTGTAGGCCTCCCTCGCAGTGACACATTTCACACATTTCAAATATCCGTATCCGGAGATTTTCGTTCCCATCCGCCGCCGCTCTAAATCTTCCCCTAATCCGCCATTATCTCTGAGTTTTTTTTCTCCTCGCTGAACACTGTTTAACATAAACCGCGACTACTGCAAAATGAAATGTCGCCGATTGAAACGGTCTTCTCTGGGCCACTCACACAGCTACCCTGTGTGTCTACAAACAGTTTAACGCGCGATCATTTAGCGAGGTCTGTGGCGACGTGAAAAAAACAAAAAAACAACAATAAATCGCTGCCACTGGTGGGTACATTATGATATTAAACTCTGGCGTGGAATGTGTTAAGTGCAATTATGAGGTATTTTTTTTACTTTGCTAGAGCATTTCCAATTTTCAGTACGTTTACTTCTACTCCACTACATCTCAGAGACAAATACCATTCCACTATAATTATTTGAAAACTTTAGTTACTAGTTATTTTGTAGATTTTGATTATTATTACCTTATTATTTCCTATAACATGGGAGTGGACGGGACTTCCGACTTCCGTGCGTACAGTTGCACGCTAGCGTACGCTCATGTGTGGATGTACCCACAGAAGGAAGGGAAGTGGAGATCTGAGAGCTGTGAAAGCAGGGCCACGTTCTGAGTACTATTTTGTGTACGGTGCTACACACTGAATATAGCTTCGAGATTCGTGTGAGCTTGTAGATTAGGCCTTTGGTTTGTATTCAGTGCACGACGCCGGCGCGAAACAAAGTCTAAATCCGGCATGAGAAACTAGAGAGCAGTTCTGAATGCAAACTGATTTTACTACCTTAAGGGTGGGAAGAAATGTCTTGGTTTCCCCCTTTGTGTCAGGCCTGGGGTCAGACAGGGAGAACAGGCCAACACCCATAAATGAACCCCCCCCATTTTACATCTTTGTGTTTTTTCTTTATGTTAGTATTAAACAGTGGTGGAAAAAGTACTCAAATGTTTTACTTAAGTAAAAGTATCAATACTGCAATGTACTGTAGAAGTACTCTGTTACAAGTAAAAGTCTGGAATTCAAAATTGACTTGAGTAAAAGTACCAAAGTATTGGTCTCAAAATGTACTTAAAGTACCAAAAGTAAAAGTACAAAATATGTTTGAAAATAGCAGATGATCTACAAGCTCACAACGTGTCGCGATGCGGCACGTTGTGAGCTTGTAGATCGGCAGATATGCAAGCTATAGCAGATACACAACGCGTTGCGACGCATTGTGAGCTTGTAGATCTGCTATTTTCACTAGTTTGGCGCCTGCGGAGACACGTTTCTCTTTTGGGTCTCAAGCTAAATGGTTTGGGAACCAGTGGTTTAGCATGTTTAGTCCACTGACTACAACTCATAGTATTCTTGGCATTACTGCTGACTATTTTCCAAAGCAAACTGTGGTTTGTTTGATTACTGATTACTGTCATTGGATTCTGTCCATTTCAATTATGGTATGAAAACCAACTTGAGACTAGAAACTTGATAAGTAATCCAACACACTAAATATGTTTTGTGTGGCTATTTCTTTATGTTATTGTTGTGCTTTAATGCATTTTTTTCAAGCCCGGAGTGATTTGAGAGGTCTAGCCAAATATATTCTCTGCAGAAAAGATGGATTTACTAACAAGATCTATGACTTACTAACCACACACTAACATTTAATGATGATAATTTAGTCCCCTTGAGTTGTTTTTTGGGGATATCTGTCACTGTAGTTTCACATGTTGTACAGTACAGTATGTGAAATGAATCCTCTGCATTTACTATTTACTGCAATGGGAACTATTAATACGGCACCTGGGGAGAAGTTAGGGTTTAAATGTCTTGCTCAGGGACAGTTTGACACACACTGGGTGGGCCGGGGAGGCGAACCGAGACGTCCTCTCTACCCACTCAGCTACAGCCGCCTTAACTCAATTATTCAGGTATATTTTTGAGAATATTTCAAAATCAAGCCATGCACAGGAAACCTGCTCGGCTGGCCTTGTGGTTAAGAGTGTCAGCCCTGAGACTGGGAGGTTGGGATTCGATCCCCGGCTGGATCATATACAGTACCAAATACTATATAAATTGGACCCAACGCCTCCCTGGGTTGTATTGGGGATAAGTCCCTGCGACATACTAGCGTCATGGGCCGGGTGTCAAGCTGCCACATGCTACAGGAGCAGGAGATAGGCTCCTGACCTATGGGCCGCTCGTCAAAGCTTACTTATGATAAAAAGATCTACAGTGTATGTTTATGTAGTATAATATAGGCCTACTTTATGAGGGAAGTTGTGAATAGAATTGCATGTACTGCTACCAGTGGTGTAAAGTAACTAAGTACTTACTCAAGTACTGTACTTAAGTACAATTTTGAGGTACTTTTACTTTACTGGAGTATTTCCAATATTCTATACTTTTACTTCTACTCCACTACATTTTTATTGTACTTTTACTCCATTACAATTATTTGAAAACTTTAGTTACTTTGTAGATTTTGATTATTATTACAAAACATACATGAAGCACTTCAGCCCTATTTACAATATGTGATCTACAAGCTCACAATGTGTTACGATGCGACGCATTGTGAGCTTGTAGATCTGCTATTTTCTAAAGATATTTATAATTTTAGACATTTGAAAACTTGTGAAATGGGACATTCTGCATGATAAGGGCTTTCCACTTTTGGTACTTTAAGTACATTTTGATACCAATACTTTTGTACTTTCACTCGAGTACATTTTGAATTCCGGACTTTTACTACGTAACAGAGTATTTCTACATTGCAGTATTGATACCTTTACTTAAGTAAAACATTTGAGTACTTTTTCCACCACTGACTGCTACTGATGCCAATATGGTCCTTTTATAATGAACACTGTGAAGGTCATGATCAGTACAACTCGTAGCCATCTGGTCCTTGGCCCCAAACAGTGGGCAGTCTACGTCTAACCACGGATCTTTGGCCGGACAGGTGCTGCGGTGCATGTGACCACTGTACCTGTGACCGGTGCAGAGAGACCACTGCACCAACGCAGGCCCTCTCTGCTGGAATACGTAGGGCAGGCTAGCTATAAAGCCTGAGTTATAATTAGTTAGTGCTTGCGTGGGGTGTCTTACACTGAAAATAGACTGTCTACATTAAGCTGAAAGGCGTAATGAAGTTTGTATATTCAGTACGTGGCACTTGTGTGCAACTATTAAGTAGCTATAAATCAATCTTAAGACAGCAGGGCAACAGCAACGGAGCTGAACACAGCACTGCTTTTCCTGTACTCATCACGTCAGCACGGCTCCTTTCTGAGTGATGGATGTGCTGTGTAATCAACAAAGTGATGTCATCAGTCAGAGAGAGAGAGAGAGAGAGAGAGAGAGAGAGAAGTGAACGCCCCAGAAGGGACAGGTCAGGGTGATTGGAGCTGTTAAAAGGATAATACATTATACTGCTTCACTCACAGATGCTCCTTCATTCATGAACATAAAAACAGAATGTGGTCAGACATGTGTATACGCTCACAGGCCAAACATTCCACAACTGGGCTTGTGTGTGACTTCATCATTCATTGGGTCATTGGGCACAGAGAAGTTTAGGTTCTTCTTTTAGACAGAACCGATTAAAATCTTTTATTGAGGGAAAATTAGCATGCAGACATGGTAATAAAAATGTTTAAATCTTCCTACTGTATACTGCATGTGAACATCGGTGTTATTATGCTACTGTTTGGGGCTCTGAGCTTTGGCAGGGGTCACTGTGGAGTTAGCAGTTCCACTAAATGGCCACATTTATTGCGGCCATTATGTAATTTATTTGTATTTACAGCGCTTTTTGCAATTAAAGCAACACAGCCGTCAGATCATTGAAGTGCATTTAACAACAATTCCACGTTTCAGATGTTGAAATTGATGGCACCACAGCTGCACAAATAAAAACCAACAATAAAAAAAAAAGTTAGCTTGGTCCTTGGAAACAAAGTGCCTCGTGTCCCCCAGTCTATAGCTTCCATGGAGGTCTTCATTTTCTGTTTTTACGTGATCGTGGCTTTCCGCCAAACACTTAAACTCAATGCATAGAGAAAGCAGAGGTAAGGGGTGAGTGATATATCTTTTAATGGCTTAACCCTCTCTGACCCTAATCAGAATACAGGAAGGAAGTATCAGCCCTGGTAACCCGGAGTAGAATAACCTCCAGCCTGAACATCAATGAAACAAAGGAGATGGCTGACTTTTGTGGACATTCTGCCAGCTCTGGTTGAAGGACAGCCCCATATAGAGTATAGTTGCTTCTTTAAAATTCCTTGGCAGTGCGTTGTCCAATTCCTTCATTGCAAATTCAATACAGTTGTTATTGTCCTATACTATTGAATCTTTCTTCGCTTTTTCTATCACAGTCTGCTATGGCGAGAGAAAGGGCATGTGAAAGGGCCACATCGACTTGAGAACATTGTCACTGATATCACAAGATGCGCCTCATCCAGAATCACGTCGATCTCCGCGTAAGAAGTCAGTCCATACCCTCTCATAGACAACTAGCCTCTTGACATCCACACCATTACACAGCAGTGCAAAGCAAAAGATGCATTCCAGATGCATCAACATGTTAAGACTGATGATGAAAGTATGCAGATGCTGTACCGTGACACTACTTGTTGTCAGGGTTGCCAGATATGTTTATTATAATTTCCCCGCAATTTTATTTGAAAATAGCCGATCGATGCGACGCGTTGTGAGCTTGTAGATCTGCTATTTTCAAATAGCTGATGTTAAAGTGCTCATGTGGCCCATATAGTCGCTTCTTTTGGGCTGGTTTTCCTAGACCTGGTTGCTTGTTTCTCTCACAGAATCTGGCAACGCTGCTTGTTGTCTGTTTGCACCAGGGACAAATGAATGGTTTGAAAGATGGATTGAAGTTGTTTATCCAAGGAGTTCAGGTGACTCCATCTTACACTTTGAGCTGACAGCACCAGAGATAAATGAAACAGTCACATTTTTCAGCAGATGAAGACATTCACAGATGGAAGGAAACAGAAGCCAGGCAGTTTGAATGAAATGACGTTTTTGTCTCAACCAATTAAGCCCTATTTGATTTTATTTGAGTTTAGTTTATGTGAAAATAGGCTACAGTATCTACTAGCTTGTGAACTTGTAGTTTGGCTATGTCTTTCTTTTTTTATTTAGCCTATAATGGCATGCCCAAAATGGGGATCAGGTTCAGAGTGATTAAACTAAAGTTAAACTAAAAACCAACCAACCATTTCTCATGAAAACAGCAAATTTTACATTAACTTCAATACAAATGTCATACTTTACCTAACCATGTCCTTGTGGCTGTATGGCTTGATCTGCCGTTGGTAATCAAATTGGCACCTAAATGGATTTAGTAGATAGTGTTGCCACTGCTGTTGTTATACTTACAGTACAGTGAGGAACCGGACACTACATTCATGATTTGAGGCATTTTGTTCCAAAAAATGTTTTGCTAAATTTGACCTGCTGGTGGCGCTATAACAGGCCAATGTGAAAAGGGTGGCATTTCTTTCTCGGCCTAGTGGGAATGTGAGTGCAAAATTTCACGGCAATTGCACACTGCGTTCATGATTTGAGGCATTTTGTTCAAAACGGACCTCTCCTGCAAACTTTAGAAGGCAATATTAGCCAAGTAGGATGGAATATGAAAAAATCGGACAGATCTGTGTTGATCACATGACTATAGAGATACTGTGTACCGATTTGTGTGATGTTTGCACAAAATCTGTAGGAGTAATATCCAAAAATGTGTTTTGCACAAATCGGCCTCCTGGTGGCACTATAACAGGCCAATCTGAAAAATTCAGGGCAGGGGTTCTGAATTAGCATCCAGGGAGTGTGTGTGCACAGTTAAGCTGCGATCACTGACAGACGGACGGACGGACGGACGGACGGACGGACAGGGTGCAAAACATAGTCTCGGGCATGCCTTTCGGCCTGGCGGAGATAATAAATCATCTGCAGTATCCTCGGAGGGGATAGTACTCCCATTTGACACAGACTGCAGTGACCTCAAGGGTCTTGAGAGGTCTACTGACCGGTCACTTCTTAAGGTCCCACCAACAAGGCTGAAGACCCGGGGGGATAGATCATTTTCCGCTGTAGCTGTGGAAGGATCTTTCACACCATGTTAGAGCGTGTCAAACTTTGCCTGTGATTAAGTCACGTTTGAAAACTCACTTTTACTCCTTGGCTTTCGATGGTTCAGACTGTGCAGAGTCTACACCAAACCTCTTTGCTAAAAACAGCCGATCTACAAGCTCACAACGCCACGCGCTGTGAGGCGTTGTGAGCTTGTAGATCGGCTGTTTTTGGCTAAAACGGAAAAAAAGGGCTGAAAAGGGATGTTATATCATGCTAAGTGGTTAATGTAAAACATTATCTTATCACACAAAGATTTGGAGGCCCCCCTGTAGTAACTCTGAGGACCCCCTAGGGGTCCCGGACCCCCTGTTGAAGACCCCTGCATTAGGCAATGTGTTATGTGTTGAATCCTCTTGTGTTTTTCCCCTGTTTACTGTGTATTGTTTTGTGCTCGGATATATAAATAAAGTGGATTGGATTAGATTGGATTGGACTGAATGAGGTTGATGTTGCAGATAGTGCAGTCAGTGGCTGAGGGGTGACGTCACCTTTATTTGGGATCAAAACCTCCTTTGGCTTACACACATGGATCCATTTAAATGCCGGGGAAAGTGTGTTCACCAGAGCTTAACGCTCCGCTTAGAATTTTAACAAGCTAGCTCTGTGGATATGAAATTGCTCGTCAATCAGAATCGTGTTCCTCGGAGATGGGAGGAATATCGTGGGATGATAGCAGCAATGGGATGATTGTAAAATGTTAAACACGTTTATTTGATAGCGATAAGATGTGTGCGTGCCCCTAAAACTTGTGTGTGCGTCGCCGCAAAGTCGCAAGCCGTTGCTAGTCTTTGTCAGTAATAATCCAAATCAGTTGCTCTGTTATTCAAGTGTTGCGTGTTTGTATTTTCGGCTGATGGACTCCATATGTTTGAGAGCATGCCGAGTAAGTGGCTGCAGGGAGCCCCTATTATCAGATAACTCTCTGTTGTGTGATTCCGTCGCACTGATTGGATTCTCTTCCCCCTCTGTCGGTCACACACTGCCAACCCTGTGCAACTCACACACACACACGCATGCTCGCAGCCTCGCACGTGCACACACACACACACACACACACACACACACACACACACACACACACACACACACACAAACCCCAGCCTGAATACTTTACTAATTGTGACTTTAACTCTAAAAACCTTTTTATATCTTAACCATGAAAAAAGAATCTCATTTTCTCTGGTGAGGAACCAGGAAATTGGTCTTCACAATGTCAATTTGTCAATTAACTTCTTCTGTCTGCAATTTCCGAATGACTGTTTCTACTGTGTCTGGGACATTTGTAAAGCCTGAGTAACTACTCTGCCCCAGTGCGTGAGTCAAAGCATACTTGTGGATTATGCTTTTAAGAATACTTATGTATTCAATAGTACAAATTACAAAGTACATTTTATGTTTTAATATCAATTGCATTACTGTATTAAAGATGTGAACAATAGTGAAGGTGTAAAGCTTTGTGAGCGTGTAGATCTAATATTTTCACAATATACTTTTTCCCTTCCCAGGAATGTAGTGGAATCAAACGTACAATATTTGTCTTAGAAATCTTACTTACTTACTTACTTACGCCTATAGCCCAACTTTGGGCATATAGGCTCCAGAACAAGTGCTCTCCCGGCCAGTTTCTCCAGCTGGCCGCATGTGAGGCCAGATCTCTTCCCTATCTGCATCCAGGTCATGTCGCCAGGTGTTTCTTGGTCTGCGCCCTCATCCCTCTCCCTTGTGGGTTCCAGTACAGGGCATGTCTTGTGATATTAGCCCAACAGTTTTTTGAAAAAACTTTTGTTGCTATGTCAGTGGTTCTCAAACTTTTTCATGTCAAGGACCCCAAAATTATATGTATTTGGCCGCGGACCCCCATCTCAAAATATGTTGTTCCAGGGACCCCCAGAAGCAAAGATTTGAGTTACATATGTTCGCTTTAAAAATATATATATTTCAGGATTTGCACACATTTTCTCAATTTTTCAAAAATTGCAGATCTACAAGCTCATAGCGCGACACTCGGTGCCACGCTGCCGCTATGAGCTTGTATATCTGCTATTTTGTTTAAATATTTTTGACTCCCACTCCTATGCCAGGAATGTCAACAGCCTGGTCCAGCCTCTTATTTTTGAGCAAAACGCGAAGGAAAATAAAAGCCTGGAGATCGAGAACCGGTAGAACCGGTAGCCTCGGAAGTGGGCTATACGTGGGTAGAGCGTATAGCCCACGGTGCTGCGTCTGACTGTGATGGCGGCAGCGAGCTGTGGGAGCGAGTATTCGATGCTGGCGTCTGGAAACTGCCCGCAGCATGACACGACCAATGAGAGTTAGCGCTTTCGTTGTTGCTAAGATACAGTGTATGGCCCATAGCAAGTCTGGCCCATAGCTTGTAGATCTCTCGCATATGATTGGCGTAGCCTGCGTTGCCAGCTTTTTCGCGTCAAAGAGGGTGCTCACTTTTTGTCGCAGATGATGATGATTGGCTGTTGAAACGGACCATCTGGAAGTAAATTGCGAGCTGAAATATATAACACTTTATGATTATTAGAAAAGGAGACACATGTGAAGGTGTAAAATAAAATAGATGAGATTATATACTTTTGCATGAGCGATTTTTGTAGCAAGTTGGGAGAGAATTGGCCCACTCCTGTGGCCGTGGGGTTTATAAAAAAAATGAGGGTTCCAAAAGGGTCCTCCTCTCTGATTGAGTGGCAAAGATTCATCGAAACATTTAATGCCAGACCAAATATACAATACTATGCAAAACATCATATAAACATTTAGAAATCAAATCGAATTGGAGCTGCCAGTGTAAACGCAGCCTTAGAAATGTAGTGGAGTGAAAATCATAAGTGTGAATAAAATACAAATACTAAAGTACAGATACAAAAAGTACAGTACTCAAGTAAATGTACTTAATGTCCATTACTACTGATTATAACCTGTTGTACGTGAATGGATTCTCAGCTCACAGTTACATCTGACAGTAATGAACAAGAAAATCAACCTCGCCTCCACAATTGCTCCTGTCTGGGTCCGCTGAGGGAGATAATAGAATGGAGGGAGAAAAGTTAATAGAAAATGGACCAAAAAGCACATTAAACCCAATTCCCCCGTGGACAGGTGTTAATATGAGAGGAAGCGGGACATTGTTGATCCTGATGTATTAGCATGGGACCTGGCAGGACCTCATTTTACATTTTGAATATATCAACCTCCATGGGGAAAAAAAACAGAAATTCACAATTACACTGCAGGCTGTAGGCCTAGTACAATGGCACAGAGCAAAGGGAAATCAAATGGGAACAAACGGCTTGAGATTTTGTATGTAATACTGAAAGGTGAAATGAACAAAAATGTTCACGCGCACTAGAACCAAATATGCAAAGTGTTATGAATGATGTATAACACGTGTTTCATTTTCCATTTGAATGGATATGGCATATGAAAAGTGACCACTGAAGCCAACATTCTGCTTCGTTTAAGGTCAAATAAATTTCCTTTTATAAATGCCATAGTTTGTGGAGCTACATAACAAATGTAATGCATGCGGGTTAACTACTTTGGCCCCTATATACTTCATCGTGCAATGAATAGCGAATATAGTTTCCCTATTTTAGAGAAGTTTGTGTGTTATATTTGGCTCTTCTTTGAAAGATTGGGACAATTTCCAACTTTAATCATTATGCAGTGGTGGAAAGTAACTAAGTACATTTACCCAAGTACTGTACTTAAGTACAATTATGAGGTAGTTTAACTGGAGTATTTCCAATTGTCTATACTTTTACTTCTACTCTACTACATCTTAGAGGCAAATATTGTACTTTTACTCCGCTACAATTATTTGAAAACTTCAGTTACTAGTTACTTTATTATTTACAAAACATACATTAGCATACATTACATTCATTGAAAATAGCAGATCTACAAGCTCACAACGCGTCGCATCGCGACGCGTTGTGAGCTTGTAGATCGGCTATTTTCAAATAGCAGATCTAGTAGTAGTACTTTTACTTTCATCTGACAAGTAAAGAGACCGATAGCAGTCTACCACAGTATTAACAGAGTCCCACAGACATCAGTGTCTGTCTTCCATCAGTTGGACTGACATCTAACACTGTGATGAGATCAAACATTTTACGAGGGAACATCTCAGAAAGCTCCATAAAACAAATCCTGTGAGTATATGACCCACACTTTTGGGATAGTATATCTCTGCCTTGATTTGCATTCCACAGACATCTGCCACGTCCCACGGGCCACGGCACAAGCAAGCAAGCAGCCCTATTCCCTTATAATTGAACTACAAACTTATCTTCTCATTATTATGAAATGCCATTTTCACACTTCTCAGTATAGCTCTAATTAGCGGAGGGAATGTAAAAGTTGTAAAGCGTAGCCACGTGCAGAGGTTTAATTTGCAAACTTAGCTGCGATTGTCTGCGCCGCTAGCTGTCTGACACTGATTAACATAATAATATCCTTTTGTATTATTAGGAGTGGGTGTTTGTTTCAGAAAGAAGATAGGCATAGTTTTCTACAGTGTTTCCAATTTTCTGTACTTTTACTTCTACTCCACTACATCTCAGAGGCAAATATTGTACTTTCTTTACTCCACTACAATTATTTGAAAACGTAAGTTACTAGTTACTTAGATTTTTATTATTATTACAAAACATATATTAACCACTTCAGCCCTTTATACCATTGGTTCTCAAAGTGGGGTCCGGGGACCGCAGGGGTACTTGAGGGGGTTCCAGGGGGTCCCCAGCTAAATGATGGACAGGAACCAAATGGACCCTTACAGGTCTGTAACTCTGAGAATGTACAAATGGAACCAAATGGACCCTAACGGGTCCATTTGGTTCCATTTGTACACTCTCAGAGTTAAATTAACATTGATTTTACAATATGAATTGGGGTCCCAGAGGTATAAATGTCTTTTTCCGCGTATAGACTTTGTGGGCACCCTGCAGAGGCTGGTTCTGGAGGAAGAGGCCTTCAGTCCTGGCCCATACCAGCAGCTGAGAGACCAAGTGGTTGTCCCTGAAAACCTGTGTGCTGCTTTTGAGAGGCCCAACATACAGGAAGCTATGGCTTTCAAATGGTCTCGTTACACACAGGAGGAGTAAGCAGCACCACCCGTGGGCCACCACAGAGGGGTTTGGGACGCTGGCTTCAGTGCCACCCTCTATTCACCCGGGTATCACAGAGGGGTTTGGGCCGCTGGTCTCAGTGCCACCCTCTCATCACCCAGGTAATCACAGAGGGGTTTGGGACGACAGACAGCCCACCAGACAGTTTTTAAGTTGCTTGATTCCGTATTTAGACATTTGATATTCATTTTATCAGACACGCCCCCTTCCTCTACAAACCCATTATAACTTCAATTTTTAACATGTTAGATTGATTAAAAAACGCCCGCCCTTTGTTCTGGTGACACACCCTGCCCTCCTAATACGTGAGGGGGTGTTTTTTCAATTACTTTTTTCATTTATTTAAATTTCATTTTTTATTGTATTACATTTTTTTCAATTTCCAAAATAAATATAAAAAATAAATGAAAAAGGTAGTTGAAAAAACACGGTCTCCTCACGTATTAGAAGGACAATATCAGTCACCAGAACCAAGGACGGGTGTTTTAGATGGATCTAACTTGTTTAAAATGAAGTTTGAAGTTACAATGGGTTTGTAGGAAGGGGGTGTGTCTGATAAAATGAAAATCAAATATCTAAATACTGAATCAAGCAACTTTAAAACTGTCCGGGGGGCTCACAAAAGCCCGAGTAGAAGATAAAATGACCCAAATTTGTTTTGAAAGTGAAATATTGCTTTAACACCACAGACGTCACTATTTGTAATAATATTAAGAGTTTAATTTGTTAAAATAAGGTAAAAAATTAAAACAAGTATTTTAGTTTTTGGAAGTGTGTTCTAAAATTAGTCTATTATAGCTAGATGACATCATTATCCATTGTCTTCATTATAGAAAATGTAATGAGTGAATTGTAACATTTTTATAATTGAAAACAAGCTATATTGAAAGATGAAACGCTAACCCAAAATAATAATTTAAAAAGTATTTACATGGATATGAATGCATAACAAGTCAGCTATGATGTGGGGGGGAGGAGAGAAAATTTATATTGTTTGAGTATTTTCGGCTAACAGCAAAAGTGTCAGCAGGTTTCTAACACAATGCAAAGAGCAACTTTAAATATGTAATATTCGACCAGCAGTATATACTTTTACTCAACTACTGGGGTTGATTGAGTACTTTTACTTTTAATAAATCTTCTGGTGTATGATCTGCTAAATACCGACTGTTACAAACACACGTCTGACTCACTTTACTCTCATCATCTTTAATAAGATCCCAAATCCCAGACATTGATAATCCTCACTGGGTTGTCAGGAGCTGCTGCTTCTCTTCTGCACATCTCACACTGGTCAGATCATCAGACAGCATGAGCCATGGACTAGCAGTGTTGGGGTCCAGGATGAAAGCAGTGTAGGAGACAATGTCCTTCATCTTGTCCCAGACTCTGAAGGTCAGGTTTTTCAGGTGTTTGGCCTCGTCTATCAGTGGGTCCTGCAGGGTGAGCTGGACTCCCTCCATCGTGGTCTTGTAGTTCTGCAGGAATGAGACGTGGTCGTCGGCTCTCAGCTGGTCCTCAGCAGCTTGGATTGCATTGGAGAGGGTTTCCATTTCTCTGCTCAGACCCTCAATCCTCTCCTTCATCTCCTGACTCTTCTGAGCCTCTTCCTCCCACAGAGCGGCGATCCTGGCATCCTCTTCCTCCTGTAGGAACCGACGAAGATTCTGAAACTGTTCCATAATCTGCTTCTCTGTGTTCCTGGCCTGAACCTTGATGTGATTTTCTATTTTGACGTAATCTGTTTTAACTTCATCAAAGACCTCCAGTTTCTCCTTTAAAGGCTTCAGTGATTCCTGGACCTTCTGTTTGCAACGTCCATATGCTTCGTCCATGGGTAAGAACTTGTGTCCGGCGTGTTCCTCAGAATTGCGACACACGACATACAGTGAAACAGTGAAACGGGAAGCCATTTTCTCTGCTGCTCCCTGCCGCTCCCTGATCTGGAATGTTCTCTGAGGCTGTTACACCAGAGGAATACTAGAAGACAAAACAACGATAACATTATGAGTATCAATTGCACAATTATCAATTGCCAATCACACTTGCTGTGCCATAGATAGATCTCCCATGTAAATGTATTTGAGCAACCGAGTTAGCAGACACAACCAAGACCCGTGTCCTTGATGGTTTTATTATACTAACACACAATACAAACACACTAACACTTTTACACCAGTAGGTTTTAAACCTAGAAAAGAAAACATAAACAACAACACAACAACAAATTACTGACATGAAATATACACACACAACTATAAAACTAAAATATATACATTTATCTTCGTATAAACACAGTCTCAGTCTTACATCTTACCGTCAGTCTCTTGGAGCTCGCAATGGAAAATGAGGAACACAGCAATAACACCCTGGTAACTAGTAACACTGATGCTTGCTTTGAACACTTTGTCCTAGTGAGCATTCTCTCTATTTATATGGGTTTGGTCTACCCATGTGTGTGTAACCTTCTGTTGATTAATCATGTGACTTGTGTATTGTCGTAAATGTGAAAACAAAGGCTTTAGCACTGTTCTGTAACAGTAGGCACTGTCCCCAGCTCCTTATCTGACCTAATCAATCACCACTCTCATGTGACTCTCATTTGAGACATGCAAGTCCCCCGCTGTGGACCCCAACACCACAGGTCAGAGCTGTGGCCTTTATAGAATCTGTATATGTGTGTACCTATTATGACTAAATATCCCTCTGAAAATAAGTATATATATATATATATATATATATATATATATATATATATATATATATATATATATATATATATATATATATATATATATACACAGTATATATATATATATATACACAGTATATATATAAAAATTCTACTAGAAGGCCTCATGTGCAGGTAACAAGTCAATACAAACGCCACTGTTACATCATAATAATGGATTATTCTACAGATGCAGGCGTTTACCTCGTCATTTAGAAGGTCGGTTCATAAACTAACACAAATAATAATAATTACAATAATAACCCCAAACTTCAGGCGCTTGAAGCCCTGGATAATCCTACACGCAATGTTATCAGACAATGAATCAAAGTTTATTTTCTTGTAGATGACTGGTTGTACTGTTGCTCCCATAAATACATGTTGTTGTTTTTTTGTGCCTTATAAGAGCATTACTCAATGGACCTCCAGGGGTCCTTGAAGGCGTTCCAGTGGGTCCCCAGCAAAATGTGTTAATAAAACATCCAAATCAGTTTAAACACTTAAAAGTGGAATGTGCTCCCCCCTACATTTGACTAGAAATACATTTGGTTTCAAAAATAAACTTAAGGAAAAAATAATCAGAAAGGAAATTAGACTAGGATGTTATTATTGGTATTTTCAGACAAACAAACCTGCTTTTTTTTATTCTTATTTTACTTTCTACTTTTGGTACTTTAACTACATTTTTATGCCAATACTTTTGTACTTTTGCTGTTTGTTATGATGTGCGTGTGACCCCCAAAGACATCACATCAAATCAAATCAAACTTTAATTATAGAGCACATTTAAAACAACCGAGATTGACCAAAGTGCTGTACAGAGCAGGAGCAACAATCAAAGCAAAACCTAAAACATAATACATGTAAGCAAGTGTCAACATGAGCACCAAACACGTATATGCACAAAAATGAAACAGACATGGATGCGCTCAGATGAGATTAAAAGCTAAAGAAAATAAATGAGTCTTAAGCAGGGGCTTAGAGTGACGACGGGGTCCACCGGCCTGCCGGTCCTCCCATTAGCAGCACATTGGTTCGGGGGGGGGGGGCGGGTACCAGGGGGTTCCCAGCTAAAGTAGTTCATATAGCGTCACAATCATTTTAACCATTCCATATTTAATACTTTGACTATTAACAAATAGCAGATCTACAAGCTCATAGGGTAACCTCGGCCCCATTTTTTTCGCGGACTGCTCGCCCTGAGCGGTTCTTGTATTCTTGTATTTGTTTTACTGAGGGCGAGCGTGTTTTGGGGCGAGCGTTCTTGTATTTGCTCATATAGTGCGTCACTTTGTGCCGCGCTATATGAGCTTGTAGATCTATTATGTTTTTTTAACAGCCAAAGAAAATAAATGAGTCTTAAGCAGGGACTTAAAAACATCAATGGACTGACACATCGTCAGGATAGGCCTGATTATTTGCCCCCCATCTTGACTCAACCATCTTTGATTGCAACGTTCAACTGTGTGTCTGCTTCCATGCCAAAACATACTCACAGTTAGTTTAGTGCAGCGGGAGCAGCAGAAATGTGGTGAAGCGCTTGGCGAAAGGAGGTAATTGTTTAATGAGCCGTGTAATCAGTCTATCAGTGTGTTGATATTGCTGATCACTGTGGATAAAGTAGGCTAAATCGCAATTACGGCATGTTATACAACCCTTGTAACTTGTGTGCACCATGTGGCTCGTACGGTACCATCAGCCCTGTGGGGGATTTTTTATAATTTAGACTATGGGGGCGTCCGGGGCGGCATAGAGGCCTTCAGAGGGTTTGATTCCTGGCAGCGCTGCCTCCGGGCTTGGCCGGGCACTCCAATCAACTCAATGTCTCAATGTGAGGCGTTGTGAGTATAGTAGATCAGTTATTTTCACAATATTTATCTGTGGAACCGAGTCAAACTAAATGTAATGCCTCAACTCTTACAATTCCAATTGCTTGTCAGGGTGGGGAGTCCCCACTTCAAATATGATTATTTAGGGGGCTCACCAGTTCAAATATGATTATTTAGGGGGGGTCACCAGTTCAAATATGATTATTTAGGTGGGTCACCACTTCAAATATGATTATTTAGGTGGGTCACCAGTTCAAATATGATTATTTAGGGGGGTCACCAGTTAAAATATGATTATTTAGGGGGCTCACCAGTTCAAATATGATTATTTAGGGGGGGTCACCAGTTCAAATATGATTATTTAGGTGGGTCACCAGTTCAAATATGATTATTTAGGGGGGTCACCAGTTCAAATATGATTATTTAGGGGGGGTCACCAGTTCAAATATGATTATTTAGGGGGGTCACCAGATTTTGGGTGGTCGCGGCCTGAAAAGGTTGAGACCACTGGTTTTAAACCAGTGGTTCTCAAAGCATTTTCAGAGCATTGTGTATTTTTAATGATAAATCAATACTATTGTGTTCCAGCTTGGATCAATGGAACTAACGGTGCATGTGTACTTTACTACTTTCCCGGTATCACAAAGAAAAGTATTTTCTTTCAAGGTTTTAAAGGAGAAAAACAATGACACTTTTATTTACATTGTTTCTTTATCTAATGCAATGCTATCATTAAAATGTAAGTGGGGCCCACTTGCAATACCCTCGTGGCCCACCAGTGGTCCCTGGGCCACAGGTTGGAAAGCAACATTAGACAGTGTGGTTGTAGTTGACACACCTGCTGGCCACCTGGTGCTCTACTGATACTGCAGGACCATTGACTTTGGCACCAGGCTCAACATCATCATGCCAGAGCTCATTATGAGCAAGAAGGTTCTCATTCATCTTCTGTAAGTGTTCCTCCAACAGACTGATGCTGTTTCAGATGATGCCACATGGAATCACATGGCAACCACAAGGCCACACTGGCAGTAGATTGATATAAAGAGTTTTCCCACCCTGACAATCAGACACAAATTAAAGAAAAATAAGCTTGGGAAAACGCTAATAATCGGGGAAAGCCAAGTCTGTGTGATGATGAACAACGGCAAGGTACTAACGGGCAAGGCACAGATCTCTTACAGCAGTGGTTCAGGTTCTCAAACTTTTTAGGTCAAGACACAAAAGAGAAAAATGTTATGTTTTCCCGGGACCCAAACCAGTGAAAAATATAGCAGATCAACACGTCGCTTCGCGCCACGTTGTGAGCTTGTAGATCTGCTATTTTCACTTCTTCTTAAGCTTTATTTATTTATTTATGGATATTATTCATATTTTTCATTTTATTTACGAAATACTTTTGATATTGTTGGAATTGTTTTTAATTGATGAAAAGCTGTGTTTGTTTTGTTTAAATATTTAGATTTTTTTGTATTTTTATGTATGGAACGAAAAAGAATTTACTCGCGAGTCGCGAGCCACAAAAATCGGTCCGCGACCCAAACATGGGTCCGGACCCACTGTTTGGAAAACAGCATCTATATGCTCATGTTTACGTTATAGCCTACTGTAGGAGTAAGAACTAAGCGCACAGCACCTTCAAGTACTTACAAGTGATAAGACAAAACTGTTCGTAATAATTCCCCATACTCTTTTTTTATTCTCCTTCTTATTGTTTGTATTAGTTCTCTTTTTTGTGATTATATTTTTTGGTTTCCACCAGACCAGACAAGCCGAAGGCCGGAGATTATGTTTTCACTCCTTTCTGTCCGTTGAGGGCACTTTTTTAGTTATTAATATTATTAATGCTGCTAATGTCTGAGGAGTCGATTTAACAATAAAGACCACCTTCCTTTAAAAAAGAATTATCCCACGATTTTGTAACCCATTTTTCACCCAGTGCCAATTGCTTATGTATCTTGGGCACTACTCTCCCTCTGCCAGCCTAGGGAGAGCCCAGAGCGGAACATGTTATTCCAACCAGTTCCTTTCCCCTCCATCAGGCTGACCAGGGGGAGGCAGAATAGAGACCAGGATTACTGCATGTTTTGTTGTGAGGGTACCTACCCTGGGAGACACGGGGAGACCATGCAAACTCACACAAAAAGGCCCTTTCGCCATCGAACCCATGGACCTTCTAGCTGTGAGGCGACTGCGCCACCTTGCCCCCCACCTTGAACCTTGTGAATGAGGGGGAGATGATACAGCACATACAACTCAGAGATTAATGTGTACAGGAAAGTCTGCAATACAACCATGACTTACTTGGCGGTTGCATGGTCATTCATAATGAAATGAGCTGGAAATAATATGAAATGAGCTCCTACACCCAGCTTCCCATTGACCTCACAACTAACTGAATGTTTGGGAGGAATCACTCCTCTAACCCGTTCTTCTCTCCTCATTAAGCCTAATGAGAGTCGTAATTACGCACCCCGCGTTCTTAATTTGTTACACAGAATCTATACGTGTTTAGATCGAATTACTGCATATGGCCCAGACACCATTTGATGTATTTCTACCATTATAAGGCTATTAGGAGCCCCTTCAGAGCTCTTGTGTGATCAAATTCCTGAATCTCATCCTGATGAGAAGTTCTCAGGGATGCAGAGACAGGAAAACAAAAGAGATCTGCGTTAAGATGCTTGCTGAGTATGGTCGTATAGACGGAGCTCTCTGTCTGTCTGTCTTTCGGACAGTGGTGGAAAAAGTACTCAAATGTTTTACTTAAAGGAGGAGTTCACCCAAAAAAATGACCCAAAAGAATGGATTTATTTTTGTTTTTGTGGCATTCCTAATAGCCAATAATTGGCTTAGGAATGCCACAAAAACAAAAATAAATCCATGAATTCAAGGCTTCATGGGGTGTGCAATTGATAGAAAATAAGTCCTTTTTTGGGTGAACTCCTCCTTTAAGTAAACTAATGTAAAAGTAGTCAATATACAGTACTTGAGAAAATGTACTTAGTTACTTTACACCACTGCTTTCGGAGGCCTTAATCTAAACAGCTCAGTCCCTCAGGCTATGTGAGATCTGACAGCTTATTATCATAATCATGGCATTTGTCTCAGAGAGAAAAAAGTATTCGGACATCTTCTGGCTATGGCAACAGACTCATTATGCTAGAGGCTGATTAACCACTTTCAACCTGGCGTCCCTATTTTATTATAGGTGAATGTTTTGTTTGAAATTGTCCAAAAGATTTGTCTATAAGCTCATCTTGAGCTATTTTCGCCATTCGTCTTATGGATTAAGTTTATATAATAGTGCTTAGTAGTTAAAGATGGCACCAATTAAATATGCTTTGTCTCTGATGGGTTATTGTCTCTGATGGGTCTGTCCTAAGTATAGCATTTAAGACACTAATTATGTGACTAATTGGCAAAAAGGGAGCAAGATGACACCCGTAAAACGAAGAGAATGACAGTTCATATTCTACAGTGATACATTCACTACATGATGAGTGACTGCATGTTATTGTTCCTAGCCCACCCACTCAGTCAGGTCCCAGTGGTTGTTACATCTCCCAGCGTTACTCACATTCCTCCCCAAGAATCCCATGTTAAAGTATGATGTGTGTGTGTCAAAAAAAAAAGAAACCTGCGTTCTACATAAAATGAGGTGGGCGGGTGACCACGGGGACTTTTATGGTGTGAAGTTCTGTTGAACGCTTGCTACACTACAGTTACTATGGGAACCGAGGCACGGCGGTTATTCCGCAGGAGCGATAATTAGGTTGTAAAGAAAATAGAAAGCTAGAGATGGAGCGGGAGCTATAGCCGCGTGTAACCGTACATGTGCAGTGGTGGAAAAAGCACTCACATTTGTTACTTAAGTAAAAGTATCAATACTGCAATGTAGAAGTACTCTGTTACAAGTAAAAGTACGGAATTCAAAATGCACTTGAGCAAAGGTACAAAAGTATTGCTTTCAAAATGTACTTAAAGTACCAAAAGTAGAAGGTACTCAATACGCAGAATGTCCCATTTCCCAAGTTTTCAAATGTATGAAATGCATAAAAATCTTTTGAAAATAGCAGATCTACAAGCTCACAATGCGTCGCATCACAACGCATTGTGAGCTTGTAGATCGGCTATTTTCAAATGGCCGAAATATATAGGGCTGAAGTGTTTTTCTTAATAATAATCATAATCTACGTAACGTAAAGTTTTCTAGTAACGTAAAGTTTTAAGTAGTAACGTAAAGTTTTAAGTAGTAACGTAAAGTTTTCAAATAAATGTAGTGGAGTAAAAGTACAATATTTGGATCTGAGATGTAGTGGAGTAGAAGTAAAGAAGTAAAAGACAATTGGAAATCCTCCAGTAAAGTAAAAGTACCTCAAAATTGTACCTAAGTACAGTACTTGAGTAAATGTACTTAGTTACTTTACACCACTGGCTTATGTGCGCAAGAGTACATGTGTGTTAGAACAATTAGTCTGCGAGGCAGCAGTCGGCCAGGTAGACATGTATGGCCTCTCCTCTCTCCCACTGCGGGGATAATTAGGAGTAATGACAGAATGTATGAGTTTAATGTCCATTTACCGCACTCCTATGGTTTCATCTGACATCTCTGAATTGCTTTGCCAGAAAAGTCCACTCATATTACCCCAGGTGAGCTACTTTAGATAATGCCAGATGAGCTTGCCATTGAAATCAAGGACATACCTGCAAATTAACTACTGCACTACTGTAAGACATTAATACCTGACTGTTACTGGAATAATAAGGGTCTAATTAATGGATTAATTAGACAGAGCGAAAAGGCTAGATTGGAGAAGGCTTCCTTCAAAGCTGACATCATTCTCACGTAGAATGGCTTCCCCAGATGTTTACCTGAACCTTGACCACACTAAACCAATGCCGAACCTTGACCACACTAAACCAATGCCGAACCTTGACCACACTAAACCAATGCCGAACCACACTAAATGCCAAACCTTGACCACACTAAACAGATGCCAAACCTTGACCACACTAAACAGATGCCAAACCTTGACCACACTAAACCTTAATGCCAAACCTTGACCACACTAAACAGATGCCAAACCTTGACCACACTAAACCTTAATGCCGAACCTTGACCACACTAAACAGATGCCAAACCTTGACCACACTAAACTAGCCTCGCGTAGCCAGACAACTATTCCACAATCTCTGAATGCTATATAGAGTCTGGAACTACTACTCCCGAAACATTTCTGCTAAGCAGCAAGCTAAATATACTTAGATGATTTGTATTTATATTAGGATAAATTTGCGCTACTGTAAAGACGAAACGGAAGTGGGGAGGAGGCTTCATATCCGATTTATATTCTAATCATGATCAGAGCTTCCGAGTCCCAGACTGTATGACCGGAAACATTTGAAAATTGTGGGAGGCAACAGTCTGGCCACGCGAGACTACACTAAACCAATGCCAAACCTTGACCACACTAAACCAATACCGAACCTTGAGTAAAATAAATAAATCAAACCAGACCAAACCCATACCTAAACCTAACCACGCTAACAGTGCCTAACCTTAACCAAATGAGAATGTGCATTCTCATGCATTGCTCCATGTGCGGTAACCACAGCCCAGGAAACATTTATGATGCACATTCCCCTGTCTTGAAAATAAGATCCACACAATGTCCGACAGGCCGCAACATAAGAGATAATGCAGGTCGCGTAGACATCTATGAAAAACTATACAGCTACAAGGGTCCCTCAGAAGTGACATCATCAAAGGGCTGCCTGACTGTCTCCCTGTGAAGAGCGTCTGAACGAAGCTCATGAGAAACAGCCATCTGGACCACAACGCTTTACCTTGGCAGCTATATGCTGCAATCACCAGAGTAAACATACAGTAGTGTGTGTGTGTGTGTGTGTGTGTGTGTGTGTGTGTGTGTGTGTGTGTGTGTGTGTGTGTGTGTGTGTGTGTGTGTGTGTGTGTGTGTGTGTGTGTGTGTGTGCGCGCGCGCGCGCACATGCACACGTGTGTGTGTGTGTGTGTGTGTGTGTGTGTGTGTGTTATATGGTATGTGTGTGTTTGTGTACTGTATATCAGGGGTCTTCAACAGGTGGTCCGGGACCCCTAGGGGGTCCTCACCAGGGGGTCCGGGACTCCTAGGGGGTCCTCAGAGTTATACAGGGGGTCCACCAAATCTTTGTGTGATAGGATTTTTTATTTTACCTTAAACACTTGAACCCTATAGCATCCCTTTTCTGAGGAGAACTTCAGCAAAAAAATAGCAGATCTACAAGCCCACAACGCCTGGCGCTGCGAGGCGTTGTGAGCTTGTAGATCGGCTATTTTTGGCAAAGAGGCTATAGGTGTAGAGGGAAAAAAAGCAGACCACGGAAATCATTTAAAAACAAATCTGAAACACAATTTTATACGATATAGAGGGGGGTCCCTGCTTCATCTCTCTCTCAGCTAGAGGGTCCTTGGCCTGAAAACGTTGAAGACCCCTGCTGTATATAATAAGTCAGAATACACTTCATTCCCAATTCGTTTGATGAAAATGTGTCTGTACCTTCTCAATTTTCACCTTGACTTTTATTTGAACCGTGACCTTTTCGACCCCATATCATCCCTTGAGCCCGGCCTACTGAGCATTGACACCACGTTTGTGTGCGTGCGTAGTTTCACGCCAATCAGTCCAACGTTGTCGGATATTAGCTGTTCACAGACACACACACTCGGACAGACGGACGGACGGGCGGGCAGGAGCAAAAACATAATCCTGCGGGCAGTGTTGCCAGATTCTGTGAGAGAAACAAGCAACCAGGTCTTGGAAAACCAGCCCAAAAGAAGCGACTACTATGGGCCACATGAGCACTTTAACATATACATCAGCTATTTGAAAATAGCAGATCTACAAGCTTACAACGCGTCGCATCGCGGCTTGTAGATCGGCTATTTTCCGGCCTACTGGGAGTGTGTGTACAAAGTTTCATGGCAATCTGACACTGCGTTCATGATTAGTGGTATTTTGATTTGATTTGATCTTTATTCATCTTGAACAAATAAAAAGTACAGAAAACTCCATGTGATGGTGTGTATGGCATACATCATCAACACAATAACAAAGCACGCCCATTTTTTTCCCCCAAGAAGGGACAGAGAGAAGCAAAAGCAATTATTTTGTCCGTCCCCCTTCTTACTGTGTACAATATAATGTAAAACAATATGTTATCATAAAAATCACACCCAGTGTGAAGATAGAGGTGCCTTTGAATTAGTGTAACTGGTTGCATCCTTGTGTTGCAATCAGCTGCAGCTGTTGAGGCCGTGCTCGGACGGACGGACGGACCCACACACGGTCAAGTGTAGGAGTGGCTGGCACCACTCAAAAAACACAGTGTGGGGAAACTTGGGAATGAAACTAAATTGTGAGGAAGGATAAAGGGGGGAATTGTTTTGACGAAAAAAAGAGAAGATAAACCAGGGTGCTGTCAGAAGCAGACAACCCCCACACCCCGCCCCTGTGTTGCCGATGTGGAAAGGCTTTTATCAGCTCTTCTGTTCTTCTTCATACTGTTGTTATGACACACACATACCCACGGTGAAACATAGCAAAGGCCGCCACTGCATACCCATATAGAACCCATGTCACCCCCTTTTATATTCCCCAAGTCATTCCTCTTCCCTTTTACTTTTGATTTCTCCACCAGGGTTTGCATACCAGCGTGGGGTCAGAGCAGGTCTCTGCTCTGCTCCCGCTCTGAGAGTCGACTGATGATGAGAAACAAATGTTCAGAGAGAAAGGGTTGAACGCATGCAGAGCAGTGGTGTAGTAAAGTAACTAAGTACATTTACTCAAGTACTGTACTTAAGTACACTTTTGAGGTCTTTTTTTTACTTTACTGGAGTATTTCCAATTTTTAGTAATTTTACTTAACTACTCCACTACATCTCAGAGGCAAATATTATACTTTTACTCCACTGCAATTATTTGACAACTTTAGTTACTTTGTAGATTTTGATTATTATTACAAAACATACATTAACCACACGCTGAGCTTGTAGATCTGCTATTTTCAAAATAATTGTATACATTTCAAAACTTGTGAAATGGGGCATTCTGCATAATGTGTACTTTCTACTTTTGGTACTTTAAGTACATTTTGATACCAATACTTTTGTGCTTTTACTCAAGTAAATTTTGAATTCCGGACTAACAGAGTATTTTTACACTGCAGTAATGATACTTTTACTTGAGTAAAACATTTTGAGTACTTTTTCCACCACTGGTGATGATGAGAAACAAATGTTCAGAGAGAAAGGGGTGAACGCATGCAGAAGGGCCAGCTGGAGCCAATTAGGATTTATCAGCAACAGTTTGTCACACTGTGGATTACAGGTCCTTGACCTCTCACATGGTCTCATGGAGGCAGAGCACCACTGCCTGTTATTATTGCTACAAAACTCATCCAGTTGGCAGTCAGAGAGGACGTCTGCTAGAAGAACTGGACTCAAAGGTTACTGGGTTATTGCCTTCAGGAGATATCTGGGGCAGTGTGGTGGTTTCCATATACGCATGCTTTTTTTTTATTGATTTGTCACAAAATGGTGTTTTCTTCCGAACGGTTCCTTTTGGGTGGTTGAGGTGCTATATAGTTTCCCAACCTGGGGCCCTCCCCGTTCGGTGGTGGGGGGGGGGGGGGGGGGGCTCATCAAGGTATAGGCCGAAAGACTTGTTGCACAAAATCATAACCTGGTTTCAATGTCCACAGTAAGTCCAAGTTGTCCTAAAAAAAATCACACCCAGTGTGAAGTGAGCGGTGACATTTATGAGTTACTAATTTCATCATGCACCTCGGTAGGCAATCACAGCACGTCCTGCGAAGTGACATGCTTCCATTTTTTACATTATTATTAATTTCATCATGCGTCTCACTAGTCAATCACAGCGCGTCTGCGAAGTTTGAAGTTAATTTCATCATGTGTCTCGAGCCAATCACAGCACTTCTCACTGGGTGTGATTTTTTTTAGCCTACAGTATGTGCGTGTTTTCCACAGCATGGCGTCACAGCGAAAGACAAATTTTCACGACGGAAAGAAAAACTTTCAACACGGATGGGTCCTAAACCCTCTTATAGGAGCGGTTGCACCGCTCAAAAATTATCAAAATCTTTAGAAAATAATGGTGAAAATACCAGATCTACAAGCTCACACGGTGAGATCTTGTAAATCTTGTATTTTAGCCATTTGTCATGCCACAAGTATACCGGGTTTAAGTGCTTAAGGTGCGTGCACACGTCAGAATCGAAATCTTTCAGAATCATCTTTATTGTCATATCACAGCTATGTATTTTGTATGTTGTTTTTTTTCCGAGTGGGAGACATCATTTTTCAGAGGATAGAGGTAGGGTAGAGCAGGAGAGGTAAGAAGAAAAGGAAAGAACACAGCAGGTGTAGGCCTACATATACCATGTCGCTCTGAGGCGAGGTTAAAGAAAGTAGCAGCAAGAACAGTGTTCTTAATGTGCAGTTCAGTAGACCAGTACAATGGAAGGTGCAAACACATGTTCACATAATCCACCTCAGGTATTAAAACGAGGGGGGGAAAGAAGAATAAAATGTATGTGTATTCGATCAGATGTAAGAATGGGGGATCCACGGAAAAACGGCTGGGAACCACTGCTACAGTAGCAACATTGTCATACAAGAATCTATAAAACCCCTACTGTATATGGTTCTTGGAGATTCTCTACTGGTTCTTTAGCTTAGTTTAGGTCCCTCTAATGGTCTAGTTCTATATTGCATCATTTCACATACAGTACATATAGCACCAAAAGATGGCCCCTATTTCAGTGGTTCTCAACCTTTTCAGGCCGTGACCCCCCAAAATAATCGTATTTGAACTGGGGACCCCCCACCCTGACAAGCACTTAAATGTTGTGAAAATAACAGATCTACAGGCTCACGATTCGCACGGCGATGCGTTGTGAGCTTGTACAGGTAGATCAGCTATTTTTTATTTTTTTTGTGTTAAAAATGTCTTAAAAGTCGATACATTTTCACTTCTCTGTCATCTGGGGACCCCCCCCCCAAATCATGTACATGTGATTACGAGCCAAATAACCTGCAATTTCAGTACTATTTAGCAACCCTTTTGTTTATATACTGCACAATGTTGTGTTAACATAACTCTCTGAGAGTGTATGAATGTAACCAAATGGACCCATTTTATAAGCTGTGTGATATGCTGAATGTCACCTACACAGTTTGTGTTGCCCAGAAGCCTGTTAAGGTCTTCAATTTTCGCTGTAACCTCAGGGTTCATAATGTGACTAGTATATTATGATGGACATCGTCATAACACAAAGCCGTAAACTCGACTTCCCACAGTGGGAGTGTCAAGCATAGAGAGCCTCATTGTTCATAACCGACACGTACAGTACATTAGACGCTAAAACCGGGGAAATGGAGGTAGCTTAAGCATGTAATCTAATATGAGCGAAGCTATTTAGGATGCAATATATGAGCTGCCTTCAGAGAGGCCCCTGTTGAGATTTGAGGCTGTAAAAAGCCGAAGCCCTTTCCACCCTGCAATCAACAGTTAGTGCCAGAGCTCGACTCCGGCGTAAAAAAGCCCCGAGACCCCATGGACCCCACCGCTCTCCCAGAACGGGGGAGCACTTTGACACATTGACAATCAGAAGGCAAACCTCTTGCTCTCTGAGAAAGAGAGAACGAAAATCACTCAATACTATTGTGAGATGGAACTAACTAAGACATGACGTTTTGACATTTTTACGGCGTGGCTCGATCTGCAGGGGTCTAGCTGTCTTTAAGAGAGACTGTGTGTCTCTCTGTGTGTACTGACCTAATCTCACAAACCGCTAGCCATCTATAAGTGCATTTTCTTTATTTGCACTATAGGTATTATGTAGCGTTCTTATGTAGTGTTTAGGTGTACTCTGAAAGCAATGAACGTGACCTATATCTAGTTCACTTTTGGGGGGACTTGAAAATAAAAAAGTTATGAACGAAAAACGTGAACTAACGAGTTCTGATATTAATCTGTGTGAACTTTGAGCTACCTCTGGTGAAGTCTGAACTTGCACAACACTGATGATACGGCAGTATTCTAATATGACTTCAGAAAGCTAATCTAATATTTATAGTTAATTTCCTTTGCTGGAATGAGCTCAAAACCAAAGCCTCAAAGTCTTTGGTTTGAGTAAACAAACGCTTTTTGTAGCAAAACTGGAACATTGCCACTTTCATTTTGCTTCCTGATGATTGATATCATACAGTAGGCCATTACTTAATTAAACAGGACATTTTGTTTGGAGGGGATCCATTATAGTTGAGGCCTTATACTGCTACAACGATAAATCTTTGTCCTCCGACATTATGAGAAAACAATTACCAGAGATATGTTTTCTTGACAGACTGCTTGTCAAAGTGTCAGTTCAGTTCAGTGTGTACTTTGATCAGAACCAGGTGTTTGTTCCTGTGAGGAGAGTATTGACCTCCATTGGATAGTGGAAAGTAACTAAGCACATAAAATGTATACTTTATTAGGAAAAATAAAAACTGAGAAAAGGCTAGACTGAGGAATAAAATCAATAAAAACGGATTAACAAGAAAGTTGGGTGTGGAGTTACTGTAGATGGGGAAAGCTAAAGAGATTAGATACTCCTAAATCCAATCAATCAAATGAATCAAATCAAAACTCATATTTCAAGGTCCAAAGAAAAAAATGCCATGACATTGTTACTTTTATTTTATTTTATATTAAAGCAGCACTATGTAATTTTGTTTAAATCAATAACATGTAATTGTGTTAAATATGTATGGTAAAGTATGTTAATACAATATAATGTGGTTGTATTTTGTCACCCTGCTCTTCTATTTTAGACATTATTACAGTAGTAGATTAAAGTCATGTCTCACTAGCCTGCCCCTAGCCTGATTCAAAATCTCTGGAGAAAACATCCGTGGGCTCCTATTGGTTCACCGATCTGTGCGCCCGCCCCCGCCCCGCTCCACGCCCCTCCTCCTCCCCCAGTGTGCAGCCCAGAGCCCTGACGTCACAACATTTGGAGCGACGCCCACTGCACTCTGGCTGGTTGGGGAAATGAAAGGTTGACTCCCACTTTCTATGCCAGGAATTTCAACAGCTTGGTCCAGGCTTTCTTTTTGAGCAAAACGAAGCGAACGAAAATAAAAGCCTGGAGATCGAGGCTATGTCTCACCTAGACAGTAGACACAGGACATGAATTTTGACCTGAAGGCCAAGATTCAGTTTATCCCCTGAGTAA
This sequence comes from Gymnoscopelus microlampas, assembly GCF_963454915.1. NCBI lineage: Eukaryota > Metazoa > Chordata > Actinopteri > Myctophiformes > Myctophidae > Gymnoscopelus > Gymnoscopelus microlampas. Next base: position 10,188,244 of record NC_139943.1, on the reverse strand, counting down.
GCAGGCAAGGTCTATCAGCTCAAAGGTAAATATTTCAGCACTTGTGCAGGAAACAGGGTTCAAATCCAGGGTGTAGAAGATGAAAGTTACATAGTGCAGGCAGCTATGGCCCACGGGTTGGGAATGAATCGCTGTTTAATCCCACCCAACAAGGTGAACAGAATAATAATAAAGAAGTTTGAGGCTGCACCTCATCAACATGCTGGACATGTGCAGCTTTGCAGTGCAGGCCAAGGTTTGGATGGATCCATCCTATAAGCTCCAGTGATTATGGCGGCTGTGCACATAATTAGTGCAGGTCTGGCCCGTCACCAGGTGCGTCCCACAGCAGCTATTAAGTCATTAACCCAGCATGCACTGCTCCCACGCTGAATAAATCACTCGGCTGCTCAGCCACGTTACAATGTTATTCTGATCACTGCTGTGATGCTTATGGCTGCTAATTGTCACTTGTATATCAGGAAGGACTGAGGTAAATGGCATGTAGCCTTTGGAAATTGTTTAACCACTTAAGCCCTATATTAGGCTACTACTGTATGTCTTACGAAGGATGGCGGTATCTTAGCATTTGTGAAATAAAAGGATTCATTTAAAAATACATTTTTACATTTGTTTATGTTTTATAATATTGTGCTATTTTTTCTAACTAGATTTTCAGGCCCCTATGCGGCAATCCAGGCCTATATATTGCGTCAAACAGAGAAATGGAGTTATTGCCATTTTTTTTTCTCATTAAATCTTTATAGATTTTTTCATATGGAATCACATTACACATCTCAAGCAGTGCAAAATGGACCTAATTGAACTCCAGTATCCCCCTCCCTTTACCCACCTTTCATCATCCCATCCCTTCCCAACCCTTTCCTCCTTCCACCATCCTATTCATTGAGCAACACAACAAATCCATTGCATCATTAAGTCAGAATGTCTTTCAGATCTGATATCGAATTTGCCCATAGTGAAATTGTGATCAAATCAACAATTGCCTTGAGCATGGTTAATTCTAGCTGAAGACATGCAGTGCCAGATAATCAATGTCCAAAAAGCTCCGTAGCCAGTGTGTTTTGGATATGTCTAGTGGGGGTTTCCGGTGTTGGACTATTATCTTTTTGGTTGCTGTAAGTCCTGCCAGCAAAATCTTCCAGTAAGGGACCATTTAGAAGCGTCATCTAAAAGACGTACAAAGGAGTCCATTGGCAGTTATACTTCTATTAGGTCTGTTAAAGTCCCTATAACCTTTCCCCAGAACTCCAAAATCCCAGGACGTTCCCATACAGCATGGACAAACGAGCCCAAGGTTCCCGGGGTACAGAATGCGCAACACGGGTCAGGTGGCAATCCCATTCGATGCCTAATTCTGGGTGCTACATATTGAGGTTGAATTGAAGCCATTTGAATTGTTAAACACTGCTGTAACACTGCTGTTGTGCCCCATATAGTTTTGTTTTGGTGTGACTGTTCTCATGGCAGACCCATGAACAGTATTTGTGCCAAGTTTGGTGTGGATGGGATTAACAGTGTGCCTATGGCCCCCGCACGGGCCCCCTGACGTGGCCCCTAGGGGCAACATGTGGCCCCTGGTGTGGCTATTCTTATGGCTATGTGTGGCTATTCACCCCTGAACAGTGTTTGTGCCAACTAGTGCGGATCGGAGCAACGGTGCGCTTGTGGCACCTGGGGGTCACATGTGGCCCTACTGTAGGTGCGGATCTGAACAACGGTGCACCTCGCGAGTCCGGATGTTACGTATGTGACGCCAACCGTCGTCCCACGCGTCGTTTTTCTTTTTTACATTTTCCTAAATCTTCACCTACAACAGGGGTGGGCAACTTTGATGATGGAGAGGGCCACTATATTTCCACACTCACTCCAGAGGGCCACATTGTATATACTGTCGTGCCATGTCACACAAAAGTAGCAAAAATAGCAGATCTACAAGCTCAAAACGTGTCGCAGCGCAACGCGTTTTGAGCTTGTAGATCTGCTATTTTTGCTACTTTTTTTATTGGAATCCGATTTATTTTTTTTGCTATTTTTGAATTGGAATCCTGAAAAGTAAGATTTTTATTCAATTTCAAATGCATTTAGTTATGTTTATGTTAACTTTATGAACTTAAATACAAATTAAACAATTAAACAATAAAAAAGACAATATAACTTTAATACTAGTCATTAAGCTACAAATATAGACTGAATGAATTAAAGCGGGTCATGTTTGCATGTTTGGAATTGTAACAGCTGAAATCAATAATATATCAGTGTTCCGATATTAACCTGTGGGCCGCATTAAGTGAAGGAGGGGGCCGCATGTGCAGCCAGTTGCCCACGTATGACCTACAATAACCCAAAATAGGGACGCAATGTTGAAACTGGTAAAAAAAACTAAAACTAAACAAAAACAAATGTGGCCTACATTTGCTTTCAATTGATCTGGCCCAGAGAGAGATGGTGACACTGCTCACTGTTCTCATACAGCATCTTCCCTCTCTTGGAAATAACTCTTTGGTATGCGTCTAGAATAGATCTGGGGGATTTTCATTCCTGAGTCCGAGGGAAGCCTGACCAGCCCTGTGTGGGAATCTTTGCTAGTCACACACATTCTTAGTCCCTGAAATGCAGGATGCAAAGATGCAAATAGAACTGTATTACTATTAATTTAAGAAATGATCCACTGAATGGCCATGCTCAGGACTGGCACAGAATCAAAGGGGCAATCTTTTAGTTTTTTCCCAGTACGGAGCCAAGACTGGAGGGCAGCGGATGTTTTATTTAGGACACAGGACACAATTTATCTCTTTTCAGACTGAATTACACTGAGTTTCATGACAACAGTCTGCCCGGCAGGTCCTGTATGTAAAATATTACCTTGCCTAATGGCATTTTAATGGAAATGCCAGTAATGTTTCTAAGTAAAAAAAAACAATTAAAAGAAAGAGAAAGGCTGTAACTTGACTGAACTGGAGCTTGTATGGGCAATTTGTTAGAAGGACGATGCTTATAAATAAGTCAGTGGGAGTTTCTGTAATATGAATTAATTCCTGATGCGATGCGACGCATTGTGAGCTTGTAGATCGGCTATTTTCAAAGGATTTTTATACAATTTATACATTTGAAAACTTGTGAAATGGGACCTTCTGTATAATGAGTACTTTTACTTTTGGTACCTTAAATACATTTTGATGCCAATACTTTTGTACTTTTAGAGAGTAGATTTTGAATATTTTGAAGTAGATTTTGAATACCGAACTTGTACTTTTAACAGACTATTTCTACAATAGGGTATTGATACTTTTACTTAAGCAAAACATGTGAGCACTTTTTCCATCACTGATGTTAAAGAACGACATCAGTCATCAGATTTAGTGTGTAGTGTCAGTCAGTCAGTAACATGTCTAAGAACTGCAACTATTGATTATTTTCTTAGCGAACATATTCTATCGAATAATTACAACTGATTGGTTGAATTAGCTGTGGCCACACCCCCTTAAACATGTCCATCTGATTGGGCTGGGTCCTTTCAGGCCCCAGGAAACATGAAACAAACTGCTGAGCCGAGGCTCTAGATGAAGAGGTTTTAAGTTTAGTGTCATTACACATAATGAAATGAGAGGTAAAACCACTCAACTGAGTCCGTCCATCAGTGGACCAGCATGCTGTTTAATGATTATGCCTTTTTAATTTGCCTCAATTACACATTGTTTAATGGCTTCGTAATCATGACAGCTGGAGACTCTGCAGTCTGTCAAACTGACTGATGACTCAGCTTCTCACTGTGTCAGTTCAGTGAGAACGTGACTCATCCTTTTCTCAGGGTCACCCTTAACCAGTGGTGGAAAGTAACTAAGTACATGTACTCGAGTACTGTACTTAAGTACAATGTTGAGGTGTTTTTACTTTACTGGAGTATTTCCAATTTTCTACTCCACTACATCTCAGAGGCAAATAGTGCACTTTTTTACTCCACTACAATTATTTGAAAACTTTAGGTATAGCTAATTTGTAGATTTTGATTATTATTACAAAACATACATTCAACCCTATATATACTTTGGCTATTTTCAAAATATTTTTTTATACATTTTGTGAAATGGGACATTCTGCACAATGAGTATACTTTTACTTTTGGTACTTAAAGTATATATTTGATGCCGATACTCTTCTACTTTTACTCAAGTACATTTTTAATACGGGACTTCTACCTGTAAGAGAGTATTTCTACATTGCAGTATTGATTGACTTTTACTTAAGTAAAACATGTGAGTACGTCTCCCATCGCTGTCCTTTAACAGGAGATGATGATATTGAAATACACCTCTAGTGGAGGAGGTGGCACTGAGAATCACAAGCTATAAACAAAATCAAACACTATGCGATTTATTTCTGTTCCTGCCACTTGTTCCTGATTATAATGACACTCGAGGTAAAGAAAAAAGCATTACCCTATCAACAAACACCAAGAGAGTAATGCTTAACACGCCAAGTTAAATGGAAATGTGAGCTTAATGATGACAAGATACAAAGTGGGAACAAATTGTAGCTAAGTGTGAGTTAGCTGTGCTTTGATCTAATGGAAATACTGACTGGGCACATCACAGCAGTGGTGGAAAGTAACTAATTACATTTACTCAAATCATTTTCTTAAGTACAATTTTGAGGTATTGTTTTTACTTTACTGTAGTATTCCCAATTTTCAATACTTTCACTTCTACTCCATTACATCTCAGAGGCAAATATTGCACTTTTACTCCACTACAATTATTTGACAACTTTAGTTACTAGTTACTTGGCAGATTTAGATTATTATTACAAAACATATATTAACCCCTTCAGCCCTATGCATACTAAATGCTCAGCTGTGAGCTTGTAGATCTGCTATTTTCAAAGCATTTTTATACATTTGGAAACTTGTGAAATGGGACTTTCTACAATAGTGAGTAGGCTACTTTTACTTTTGATACTTTAAGTATATTTTCATGTCAATACTTTTGTACTTTTGGAATACTTATACTTATTAGTAACAGGGTATTTCTACATTGTGGTATTTGTACTTTTATACTCCACCACTGCTGACTGGGCACATCACAGAGCCTATACAACACAATCATGTGTTGGGGAAGGATTCCTCAACTTGCTTGTGGACAAATTAGAGAATAGGCTCTATGCACAGCAGCCATATTATCACTTCCTTCACAGGTGTTACCAATGATACGAATGAATGCTCTGTTCCATTTAGTGTAGCACAGTGGTTTCCACGACCCCATAACTCTGAGAGTGTACAAATGGAACCAAATGGACCCTTACGGGTCCATTTGGTTCCATTTGTACACTCTCAGAGTTACACACCCGTAAGGGGCCATTTGGAAGCCCATGAGGGTCCCTGGACCCCAACTTTAGACCCACTGGTGTAACAGAGTGTTTCCAGTGAGCCAACATGCACAATATCAGCACCCTGACTCTGTTTGACCAGAATGGAACAGAGCCTTCATTAGTATCATTGGTAACAGACACTTGTGAATTTCTTCATAATATGGCTGCTGTGAATAGAGCCTATTTAGAGAATAAGCAAATAGCCGTGAAACCTTCATTATAGCATTACCATAACACCATCAGGCTCAGCATTGTATGTGCTTATGTGTGTCCCATCACATCGTGCCTCTGGCCAGTGGCAGTATTATAGACAGGAATTTGTATGAAAGTGCCTTTAATTCATTGTGGTTTTTATCCCCCATGCTCTCTGTAATTTGCTAATTACACACACATAGAAAGGGGGAAATCTAATGGCTTATAATATCATGCATGTTTGCGATTTGAGAACTGCTAACACCATATGGGCGGGCTGAGATAATAGTCCCTGGTCGCTGTGCTCGTTAAGTAATTAGCAAAGGGAAATCAGTCAGAGACGCATGGCAAAATGTGAAATACCACCACCTAACCTAGCATAACCCTTCTGCTATACTGTACTACAGTTTAATTTCAAGGACCCCCTGTTTAATATGCTCTAGGCGACGGACCCCCACTTGAAACAAGTTCTTATCTCTGGGATCCCAATCTAAAATCCTCAGTGCTAATTTAACCTTGAGAGTGTACAAATTGTTCCATTTTGTGTTCCATTTGTACACTTTCTGAGTTACTGAGGGTCCATTTGGGGACCCCCTGGAACCCTCCTCCAGGACCCCTCGGGCCTCGGGGTCCCCGGGCCCAACATTGACAGTAGTTAACATTGCAGTTATTCTCAACCTTTTTAATTCCAAGCAACCCACTTTTATATGCTTTAGGATTAATTAGCTTAATGTGCAACATTGTTTTCTCACTCAACAGTAAACTATGGAGTGGGGGCGGCAGTGACTCAGTGGCCGGTAGAGCGGCCCAATGGTTCCCAGTTCTATCCCGGGCTACCCCAGAGTTAGTGTCGAAGTGTCCCTGAGCAAGTGAACCCCTCAAATATTAAAGAGTTTTTTTTGTTTTTGTTTTTTTTATAGCCGATCTACAAGTTCAACAAGGGGGGGGGGGGGGGGGTCACGGCCTGAAAAGTTTGGGAACCCTTGCTTTAGGCCATGAACCCCCACTTAACCCCCACCTAACTATCAATCATTTAGCGCCTGGAACCCCCCCCCCCACCCCCACCACCCAAGGGCCCTGGGGGATCCCTGGACACCCATTGAGAATCAATGAGCAATACCACCTAATGACTGACTGGGAAATCAATTAAGGCCCAAACTAGTTAAATTCTGTCTTTCTGTATATCTGTCTTTCTGTCATTCGTTCATTCTGTCATTTTTTTTTTGTGCTAAAATAAATGACTGCAAATTGTGCAAAATATCATGTTGAACCACCAGTGGTGTAAAGTAACTAAGTACATTTACTCAAGTACTGTACTTAACACCAGTAACATTCTGAGATATTTTTACTTCACTTGAGTATTTCCAAATTTCAGTACTTTTACTTCTACTCCACTACATCTCAGAGGCAAAAGAAAAATTGAGTTACTATTTACTTTGTAGATTTTTATTAATATTACAAAACCACTTCAGACCTATATATACTTTGGCATTTTGAAAATAGCCGATCCACAAGCTCACAACGCTTGTGAGCTTGTAGATTTGCTATTTTCAAAGTACTTTTATACATTTTATAAATGTGAAAACTTGTGAAATGGGACCTTCTGCATGAGTACTTTCTACTTTTGGTACTTTAAAGACGCACTGAAGTGACATTTTCGGTCATTTTATTTTGAAGGTTCAGCCTGAAACGGCTCAACGAACCAATCAGAAGGTCCCATCCCTTCAGGCTATGGGACGTTGGATCTCAATCACTTCAGCCGTGCGGCACGCGGCTAGTGTTTGTTTACAAGTGAGAGAGAGACGGCCAGTGAAGCACGTTTGCTACTACCTGGCTTATTTCTAACCTATAATGTTTTCAGATACATATTTTAGTGTGCAGATGAAGTTTAAAATGAGTAATACACTCATCTTCAATGAGATTCAAAACGGAGTATCTCTGTAATTAAAATCAGCTGTGTTTGAAGAACGTGCAGCTATGGGAATCAAACAGGTGCATGTAATCAAGATTCATTTATTTTCATGAAGGCTGCGTTCATCACGCAGCACGTTTTCGTTTACAGGAAGTAATTAAGATTGGCTTTTTAGGGACTTTAGATGTAAAAATACACAAAAATGTTTTTTTTTCATTTTTTTGGCATCTATTGTTAGGTATGCCCATATGATGACCACGGATATGCTCTAAAAGTGTGAAAAACATATTTTTCATTTCACTAGTCCTTTAAGTACATTTTGATACCAATATACAGAGTATTTCTAAATTGCAGTATTGATACTTTTATCAATACTGCAGTAAAACATGTGAGTACTTTTTCCACCACTGTGATCCACCAACCCTGACATACTCAGATGTTGGCTGTGGTCCTGACACGCCTGTAGGAGTCACCATATCACCAACTCCTCACTTTTAACCAACTTCATTCACTATACTTCCCCAGCTTGTCCTGCTACTGACTTCACTTCATACACACTCACTGAGTCTCTTCATTCATCACACTGACGCAGGAACTAAAGAGATCTATAATCTGCGCATTTGTTTATTTTTTACAACAGGCCATTCAATCTTTTCCGCGGAGGAAAGAGATCTGAACAAACTTCGGAGACCAGAAGTTGACTAGAAGTTGGCTGCTGTGTTAAAGTTCCTCGTCAGTGATTATTCCACCAACTGGACACTTTGTCGCCGCCAGATCTGACAGGTTGTTGCTGCAGATTAAAGACACGTTGTTGCCAGGTAAGAAGATAAGCTTATTTATTATGAGAGACTTTTGATTATGCTGGGCTTCATTCCTCTGGGCTTAGTTCGTTTGCCGAAAAGACCAGATACAAGATCACAACAACAACAACGCGTCGCAACTGATCGCGATCTTGTAGATCGGTTTATTTTTGGCTACATTGTGATCTTGTAAATCGGCTTATTTTTGGCTAGTTTGTGATCTTGTTGATCGGTTCTTTTTGGCTACATTGTGAACTTGTAGATCGGCTCTTTATGGCTACATCGTGATCACCTCTTTCTTGACGAAATGACAAGACTGTCACCTCAGTGCGCTTTATCTTTGTTTAGACTGCATGCAGCATGACAGCACTGTCACTGTGTCACAGCCACCAGGGTCACAGACAGTGAATATGTCACAAGTATTGACACTTCACCAGGTAGTTATGTTTGAAATAATTGTAGTGGAGTAAAAATACAATATCTCAGATGTAGTGGAGTAGAAGTAAAAGTATTGCAAATTAGAAATACTCCACTAAAGTAATAACAGCCCACAGGGTCACAGACATTGAATATGACAGAAGTATTGGCACTTTAATTAATACCTCAAAATTGTACTTAAGTATACAGTACTTGAGTAAATGTACTTAGTGACTTTACACCACTGCACTTGACCTAAAAAAAGCTTTCACATTTTAAAGTTTAATGCGTTTCCCCCCTGTGTAACTTACTGTAAGTAACTGTACAATGATGTCCCCATGGTCACTGGTGTGTAGCAAATTGATTCACTTTCACTATTGGCTTGTTTTATTATTAGTAATCTGACTGTTGTTTATATAGGCATCCTAACCTGTGCAGGTGGAAAAGAAAGCAACAAAACAAACAAACAAACAAACAAACAAACAAACACATACATAACAGTAGGCCATGTGGGATGTTTGAGAGTTCAGTGAGCTAGGACAGTGGTTCTCAAACTTTTCCATACCAAGGACCCCCAAATTGATGTAATGTATTTGGCCGCGGACCCCCATCTCAAATATTTTGTTCCAGGGACCCCCACAGAAGCAAAGATTTGAGTTACAAATGTTTGCTTTAAAAAATATATATATTCAAAGATTTGCACACATTTTCACGATTTAAAAAAAATAGCAGATCTACAAGCTCATAGCGTGGCACTCAGTGCTTTGAGAACCAATGAGCTAGGAAGTTCTCAGCCTGAGGAATGTCAGGAATCACCAACATCATCTCTCACGAACAGCTGAATGAGACGTTGTGTGTGGATGCAGAGTGAGTGAGGGCACATAACTTTGTGTAACAGTTGTCTCCTAACCTAACCCTAATACCACCACACCAACCATCATGGTGGAGGATGGGTGTGTTAACTGTGACTCAGACAGTAGCCTACCGACATAAGACAGTCTGAGACTCACCACCACCAGAAATATGTTTCTTCCAACCCACCCGATCTCTCTAAAAGAGATTGTTGTGTTTTTCCATTAATAAACTGAAATCTCTGTGAACATCTTAATGTCTGGGTGCCCTGGTGTGATTTCAGTTCCCCATTGGAATGGTCTTGTTTAACAGCCTCTATAAAGCCGAGCAGTGACTTGTGGTGCATCTCTCTCGTTGCTGTGATGTGTTCGCCACATGTTGTGCTGCGTGTGTGTGTTGTTGGCGTGTGTGTGCTGTGCATGATGATGATTTGAAGCCTATGTGGAAAGTCCTCACTTGTCCTCATGCTGCTGCTTTTGCAGAGAATGCGGACCCCCCACTTGGGGGTGTCCGGTTTGTAGCTACTGTTCAGGGCTAGTTGTCTTTCGTAAAAGTTATGACACTCATGATGTTGGTACTTTATTGCTCCAAGCCACAGAGAGTGAATTATGGAGGAAAGATGTCCGGCTTTTTTATTATGCTGTTTTGCTTTGTTTCAAGAAAATGTTTCCCACCACCAGCCCCCTGAATAGAACAAACAATCTCCTTTTTCCTTGATATCACATGCTGTGGCAAGAAAAATGGGATATTCCACAGTCCCACGGGGGAGGTGGTGAATTCACAGGGGGGACGTTATGAAAGAAATGCAGCAATTGTTCACTCTCCCTGTTACTCCCAAGACACAAGCCAAACCGTGGCCCATAATGCAAGAGATTTAAGTGTGGCTGTAGATTTCTGCTTGACGTGGAGGTCCATGGTTATCGCTATTCTGGTGCATGTGAAAAAAAAGCATTATTTAAGAGTGAGGATCTTAACAGTGAGGGTCTGACCTCGCATTCCAACCTCTCTCAATCACCCTGTTTGGGGTAGTTTCTCCTTTGACCCCGATTTGCCCCCAAAATATTAACCTTTTCTGCTTGCATTTCTCTGTGGGCGGTAGGCTAGTGCTGGTGTGTGTGTGTGTGTGTGTGTGTGTGTGTGTGTGTGTGTGTGTGTGTGTGTGTGTGTGTGTGTGTGTGTGTGTGTGTGTGTGTGTGTGTGTGTGTGTGTGTGTGTGTGTGTGTGTGTGTGTGTGTGTGTTTGTGTGTGTGTGTGTGTGTGCTATCTGTAAAACATTTTCAAAATTTGAACATTTCGGCCTATTATAACCATCCCAAATCCTTTTGTTGCTGCCCTACAGCATTGGTTCTCAAAGTGGGGTCCGGGGACCCCCAGGGGTACTTGAGGGGATACCAGGGGGTCCCCAGCTAAATGATTTATTGGAACCAAATGGACCCTTATGGGTCTGTAACTCTGAGAGTGTACAAATGGGACCAAAATTTGGTCCCATTTGTACACTCTCAGAGTTAAATTAACATTGATTTTACAATATGAATTGGGGTCCCAGAGATAGAAATGCCATTAAATGGGGGTCTGTAGCCTAATGCATGTCAAACTGGGGGTCTTAAATTACAATGATTGAGAATCACTGCTAGAGCCGTAAGAATCCTCTCTTATGGGGGGTCCCTGGCATATCTTTTTCAAATGGGGGTCCGTGGGCTAATAAGTGTCAATTTGGGGGTCCTTGACATGAAAAAGTTTGAGAACCACTGCCCTACAGTACATGCCAGCCGCCATAAAGGGCAGCCAGTAAGTAAGTATAACCAGCCCAAAAATAGGGATGTCAGGCCTTAAGTGGTTAAACTCTTGTCACTTTTTCCATGTCATGCATGCAGTGTTGCAAACATTGCACCGAGAACCCTCGCATTTTAATCCCCCCACCAAGATCTGCGTGGCGACACACCCATCAGTGAACTTGACTCAGAGAAACACAGAAGAGAACTGTCATCTGCTTTCCATTGTTTTGCAGCTGCCTATTAATGCCTCGGTTTGCACACTGAAGCCAACACAACACTGCAAACTCCAGAGTGTCCCTTTAACTCAGACAGAGAGTGTCCCAAGCGAGTCGAATTAACACTCCGGATTTTGTGATCAAAGACTGGCTTTCCACAATTAACTTTCTCTGCGGGCCGCGATTGTAATAATTAGCAATCTTAACCCATTAAGACCTGAGTCCCATTCTACAAAAAAAAAGTCTTCTAAATCCTAACAGTTTTCTGAAAAACCCTATGTTGCTATATGAGCGGTTCTCAAACCTTTTCATGTCAAGGACCCCCAAAATGATATGTTTTTGGCCGCGGACCCCCATTTCAAAATATTTAGTTCCAGGGACCCCCAGAAGCAAAGATTTGAGTTGTAGCTATTTTTGAAAAATCTTGAACATTTGTGCAAATCTTTGAATACATATATATTTTTAAACAACATCTTTAACTCAAATCTTTGCTTCTGGGAGGTCCCTGGAATAGGGGTCCGTGGCCAAATACATATAATCTTTGTGGTCCTTGACATGAAATAGTCTGATAACCACTGAAAAAAATATATATATTCAAAGATTTTTTTTCCAAAATAGCAGATCTACAAGCACTCTGTGCTGCGCTACGAGCTTGTAGATCTGCTATTTTTGAATAGCCAGAGTATAAAATAACAAAAAATCTAAAAATGACGCACATGCGTTCCCGGATTGAATGGGTTAAAACTGTGGCTGGAGAGTGTCTTTGTGTGGGGGCATAAGCCACTGGACACAATTGTGTCCAGTCATTATAGCATGAATAACGGTAGTGTCACTGTGAGAGCCCCCGTCTGTGTTTGCATGCCTCCCTCTGTAACTTTCTCTGTCCAGTCTCGCGGTCGGTCATCATCGTCGCGGCGGTCAGCTCGTCTCGTTCATGAAGGTTCCCATTCTCTTGAGACAAGGGGGGGTGGCTGGGACGGTGCTAGGGCCGATCTCGTTCCATCAGACCCCACACAATGGATGAGCTGTGCTGCCAAATCAACATTTTCTCTATTTTCTTCTCTCTCCCTCATTCTCTGTGTGTGTGTGTGTGTGTGTGTGTGTGTGTGTGTGTGTGTGTGTGTGTGTGTGTGTGTGTGTGTGTGTGTGTGTGTGTGTGTGTGTGTGTGTGTGTGTGTGTGTGTGTGTGTGTGTGTGTGTGTGAGTGTGAGAGTGCGTGCGTGTGCACGTGTCTAGCCACAGCCCTTCAGGGCCAATCAGTAACAGGAAGGGCATGTTCTGGTTCTTCTGTGTGTCTTAACGTCTGACTGAGATATCTGCGTCTGGCAGCTTCTTCTTGTCCATGCTGGGTGGCCTTAGTGGCCTAACCTCCCTCTGACTGGCTTCTCTTTGCATCTTTATGTCCCTAAAATCTCTTTTCCAGGCAAGAGGGCAATTAACTGGAGTACTCATTTGCAGTTAAAGTCAAAGTCCACCCTGTTTTGCGTGCCCTTTACTTTGGGGCTGTTTTGCAGGCATGAAACGCTCATCATCAGATACATATATACATACAGTATTCCATTGCCTCTCTATAGCCAGATATACACTCACTGCCAAGCAGCACATTCTGTGCCTATATTTTGACACCGCTATTTGACCACATGCAGTTGTTTACAGCGCTGCTTGCAGGCTATTTCAGAGGCCAGGGATCCTGCACAAGCTTGTGGGGACAATTTTAGGAAAGCCTCTTTTCCTATAAACAAGTGTTCATGTTTAAATGTCATTGTGAACTGTGGGAATGAGGGGAGAGCTATAATTGTACGTGGGTGGGAGTCTTGCTGTATGTATTTGTTTATCTGGGAGCTAATACTGTGCTGTATACCTGCATGCTTCCTTTTGATATCGTATTGTTTCACAAATATTTTACAGTATGTGTTGTATACTGTACTATTGACTCAAAGAAAGTCAAAAGGGCCATTGAGTTATATGATACACTATTGGACTGGGTCATGGGTGCATGTTTTGAAGTAATGTCTGATCTATGTTTTTATTCAGACAAATGCATATAAATGAACATATATATCATGAATTACTTACTATGTGTAAACCCAATACATTTTGTTGTACAACAAATAGCAGTGGTGTAAAGTAACTAAGTACATCTACTCAAGTACAGTACTTAAGTTCAATTTTGAGGTATTTTGAGATATCTTTACTGGAGTATTTCCAATTTTCTGTACTTCTACTCCACTACACCTCAGAGGCAAATATCATACTTTTACTCCACTACAATTATTTGAAATATTTAGCTACTAGTTACTTTGTAGATTAAGATTATTATTTCAAAACATTAACCACTTCAGCCCTATATACATTTTGACCATTTGAACATCTACAAGCTCACAATGCGACGCATTGTGAGCTTGTAGATCTGCTATTTTGAAAAGATCTTTATACATTATACATTATAAAACTTGGGAAACGGGACATTCTGCATAATGAGTACTTTTCTACTTTTGGTAGTTTTTTTTTTTTTTTTTTTTTTTTTATAATTTTTATCCCACGATTTTGTAACCCACATTTTTTCACCCAGTGCCAATTGCCTATGTAATCCTGGGCACTACCTACCCTCTGCCAGCCTAGGGAGAGCCCAAGCTGAAGCTCATGCCTCCTTCAATGCATGAGGAGCAAGCAGGCCGCATCTTATCACCCGACAGGGGGGAGTTTCCCTGGTTGGACATAGCGCGTGGAAGGAACACGTTATTCCAACCAGTTCCCTTCTCCTCCATCAGGCGCCCCGGCTGACCAGGGGGAGGCAGTATAGTGACCAGGATTACTACATGTTTTTGTGAGGGTATTAACTACCCTAGGAGACACGGGGAGAACATGCAAACTCCACACAGAGTAGGCCCTTTCACCAACCCCACTTAGGGTATGGGCGCCGATGACGTGGAGGAGAGAACACGCCCCCAGCGACCACAGCGTCCCTGGCGGGAATCGAACCCAGGACCTTCTAGCTGTGAGGCGACAGCGCTACCGACTGCGCCACCGTGCCCCCACTTTTGGTAGTTTTAAGTACATTTTGATACCAATACTTTTGTGCTTTTACTCAAGTAAATTTTGAATTCCGGACTTTTACTTGTAACAGAGTATTTCTACATTGCAGTATTTATACTTTTACTTAAGTAGTAAGACATGTGAGTACTTCTTTTTTCTCCACCACTGAGGAAAAGCAAAAATAGCCAATCTACAAGCTCACAAGCGTGACACACGATCTTTCCAAAAGTTCTTCATCCAAAGGAGATATGTGGGGACTGCTACCACTTAGTCTGCTTTCACACATGAGGGATGGGTCATACTTACAGTGAAGTCTTTTTTTGGCCTCAGCCTGGAGTGGGATTGTTGTGTCAGACTTGTTGACTTTAATGGGGGGAGGGCTTCCTGCCCCCCCTGACAGAGGATGTAACTATAGCCCGGTCCAATTGCCTTTGTCTTTGTAGGTGGACAATGTCGGGAAGTGGGGCCTTGTTTGTTTTCAACTGAACTCTGAAGATAGTGTAGTATTTTATAGTATTGTATCGTATGTCTTTATATTATGTCTTGATGAATTGAATATATACAGTATAGGACCACAATGGAAACGAGCCCTCTCAGGGCTTTTTTGTGTTATCCTTTTCAGCAATATTGTCATAACTGTACCTCTGTACTTTTTGGCTAACTGTTGGCTATTGTTCAAAAATAGCAGATATACAAGCTCATAGCACGGCACCGAGTGCCGCGCTATGAGCTTGTAGATCTGCTATTTTTGAAATATCTTGATTACTTTTGTAAATCTTTGAATATATACTTTTTTTTAAAGCGAACAATCGTAAAATATTTTGTTCCAGGGACCCCCAGAAGCAAAGATTTGAGGTACAAATGTTTGCTTAAAATATATATATATTCAAAGATTTGCAAAATATTTCAAGATTTTTCAAAAATAGCACACCTACACGCTCGTACACGATAGCCGATATACCAGCCCATAGCTCTATGAATGCCGCGATATGGTCTTGTATATCTGCTATTTTTGAATAGCCAAATAAATCTAAAAATGACACAGCGTTCCCGGTCTTAAAGGGTTGATAAAGTATTCAATCAATCAAAGCAAAGCTATCTCTGGTGGTACTGTACGTTGAGACTGATAACATTTTTTTTAAATAAGATTAATGGCTTCTAGTTTGAGGGGCTTAAGCATTGTTGTTTATTGGCAGGCACTGTACTGAAGTATTGTAGAGGGGCCTAATGACAACACCCACCACCCACCACCCACCATTGTCTGTCTGTGTGTCCAGAGAGCTGGAACAATCGGTTTCTTGTGCAGACAGTAGTGTATAATACCTCCAACATTTCTCCCCCACATATATTTTGTGAAATATTTAACTTTGGAACGCTGGATTTTTTGGATTTTTTGAAAGTCAATGGGTCTCACTCCGATTGGGTCCGAGATCCACATTTGGAGCCATGCCATTCCCATGTAGATCCACACACACATTCCACACAATTTGATTGTTTTATTTCTCTGTCCTTGTGCCATATGCAGACTTCCATATCGTCAAGGGAATATTTGCTGACTCACACACTGTAGGAACTCCACGTTCAGGCTCCTCACAGACAGCAGTTGGTGGAGGAGATTGATTATTGGGGTTTTGGGGAACTTAGTGGGGGGGGGGGGGGGGGTGATTAATTAGATAAAATCAGGGAAGCAGATGCCTACGCCTACTAGACTCCAATTACTGAATTTATCAGCCAGTCAAGGTCAAGGTCAATATAAACTTTATCATCAGTTTGGTGTACAGCAGCCAGCAGTAAATACAATCATCACCATCATCCTCGACAGTCAAAACAAACAATACACAAGAGAAGCACAGATGTTCTTTAACCCATTAAGACCTGGAACGCATATGTGTCATTTTTAGATTTGAGCTAAAAAAGCATTATTTTACACTTTGGCTATTCAAAAATAGCAGATCTACAAGCTCATAGCGCGGCACCGAGTGCCGCGCTACGAGCTTGTAGATCTGCTATTTTTGAAAAATCGAGAAAACGTGTGCAAATTAATATATTTATATTCTTTTTAAAGCAAACATTTTTAACTCAAGTCTTTGCTTCTGGGGGGGTCCATGGAACAACATATTTTGAGAGGTCCACGGCCAAATACATATCATTTTGGGGGTCCTTGACATGAAAACGTTTGAGAACCACTGATATAGAAACATACGTTTTTCAGAAAACTGTTGGGATTTGGAAGACATTAGCTAAGAATCGCCCTCAGGTCTTAATGGGTTTAAAAGGCCAATAGCGGCACAGGGACAAATTAGTTTTTTTTTTTTTTAAATCTCTTGGTCCTGCATCTTGGCAGATGATCTGATCCAGATGGAATGTGGGGGGGGGGGGGGGGTAGCTAGGATTGACTGGACCCTGTGGCTCTGTCTTCATATTGTACAGTTGGGAGATGTCAATACGTTCAAGATTTCTAAATGTCAAGATCTGTCCCTGCAATTTTTACTGCACATTCTAACACTTCTTTCTAATCTGTTGCAGCTTTTCAAACAGTGATGACTGATTTATAGTTAGTTGCGCGCAGATGTGTCTCACATCGAAAAGATCTACAATGTCACAACAATGCGTCGCACCCTGACACATTGTTGGCTTGTAGATCAGCTATTTTTTTTGTACTTTGCAGCCAAGTATATGAATTAATGAATTAATTATTTTATTTAATTGTGATGCCACCTAGTGGCTCATCCCTCGTGGGATTATATGACACCTTTTCAGACATAGTTACAATATTCAAAATAAAAACAAATATGGTTTTCTTCAGTTCTCTCTCTTCTGCCCAAGTAGGTTTGATCTTAACCCATTAAGACCTGAAACGCATCTGTGTCACTTTAAGATTTCTTTGGCTATTCCAAAATAGCAGACATACAAGCTCATAGCGCGGCACCGAGTGCCGTGCTATGAGCTTGTAGATCTGCTATTTTGAAAAATCTTGAACATTTGTGCAAATCTTTGAATATATGTATTTTTAAAGCGAACATTTTTATCTCAAATCTTTGCTTCTGGGGGTCCCTGGAACAAAATATTTTGAGATGGGGGTCCGCGGCCAAATATATGAAAACAATTTAGAACCACTGATAAAGCAACAAAAAAAACTGTTAGGATTTTGAATTTAGAATCGGCCTCGGGCCATAATAGTTTAAGCATCTCCTTTAGTGTTACAATATTAACCTTTTCTAATCTGAGGAACACATCTTCAACTCCATATTCACAGAATATATCGCGTACGTCCTCTATCCAAGGTCCATTCTGTTGTTTGTCCCAGTTAAATACTTTATTTGTTAGTCTATTATCATTCATGTCGACTAATCTGTCGTATAAATCAGGATGTAGTGATTCAAACCAGCAGATAAAAGGTTACAACAGATTGAATCAAAGGTTTTCATAAAGGTGGTGTCGACGCTAAAACATCAGTAGGCCTGTTTGGTTCAAAAAGATTAACAATCAATTTCTTTCCTCAAATACTCTTGTTGAACAACTTCAAACAGCCTGGCGATCAATAACAGCTGGAAGAATAGAGGGAGGCTTCTTCCCAAACTCAATTATCATTTATCAGTCTATTATTATCATTTCCTTAAGTCAGCTTTCAGCACTTCATAATGGCGGCAGTTTATTGAGCGTTAGTGAGGTCAGTCTTTGAAATAGAGGCAGTAAATACTGGTAGACCGTTTACAACGTGACATGTTTGGTTCGTGTCCCCCTCTCTTTACTTTAACCACATTAACCATGGTGTTTTGAGCACAAGTGTTTCCCAAATTTCCAAAAATAAATATTTTTGCATTTCCCCCTCCTACAAAAATAGCAACAATATCAGATCTACAAGCTCAGAGCATGTCGCGATGTGACATGTTGAGACCTTGTAGATCTGATATTTTCACTAATAGTCATATGATGGAGAGGCTCACACTGACTGCACCCTTAAATGTGTTAAATGCAACACTTTACAGCAAATGCAGTTAGTTTTCTTTCTAGTTATTATGCATTTTCAGAACATAGGCACCTTGTCTGTCGGCTTTAAATACAGCATTTTGCTTCTGCGGTCCGTTTCAGGAGGTTTTAAGGCATGTTAAGTTTTTGAATCTAGGATTTTTGAGGAAATGTTGCTCCACAAACAACAAATAAATAAATTAACTACTAAAGCCCTAATTTATACACTTTTTAAAAGACATTTTTTATTTTATTTTTAAAATTTAGAGTAGAAAAGCATTTTTATAACCCTAACCCCAATTTAGTTGTTATTCCAATTAATTCGCCCGACCAAGCCGGTTGCACCACGGTGGAATTGAACCCACAACCTCGGTGGCGCATGGGCAGGGACTGCGCCAACCGAGCACCCAGTCTAGACAATTTTTGAAAACTTTCACCTATAATAATACTGTACTAGGGAGGCTGCAAACATGAAGCCTTTTGACACCAGCAGTGCTCCTTAAAAGTAAACCTGGTTGCTCTCTGTAAAAGATCTGACATTCCAATTACACTTGGAGCAGCTTTTCATGTCCCCACCAGCCTCCACTCGGCCACTTACAATTAACCCAGACGAGTAGCGACAACCTATGAGTATTATAGAGAGGACTGAGGAAGATATTGGCCACACACACTGCAGCGTGGATACAACCACTCCTGTCCTGTCCTTGTCTCCTAATTGTGAGTTTGTTAATCCATTAATACCGGGAACGCATCTGTGTCATGTTTAGATTTCTTTGGGCTATTAAAAAATTGCAGATATACAAGCTCATAGCGCGGCACAGAGTTCCGCGCTATGAGCTTGTATCTGCAATTTTTTTTTAAATCATGAAAATGTGTGCAAATCTTTGAGCCTATATATATTTTTAAAGCAATATAATAAAGCTTCTGGGGATTCTACAAATATCTTCTAAATCCTAGCAGTTCTTTGAAAAACTTGTGTTGCTGTAATTTCAGTGTTTCTCAAACTTTTTCACGTGAAGGACCCCCTGAAATTATATGAATTTGGCCTCGGGCCCCCATCTGAAAATATTTTGTTCCAGGGACCCCCAGAATCAAAGATTTGAGTAAAAAAAAGTTTGCTTAATTTAAAAAAATATATATATATTCAAAGATTTGCACAAATTTTCACGATTTTTTCAAAAATAGCAGATCTACAAGCTCATAGCGCGGCACTCGGTGCCGCGCTATGAGCTTGTATATCTGCTGTTTTTGAATAGCCAAAGTATAAAATAATGGTTAAAGTGGTTACACACAGATGCGTTCCCGGCTTTAATGGGTTAAATAAAGGAGGGGGGCCTGACGGAGTAATTGGGCATCCGACTCTGAACCTGGCTGTGATTAATCGTCCCCAAGGGATCCTGGCTGCCAGGGCACAGCCAGCCCCCTCCCTTCATGCCAGTTGTATTATCAAACACACCTTTGTGAGGCACACCAGAGAGCCTGGGGGACTGCTGGCTCCACGAGAACACTGTAAACACAGTTCCAACCTGCTTCCAATTCACGGTGCTCCACTGCTCCACTGTTGAGGCATCATTTGTTTTGTGTTTGTTTGTGTTTAACCACTCATCATCAACATGGTGTCCCATGAATTACAGAAATAGCAAAAAATAGCCCATTTACAAGCTCGCTTTGTGTGGCACAGGCTATTTTTGGTGTGCAACATGCAACAAAGTCTAAAATGGGGCTTAAAGGGCAAGACCACTTTGGTAGAGGTTTGGGTTGTGTATTTACCTTGCCATGATGTAGCTCCAAAGGTGGGCAAGAAATAAAAAATAATTGCTCCATTGATTAGAAATTGATAATTCAAAATATGCTCCGTCATTGACTTACATTGTACGGTAAAACAGCTCTCAAAGTCACTCTTTTAGCACATAAACAAACGCAAAAAAGTTGATTCAGACAATATAGAACATCACCAAACCCAGTACTGTTTTTTTTTATATAAAAATGTCAACTTCCTGTTGATTTTGCCATTTTTAATAAGTAGAAAACCTGGACTGGATCGGCGGATCCGGATCCAGATCTTCAAATAGTAAAATCAACAGGAAGTTGACATTTTTATTAAAAAAACAAACAGTACTGGGTTTGGTGATGCTCTATAATGTCTGAATCAGCTATGTTTGGGTTCATTTATGTGCTAAAAGAGTGACTTTGAGAGCTGTTTTACCCTACAATGTACAGTAAGTCAATGAGGAGCATATTTTGAATTATCAATTTCTAATGAATGGAGCAATTATTTTTGATTTCTTGCCCACCTTTGGAGTTACATCATGGCAAGGTAACTACACAACCCAAACGTCTACCAAAGTGGTCTTGCCCTTTAAGTGATTAAATATATTCAAAACATTCCTTAAAAATAAGATGATAGATAATAAAAAAAAACATAAAAGGAATGTGCTTTCTATATGATCTTATTTATTACAGCATACTGTATACATGTACTTGTACAGTACAGCAAAGTGTCTTGTTCTTTTTTTCTTTGTTTTGTAAAAGGGTAGGCGAAATAAATGATGGCTTCGGCCTATACTTTTTTTTGGTTAGAAATGTGGTTATTCTTTTGTATTATAATTTATTTTTGTATTACCTTTTTAGTTACCACAAAATTGACTGAACTAAACTAAAAACCAAATTAATCTTTCTGACCTGTGTTGGAGACTGGCTAAAAACAAATTGTGCAGTGAGATAATTGGGTAAGATCACGCGTCTCCGCGCGTCCGTTGAATTGGTGAAATTAAGAGCAGACAAGACTTAAAATTAAGTGTATTTATTAATTAAGCAGAAAGTTAAAAGTAATACAGATTGAATATAAAAATGTACTTAACAGAGAATTCTCTGGGCTCCCAATGAACTTTCCTTAACAAACAACAAGTTATGTTCCCTCTAGTTCATGAAGTCTAGCGGACGTCTGTCTCTCCCTGGAGCCTATATAATATGCCTATTATCATGTACAGTTTATCAGTAGAAGTCCCCATTGGTCGGCCAGGTTCTCTTCCGCAGGGTGTGTGAGTGGCCCCCCTTGATTTACAGGTTCAGCCGATGACCTTGGGTCTCACAGGGTCCCTCGCACCTGCGGAATGCAATCACAACCTCCCTAACTAGTGGATATAGATGTCATTGTAAACCTCCTCTTTCTCAAAGTGTCGGCCCGGAACAGGGGAGTGAGTTTTTTGTCTACTGGGAGATAACACAGAGTTCCGCTATATGAGCAGATAATATAAACATATTTACCACAATAACTCTACTTCTAAGAATATCATACTAACAGAGCTATAATGATTTCATAGAGTAATAATGTCTTTTCTGTGGGTGTATATATGCACAACAATGAAACAATAGTAATTAAGACACACACATACTGTATGCTCTTAGTTTAATACCAGCTGCTAATAACTAAAGCTTAAAAAGGATATACGTTGCCAACACCTGCAATACAATGATTGAATTATGCAGAATGTGCAGTTCTGACACACACAATACATATAGGCTACATATTGGTGAATAATGTTAATCCCATTGGCCCATTCACTGATTGACACATTAACTGATTCACATATTCACTTTTTAACACATTCACTGATTGATTGACCTTTAAGGATGTCATAGATCACATCCTGTAATCTGATGAGGTGAACCATAGTTTGTCTGGGTAGGGACTACTAAATCATTTGATAGCATTACTGTGTGCAGAGATATTTACCTTTCTTTACTTTCAACTATTACTTTAACTACATAAACCATAGCATCCCTACTTTGGGCAAATGTCCAAGAAATTCAAAAATCTTCAATTTTTGTTTTTAGGATTGATTTTAAAATTATTTTACTAGTTTATAAAGCTCTAAATGGTCTGGCACCTTCCTACCTCTATGACTGCCTAGAGAGATATGTTCCAAACCGGCCCCTCGGGTCTTCAAGGGCTGACCTGCTCGAGGTGCCTACTGTACAATAAAAAATAAGGTGAAGCAGCATTCTGCTTCTACGGACCGACAGCGTGGAATAAACTCCCATTACACCTAAGACAGGCAGCCTCTGTCGATAGCTTTAAAGCACAGCTCATGACCTACAGTACTTCTTCACTCTTGCTTTTAGCAGATTTTTTGGTTGATTTTTAAATCTCTGTGTTGTTACCCATGTCCTCACTGTATTGCCTGATTCACTGCCTTTTGCTATTATTTTAATGTTGTTTTATGCTTTTGCTTTTTTTTGCTTTATTGTTAAATTGGTCGTAACTGTAATTGTATTTTTGCTCTGTAAAGCACTTTGAGCTGCATTTCATGTCATGAAAGGTGCTCTACAAATACAGTTTATTATTATTAATCCCCCCCCCCTTTTTATTACAAAAAAATAAATGATTACAAAAAGAGTTAAAATAGCAGATCTCTGAGCTCACAACAACACAGTAAGATGGCGTACAATGCACGACAGAAGCTTAGCATCTCACGCTGTCATCCGTGTCATTGCATCTCTGTGTTCACTCATAAAGCTACTGGATGTTGAGAAAACATTAACAACCCGCAAAGTGTTTTCCGTGTCTGCCACGTTTTTAATGACGGCAGATGGTCTCATTTTCTTCCCTGACAACTGTATTCGAGTGATATAGTCATTAGAGCATCTGGAATAAGAAAAACGCCGGCTGAGCGGCACTAGGCAGTGTTGCCATGTTCCGCTTATTATAAGCGACTTTGGTCTTCTTTTTCCTGTAAAGTTGTTTCTAAAGTGTAGTTTCTTATTTGGGATTGTTGTTTAAACCAGTGGTTCTCAAATATTTTCATGTCATGGATCCCCAAATTAATATGCATTTGTCCCTAACCCCCATCTGAAAATGTTTAGTGCCAGGGAGCCCCGTACCAGATTTGTGTTGTTAGAATGTTTAAAAAATCTTCCAAATATTCCACATTTTATTCCACGATTTCTTGAAAATATCCGATCTACAAGCTCAGTGGCCTTGTAGATCGGATATTTTCAAATAGCTGATGTATACAGTTACAGTATATAGGTTTAAAGTGCTCATGTGGCCTAGTCGCTTCTTTTGGGCTTGTTTTCCTAGACCTGGTTGCTTATTTCTCTCCCCAAATCTGGCAACACTGAGCGGCAGGCTGCCCTGTCATGAGTCATCAGTGCATGGTTTGTATGTGTGATGATGCTGCATTACAGTACATGCTCCCGCACGCTTTGCTGGGCCGCTGACCTTGACATTATCCAGGCCTCTCAAGTTTTTCTTTTTTTTTATCAACTTGACATTCAAACCCCCACAATAGTTATGCTCTACAAATTGTTTGAAAAAAGTAGTATTATGTAAAAAAAAAAAGTATGTAACTTTGCCCTGTGTTTACAAAACAATACATTTTTGGAGGTTAACACCACCGCAGTTTTCCAGTAACTGGCTGACTTTTCTTTTCTTTAAGGCAGTGGTTTTCAACCTTTTTCATGCCAAGGACCCCTAAATTGATATATATTTGGCCGCGGACCCCCATCTGAAAATGTTGTGCCAGGGACCCCCAGAAGCAAAGATTTGAGTTAAAAATGTTCGCTTTCAAAAATATATATATTCAAAGATTTGCACACATTTTCACAGATTTTTCGAAAATAGCAGATCTACAAGCTCATAGCGCGGCACTCGGTGCCGCGCTATGAGCTTGTATATCTGCTATTTTTGAATAGCCAAAGCTAAGTGGTTAAAAATGATTGTGACGCTATGTTAACTAATTTAGCTGGGGACCCCCTGGTACTCGTCCAAGGACCACTGGTGGTCCCCGGACCACTGGTTGAGAACCACTGCTTTAAGGCACAGCCTTTGTAGTACGCGCCGCGTGAACAATTATTTTCTTACAAGCTCACAATGGATGTGTGTTCATGCCTGTTTCTCAGTGACTTGCCGGGCCATAAATGGACGTCCTTTTTATGACTCACTAAGAATAGATGTTATATGGATGTATTCAGTGTCTTCCCAAGTGGTATCATTCAAGCAGGATATGGATATCAATAACACACTCCATGCAAACATCTGTTATGTGTAACCACTCCCTCCCTTCCTTTTCTGTGCTATTGTGTGTGCGTGTGTGTTCGTGTGTGTGTGTGTTCGTGTGTGTGCGTGTGTGTGCGTGGAGGGTGTAGTATTATTGTGAGTTTAGTAACATGTTCGGCTCTCCAGTTTCAGATGAGTGACCTTGTGTTTATTTAAGAAAAGCAGTTGAAGGGTGCTGGCAGTCCGTGTCAGCAGATCCATTCAATGGGCTATTCTTACTGAGCAAGCACTTCCTCTCTCTCTCGCATGTCGCCCATGTGACCTCACAGGCGCTAGGGCCAGTGGGAGGCGGTTTATTTTGCCATTAAGTGAATTGCTGTTGTGTGTGATAGCAGGGTGGACATTGTCAGCTTGTCATTACATTTCAAAGTGGTTTGAATTTCTTGGACAATCTCCTTGTTGAAGGACCGATGGAGAAATTGATACAAGCATGCATCAGCCATATTTTCTGCTGCTATATTATTTCAGCACAGCCTGTTTTTTTTACCTAGTGGTTGCTGCATTATTCTTATAATGTGCATTGGCTACACAGGCTACTGTAATTTCTGCTGTTGTAAGAAGCTTGTGGTTAAAATACTGTCGGCTAAAAATGTGCATTCTGTCTGTATGTATAGTCCTGATGACCTCAAACACATGTAATCTGTGAATGAAATCCTAGCCTCCTTTTTTCTGGGGGTGGACATTCATCGAAAATAGCCGATCTACAAGCTCACAATGCATCACAACGTGTTCACCATCGTGAGCTTGTAGATTGCCTATTTTTCACCCCAAAAAAAAATGCCAGGGACCTGGCATAGACCCCTGGGGGACTCCAGTCGATGTGTATACATAGGGTTTAAACTGGTTTATGGGTCCGTCTATGTTTCTGGTTCATGTGGTCAGATTTTTGGCACTGTAAAATATATAGTTATACGGTACATCTAGAGTACTGGTTCTCAAACCTTTTCATGTCAAGGACCCCCAAAATTATATGTATTTGGCCGTGGACTCAAATATTTTGTTCCAGGGACCCCCAGAAGCAAAGATTTGAGTTACAAATGTTTTCTTTAAAAATATATATATTCAAAAGGTTTGCACAAATGTTCAAGATTTTTCAAAAATAGCAGATCTACAAGCTCGCCATGAGCTTGTAGATCTGCTATTTTTGAATAGCCAATGTATAAAAGGTTAAAGTGGCTAAGATTATTGTGATGCTATATTAACACATTTTGCTGGGGACCCCCCTGGAACCCCCCCCCTCCCCCACGGACCCCCACTTTGAACCAATGATCTAGAGTTATGATTACCCCAGAAGGGACTCAAGGGACATAATGGGCTAGAATGTCCCTAAGCCTTTAATGAGATTAGGCCCCAAAAATAGATTCATTCTGCTTAAAGTGATGCAGTAGCAATACTATGTTATACAGTTTAATAATTTTTCAAGTTTGGCACAGAAGTGGCTTTTGTTTTCCACAAGCAGTGTGTCCTTGCTGTTGTCAATCCTTCATCTGATGCAACGGTGCACGTCCCATGAATATCCTGCATGTGTTGCAATGATGCATGTCCTGTGCATGGTCCATTTGGTTCCATTTGTACACTCTCTAGAGTTACAGACCTGCAAGGGACCACTTGGAACCTCCTTTAGGAATCGTAAAAGGAAACCGTTAAGGAATCGACCCATTAAGAGTTGGAGATTCTCCTTCCTCTTCCTCTGTGGTTCATGCTGGTGTCCACCTCTAGCTTCTCAATCTGGGAACCCATCGCCAAATGAAAAGGAAAAACAGCGCTGCTGTTTTTACTATCTCTATCTCACTTGGCTCTGAGAGGAAGTCGACGTAGCACACGTGCGCAAGGAAACCAGGGTTTTGGTCTGCCTTTCACTTCCGGTGGTGCGACTATGTTTTCATTCCCACTAACGATATTTCTACACGGAACACTAACACCACTTCTCCCAGAGAACATGGATCGTTTTGGTTATAATCCCACTTGTTTCTATGATGAAAGAGCAAGTTAAAATGTGAATATCTTTCTGTGGTTTTGTCTGCTCCGCGGACGCTATTGTTAAATGAGTTTCGGTTTGTTTCTAGTGGGGAAGGATCGGCGGACACGTAAATCCCGCCCACTACATTTGATTGGGTAAAGCGCGGCCTGCTTCCTGATCTGAAGGCACGCCCACTTGTAGGCCAGTGCGTACGCGATATGACGAACCCCCCGACAGATTCAAGCGGAGAGCAGAATCTGTTCTTGAGAGATTACTTGCTTCTAAATGCAGGAGGGGGTGTCAGGGAGACGTCCCTGTTCACTGCCCCGCCACCAGGAGATGTTCCGGGATAAGGGGGGAAACATCTATGAGCGGTCAGCGGTGGTCCCCAGCTGATGACCCTCCAGCAAAACGTTTTGGTTTGCGGTCAGGCTTATAAGCCTGCATGCTCAGGGAAGAGGACGCCCCCTGCCATGCATACTGTTGTAGTCCAGTGGTTCTCAACGTTTTCAGGCCGTGACCCCCCAGAATAATCATATTTGAACTGGGGACCCCCCCCATTTTGTTTGACTACGTTCCACAGATAAATAATGTGAAAATAGCTGATCTACAAGCTCACAACGCCTCGCAACGCGAGGCGTTGTGAGCTTGTCGATCGCTATTTTCACAATTTTGACCTCTTTCTTATAATTATTATTTGACAATTTGGCCAATGTTTAATAGTATAGTTTGTTGAATACTTTTGATGAAGTATTTCGTCTTTTTCGTCTTAAAAGTCCTTAAATTGTCACTTCAATGTCATCTGGGGACCCCCCCAAAATCATCTGGGGACCCCCCCCCCAAAAAAGAAATCATGTGGGGACCCCCCTGGTCCCGACTCACAGGTTGAGAACTACTTGGAGGTGCGACAGGCCTAGCAGGAAGACCATCTCTCTGTATAGAATAATTGAAACCATGTTAAATTCATAAGGAGCCAAGGGATTTAATATAGGCCTATTCATAAGCAATCTGGGAACCCATCGCCAAATGAAAAGGAAAAACAGCGCCCTCTGCTGTTTTTTACTATCTCACTTGGCTCTGGGAGGAAGTCGACGTAGGACACGTACGCAAGGAAACCGGGGTTTTGGTCTGCCTTCAGCTTTTCACTCGGTGGTGCGACTATGTTTTCATTCCCACTAACAATATTTCTAGAAGGAACACTAACACCACTTCTCCCAGAGAACATGGATCGTTTTGGTTATAAGCCCACTTGTTTCTATGATGAAAGAGCAAGTTAAAATGTGAATATCTTTCCGTGGTTTTGTCTGCTCAGGGGGTCTCCTCTGCTGGTGTTGCTGATGGCCCCGCTTGGCTGCCGCGGTTGGAGCTGGTCTCGAACCGGCTGTAGTATAGGTGTTCGGTTCGTTGGGGAGGGAGGCAGGCGGGTTCACTTCACTTCAGTTTTCTGCTTTGCCGTCCGTCAAGGTGTGTACCACGTGCCCCTGATGTCGCCACTGCTGAATTGGTCTTGCATCTTTGCAGTGTGGGCCTTTTTCGCCTTCCTGATGCCGCTGTTTAGGGCCGTGCGTTGTAACCAGTAAACTGTAACCAGTATATTTAAAAAAAAATCCCACCCAGTGTGAAGTGGGCGGTGTGTGGTCATCACAACATGATTTACTTAAAAAAAAACTTTAAAAAATATATATATACATACTAAATTAATTTTAGGATCATTTATTTAAAAAATATATATATTTTGTTTTTCATTGTGTGGTCATCACAACATGACTCACTTAAAAAAAAGGATAAATGACTTTTTTTTAAGTCCATACTGCTATTCATAGGGCTGCACATGTGTCATGTGTTTCGCTAGCCAATCACAGTCCTGAATTTGCAAAGTCAGCCAATCACAGCTAGTGATGATGACACTAGCTGTAATGTGATTGGCTGACCTTGCAAAAGTATAGATTTGCATTGACCGTGGAAGGGTTAGGGTTGTAGACTGCGTTGTAGACTATTGGCCAATCACGGTGCAGGATTGGTCAGTGTCCAAAACTCACTTATAGGGGGCGGTTACACCGCCCCAAAAATATTCAAAACCAGCATGAGATCATATAGCTCCCCTTGTTGGCTATCACCCCTCTATTAGCTAATTCAGTTTTCAGCTTGACCCAGCAGAGGGCTTCTCATAGAGGAGAGTGAGGGGGAGCAGTTAGGGGGCTCCGGCGGCGGCTCCTACCGGAGACATTAGCATCTTTCCGCTGGTCATCAAATTATTGGCTTAGGAATTTGACAAAAAAAAAAAAATCTCCATCAATTCAAGTCTCCATGGGGTGTGTAATCGATAGGAAAAAAAAAAGTCATTTTGGGGGTGAACTTCCTTTAAGAATCTTCCTCAGGGACACCTCAACACATTGCCGGAGCCGGGAATCGAACCTGGGACCTTCTCCTTCCCGGGCGGGCTCTCTACCCATTGTTTGACTCAACTTATAAGACAGCATCCAAACTTTACATGAAGTTGTCAGGGAGTGCGGGGTTGTTCTGGGTCAGTTCTGTTAGTGTTCGTAGGGGAAAAGAAAACATGCAACCACGAGAAAATATCATACACAGAAATTATCTCTGAAAAAACACATTTACTTAACATATCACACAACACAGAAAGCTAATTAATCATTGCTGTCAAGCTACAACCCATGCCATCTCCTCATTCATATCCTTGGAAGAAATCCCCCTTTTGTTTAATAATGAATAAATCAATCATCAATCAAACCTTTCCTGGATTTCCTCTTTCTTCTGTAGAACGCTATGCCTCCTGCTCCTGCTATTACAGCTATTGCGGACAGAACCGGGGCCAGGATAGCGAGAGCGATGTTAACGACAGGCGGATCAGATGGCGGGGGAGTTGTTGGGACCGGCCTGGGCCTCGGAGTGGCCGCTGGACTAACGTCGGGTCCAGACGGCGTGGTCGCGGTGGTATGGTCGCCAGACGGCGTGGTTGCGTTGGTATGGTCGCCAGACGGCGTGGTCGCGGTGGTATGGTCGCCAGACGGCGTGGTCGCGGTGATATTGTTGCCAGACGGCGTGGTCGTGGGGGTATGGTCGCCAGACGGCGTGGTCGCGGTGGTATTGTCGCCAGACGGCGTGGTATATTCTTGTATTGGATTGTAAAACTCGTCAAATCCGTCACATTGTAAGCAGGCCCTTGCAAAACAGATAGTGTACAATAAAGCCAAGACCATCAACCAAACAGAAGGATGGACCCTCATCGTATAAGAACTCTAATTAAAACTATATGCTTTTCAACTTAATCTAACTGAGATGTTGACAGACGCCTGCCTGCTTTTATGCAAATTGTGTCATCATCACAGTGACATCACAGTGACGACACAACTTAAGGCCGCCTCAGAGAAAAATGTGATTTTGTGTGTTGTTTGTGTGTTTGTTTGTTTATCGCCACACATCTTACAGACGGTGTAGCTCCTATAGACGAATCCACAGACACGCTGCCTGTAGGCAGTCGTAGCTGCGGTGTCGCGGTGCGGAGCGTTGACACCGCAGCCATGACTGCCTACAGGCAGCGCCAGTGCGTCTGTGGATTCGTCTATAGACCATATTCACACGGCGGACATATTGCCATTGAGTCAATGAAATGTCACCCCAGTTGCCACCCCAGTTGCCACAGCAACGCAATGTTAAATTCCAAAATGGCCACCGTGTGAATATGGACTATAGGAGGCGAGTCGTCTAGAACAGTGGTTCCCAAATGTTTTTGCTCAAGACCCAAAAGAAAAATGTGTCGTTTGACACTAACGGGACCCAAACTAGCGAAAACAGCATATCTAAGCTCCCAACACCTTGCTTTGCGCCGCGTTGTGAGCTTGTCTTTGATGAGATGTTGTTTTTAATTGATGATAAGTGATTTTTCTTTCTTGGTTTACATTTTCAAAAATCTTTTGAGCCCCGTATTGATGTTGTCATCAATGTTTGTTTTTTGGACATACGGACGGACACACAGACAAAGTCAGATATAGGAGTGGTTGGCACCACTCAGAAATCACACCCTTTGATGAGCCCCGTATGGATGTTGTGATCAATATTTGTTTATAGCCCAGCCAATAAGAATGTCCGGGTGTCCGGACAGACACACGGACACGTGACAACATATTGTCACGTGTCACGTGAAGCTTGACCAATCAGCCGTGCTCAAGCATACGGACGGACGGACATACGGACAAAGTCAAATGTGGAAGTGGAATAGCCAAAGAGTAAAATAAGGCTTTTTTGCTCAAGTCTAAAAATGACGAATGCGTTTCAGGTCTTAATGGGTTAAAATGTGATTAAACAAACATCCTAAACTCCTACGGTATGTCAATGAATGTTGTCCTACAGCGCTGCTATATTCGGTGCATGTTATGTACACATACTTGTGGAAGGAAGGGGGCCCTAGACTGTTGAGTTCAGTCGGTTGAGTAGCCTCTCAGCTAAATCTCCACCAGCCACTTGCATGACATGTGAGAACGTGTGGAATGACCTATGTATACAGCAGGTTGTTATGATGGTGAAAGATGCTTTGCTTTTGCTCTTGTGGACTGTTGTTGGTAAGCCGAACACTTAAAATGCCCTCTTAGACTGAGGATCCTTCAATGTAAGAGGGCCTTCATCCTGGTTTTCTGTTGCTTGGGTTCAGTGTTTTGTACCACATACAGGCTGAAATGCTGTACCCACTGCCTCTGAGGCTAAAAGACCTGCTTATCTGGTGCTGGTGAGGAAGAATTATACTATATTGTTATTACGGTTGTTTATAGCTAACCTTCATATTTAAGCATCACTTATAGTACTTACAGTATAAGACTACATTATGTTATGACATGATCATTTTGTAGCTTGTAGGAGTCTAATTTTGTAGCTTGTAGGAGCCAAGATGTCTTAGCTAGGCCTGAGAGCTATTATTATTTTTAGCGGCGCTAGCCGCTAGCCGCTCTATACCTTTTGGTATAGAGCGGATCCTGCTCTATACCTGACTTTGTCCGTGTGCGTACGTCAACGTTCTGATTGGTCAGGTGCGTCAACAAAGTGATTGGTCAAGCTTCACGTGACACATGGCTATAAACACATTATAAACACATATCGATGACAAAATGTATCAAAGGCACCGCTACCTTCACACAGGGTGTAATTTTTTGCGGCGGTGTAGCCGCCCCCTATAAGTGAGTTTTGGACACAGACCAAAAAATGTGTATACCCCCTAACCCTTCCATTGTTAATGCAAATCGACACTTTTGCAAAGTCAGCCAATCACATTACAGCTAGTGTCATCACCACTAACTGTAATGTGATTGGCTGACTTTGCAAATTCAGGACTGTGATTGGCTAGCGAAACACATGACACATGTGCAGCCCTATGAATAGCAGTATGGACTTTAAAAAAAGTCATTTATCCTTTTTAAAGTGAGTCATGTTGTGATGACCACACACTGCCCACTTCACACTGGGTGTGATTTTTTATTTGTTTTTGTTTGAATACTTTATTAGAAGTTTGCAGAAAAAAAGCACATGAAAGTACAGTTTTACAGTAAAAGTACAGTAAAAAAGAAATCCATTGGCTTGTTTCCATTGGGGTCCTTACTCAATTCATAGTGACATTAAATTACAGACAGATATACACTACTATGCAGAACATCATATAAACGGTTTAAAAATAAGTGTACAGTAAACAGTTTGAGGGGCGTGGGGGCTAGGTTATGACTTTTACAGGGGCCAGTTTTGAATTGCAGCCACCTGAAGGTACTCTTTTAGGGCAGTTTCGAAGGAGAGTAGGGTTTTACACTTTTTATGGTAGGGCATTCCACATTTTTGTGGCATAGCAGGAGAACAAATTCAACCCCTTGTTTGTGCCAAATCTGGGTTGGACGTGATCAGTGGAGCTACCTCTGGTGTTATGATTGTGAACTTCATTCATGTTTTTGAAGTACTTTGACAGGTACATGGGTATCTTAACGTTGTGGTGTATCTTGTAGACCAGGCCCATTGCAAGTTGCTGTACTCTGTCCTCAACCCTGAGCCATCCGACCCTAGCACAAGTGAGCAGGGGTTAGATGAGTTGTAGGTGTAAGGCCAAGGGAGTTGTCTTACCAGTTTGTTTTGGAATAGCTAGTATAACTATGGTCCGAGCCTTGTGCTCGTTGACAGAACTACCTTTACCACCGATCTGTGTCGGACTGTGTTTCTGACTTACTTCTTCCCATGACATCATGTAGCCTACATTAAAGGTTTCATGACGTTCAGTTTTACCACTCATTAAATGTCTATGACAAAAAAACTCCATTGATCCATGGCAGATGTTTTTCTCTCACATTTCTAAAGCCTTTTCAACTGCAATGCAAAAGAGAAATCTTTGCCTGCGGGTGTCGCTGTTGAGGGATTTTGCCTGTCAATCATCACCTCTGCTCCGTCCCCCCCCCGTCCCCCCCAAAGGAAAGGATATGGGAGGGAGGGGCGAGGAGGAGAGTGGGCGGGATTAATGGGGTGTGACTTCACTGTCGAAGGGCCAAGCTCAGATTACTTTTCAGCCTAATTATTCAGAAAACCCCAGACCACAGAAATCCACTGAATGTTCAAAGTTCCGATTTTTTTGGGTGTAATTGAGGTCATAAAACACCCCAAAAAAACATAAAAAATAAGAAAAGTGAAAATGAATGTCATAGAACCTTTAAAGCATAACCATCACCACCTAGAAAACTGTCTCGACTCCTATTGCCTCATCAATTTACCGATAGAACCACCACCCGAAACACCCATAAGGACCTGCTTGTGCTTAGTTGGCAGACTGACTGCATGCTACCATAATTCGGAACCTCAAAACAAAATCAGTTGTCGTTCCAAGCCTTCCAAACATTCCAATTACATCAAGTTATTTCTAGGAAGCAGTAGGTTTTATTTTGTGACTTTACTTGCATTGTCAGCTGAACACAAAATGCTATTTATTTTCTGATGATTGCAAAACGTGTCTATACCTGTGTTCTTATGTGTGCAAAACAGTTTATGTGTTTAAATATGAATACTATTTTGATTCCAGGGCCTTGGCTGAAAAGCAGTGAGTCAGAATAACCAATTAAAACCGGGAACGCATCTGTGTAACCACATGAACCATTATTTTGTACTTTGGCTATTCAAAAATAGCAGATATACAAGCTATGAGCTTGTAGATCTGCTATTTTTGAAAAATCGTGAAAATGTGTGCAAATCGTTGAATATACATATTTTTAAAACAGACTTTTTTACTCAAATCTTTGCTTCTGGGGGTCCCTGGAACAAAATATTTTGAGATGGGGGTCCATGCACGGCCATGCCGGCCAAATGCATATCATTTTGGGTATGGTGGTTTTACCCATCAAAATATGTTGTTCCAGGGACCGCCAGAAGCAAAGATTTGAGTTACAAATGTTGTTTCCAAAAAATATACAGTATGTATTCAAAGATTTTGCAAAAAATGCAGATCTACAAGGTCGTAGCGTGGCACTCAGTGCTGCGTTATGAGCTTGCATTGCATTTTTGAATAGCCAAAGTATAAAATGTGACTAAAATCTAAAATGACACTATCTATGAGTTCCCGGATTGAGTGTGATAACTGGAGCACATTGTGGGCTCATAATTGGTCTCTTCAACCAAGCGTGCATTAAGTATACCTGCTGATTCACTCAAGCGGCTCTTTGTTATGGAGAGTGAAAATGATTGGGTATTGAATAGCAATACAGCGAGCGGGGTGACTCGGAATAATTATTGCCTTGTTGAATTCAGCAGACCGTAATAAATACAGTATATCTGGTACATCCTTAGGACACTTTGTTCGATGCTTATAGCTAGGAGGATGGGGGACTTGGCCCACAGGAATATTATGCCATTAATATCTGCTCAGGCCATTCGATTAGAAGATAGATACAAGTAAGAAGATTTTGGCTCATATCAACCTATTTTACAATGACTTTACTGTATGTAGTATCAGTTTATTTGTCTATTCAGGCAGTTTGAGGCATGGCACCATGAATAGTACCTTTAACCACTTCCAAGATATTTTTGCAAAAACATTTTTTTGTAACATACAGTATAATACAGCATGTACGTATAATAGGCTGCAGTTAGTCATGCATGTGTAGTGAAGTTGTCAGATCGCTAACTAGCATACATGTTTAACATGTTGTGGATCTTGGGTGTTTGTTTATTATGCACTCGAGTTGGTAGGGCCTTATTGTCCTCCTGGCCGAGGCCCGCCAAGAGCAGCTTGACCCCCCCCCCACCCCCCTCCCCGTTGCCCAGATGACGTGGGATGCTTGACCCTTTAACCCCTTCTCCTCCTACGCCCCTCTCCTCCTCTCCAACAGTACAACAACGGGGCAGCATGGAGGAGGACTGACAGGGAGGGAGGTAGCGTTCTCCTCCTCCCGTACTTAGAGCTTGTTTGACACACGCATTCACATGTTTGGAGAGATCCTGTTTGCCAATGCAAATCAGCTTGACCCTACACACACATGCATACTGAGCAGCAGCACCGTGCACACTAGAGGAGAAAGTGGTGGTGGTTTTCTTTTTTGTTGTTTCATCATCAGGGCCGCTAACTGGAACACCAGCAGAGTGTGTGAATCAGGCCATTATGTGTTTTTTGAGACATTGTGTGAGCTTGTAGACTGGCTGTTTTAACCCATTTAAATCCGGGAACGCATCTGTGTCATTTTAGATTTGAACTATAACCAACCATTATTTTATACTTTGGCTATCGAAAAATAGCAGATCTACAAGCTCGTAGAACATTCCATATGTTTCGCAACTTCCCGCAATTTCACCGCATTCAAATCACATAAAAACCTTGCATATTTCATTGTAAAATCAAGGATTTTAGTCCGCATAATCAAGGACTTTAGCCGGCATAATCTAGATTTTTGCTCGCGTTTTTCTGGAGGGTCTAATGCATTAAGAATAATCTGAACCTGGGCAGAGCCGGGCGATGGCATTGGATGTGAAAAGGAAATTGCCGTCCATCCATGCAATCAGCAATCACCGATGATGCACAATGCCATGGCCAATTGGCACAATGCTAGATCTAAATGGCAACCACAGCAGGGAGTATAGAGGGCCTGTGGTTTCTGCCTGACCGGGGTGGAAATGTGTTTTCATAGAGGTGTCTCCATTTAAATATTATTCTAATTTTAGATCCTGTGGGCTGGGAATGGTGTGACACATGTATGACTGACCTCAGAGCAGAGACTGTACCAGCACAGCTGTGGGAGTGAGTGAGGTCCCAGTTCCAACATGATGCATCATATTTGCCACGCCGCTGT
This sequence comes from Gymnoscopelus microlampas, assembly GCF_963454915.1. NCBI lineage: Eukaryota > Metazoa > Chordata > Actinopteri > Myctophiformes > Myctophidae > Gymnoscopelus > Gymnoscopelus microlampas. Next base: position 10,152,377 of record NC_139943.1, on the reverse strand, counting down.
CTGGCTCTCTCAGCGTCTGTATGCAAGACTCGGCCGAGACGTTTTAACCCATTAAGACCTGAGGCCGATTCTAAAAATGTCTGTTTCATGTCAAGGACCCCCAAAATTATATGTATTTGGCCACCGACCCTCCCCTCAAAATATTTTGTTTCAGGGACCCCCAGAAGCAAAGATTTGAGTAAAAAAAAAATCACTTTGAATATATATATATTCAAAGATGTTCACACATTTTCCCGATCTTTCAAAAATAGCAGATCTACAAGCTCATGCAGTAGCACGGCACGAAGTGACGCTCTCTCGATGAGCTTGTATATCTGCAATTTTTGAAAAGCCAAAGTATAAAAGAATGGTTAAAGTTGTTAGAATATACAGATGTGCCACTTCAAAACTTCACATGTCCTGCCATCGCCAAGACAGTAAATTTTCAGGGGATTCCCAGGGCAATAAGAGGGAGAAAGAAGGGCATTTAAAATGGTGAATTATTTTGATGATCACTGCTTTTATGATGCTAATTAATTTGAGCAACTGGTCAAATCACCTTTCACCTCATAATGAGTCTGACACCACCTTCAACACACATTCTTTTGTTCTCATGTATATGGATGTCTGTTGAAGGGAAAAATGGGGGTGTGTAGTGACAACTTCTTTTCAGGGGCAAAACAGTGCATTTTAAGGGCAGAAAAGGGAGGAAAAACATGCCTTTTCAGGGCACTTTCAGGGAAAGAACAGTAACGTGTGAAGTTTTGAAGTGGCACATCTGTAGCTAAAATCTAAAATGACACAGATGCTTTCAAGGTTTTAAATTGCGATGCGACACATTGTGAGCTTGTAGATCGGCTATTTTCAAAAGGGTTTTATACATTGAAAACTTTCTGCATAATGAATACTTTCTACTTTTGGTACTTTAATACTTTAGTACTTTTACTCAAGTACATTTTGAATACCAGACTTGTACTTGTAACAGAGTGTTTCTACATTGCAGTATTGATATTCCACCACTGCTTTGCGACTAAACTGTAATTGTCTGGAGGAGTGAAGAAGGACTGTTGCTCGAGAGTTTCAAGAGTTTGCTGTTAAGCAATGCCCGTAGCTCATCAGGCGTGTAATTGGCTCGCTGGCTGCCCTGTCTAATTGCATATCAGCAGTAGCTTAATTTCCATCATGACTGTGTGTGAAGCCTGAGAAAAGATAACTGTGGAGCGTGCACTATAATTTCTTATTTCTCCACGGCCAGACTGGCACACACACAAAAGGCTATATTTAATATGCCCCTGCTGTGTGCCTCAGAGGAGCCTTGTGCCCATCACAATTTAAACTCTAAATATTTGATTATAGATCCAAATTAAGCGAATTCCCTTAACTGCTTTGAGATATTAACCACTGTTCTTAGAGAAACGGACTTGAGTTACAGCTGTACTTGGATCGCTTTCCCCCCGTCTACAACAAATCTCTTCGCCCAAAAATAAGCCATTGTGACGCATTGTGAGCTTGTGGATCTGCTACTTTTTTTGTGTGCAAATGTTCCCCCCAGAATATGGATGCTGGGGTTCAAGTGGTTAATGACGTGTCTCTGCCTGATTCATATTTATTGTTGCTTTTAAGGCATTGTTCATTTGTTAATACAGCATCTCGATCAGGCCTGGGATTTTGACATTAATTGCCCCTAATTTTTTAGGGGCAATTAATGGCCTTTAGTGTTGTCCATTTTTTGAGGCCACAAAGGCCAAATGCCAGGGCAGGAAGACCATCAAATAAAACAAGATTTTAGTCCAATGAAATAATGAATAGAATTTAAGGGTTAAGGATGATTTTAAATGTACCGTAATATGTAGACTATCTGCAGTGAACTAAATAAATTATGGTATTTACAATCTGATCCATGCTCAGCCCTGCAACAATCAAAGCTACTGAATTGGTTTAAAGATGGGTACTCTGGGGAGTTAAGAATTCAGAATCTCAACAGTGGTTTCATGACAAGAAAGAGACAGTGGTGTCTACATATTGACAAGAAAGAGACACTGGTGTCTACATGACAAGAAAGAGACACTGGTGTCTACCTATTGACAAGAAAGAGACACTGGTGTCTACATGACAAGAACGAGACACTGGTGTCTACATGACAAGAAAGAGACACTGGTGTCTACATGACAAGAAAGAGACACTGGTATCTACATATTGACAAGAAAGAAACACTGGTGTCTACATATTGACAAGAAAGAAACACTGGTGTCTACATGACAAGAAAGAGACACTGGTATCTACATATTGACAAGAAAGAAACACTGGTATCTACATATTGACAAGAAAGAAACACTGGTATCTACATATTGACAAGAAAGAAACACTGGTGTCTACATATTGACAAGAAAGAAACACTGGTGTCTACATGACAAGAAAGAGACACTGGTGTCTACATGACAAGAAAGAAACACTGGTGTCTACATGACAAGAAAGAGACACTGGTGTCTACATGACAAGAAAGAGACACTGGTATCTACATATTGACAAGAAAGAAACACTGGTGTCTACATATTGACAAGAAAGAAACACTGGTGTCTACATGACAAGAAAGAGACACTGGTGTCTACATATTGACAAGAAAGAAACACTGGTATCTACATATTGACAAGAAAGAGACACTGGTGTCTACATGACAAGAAAGAAACACTGGTGTCTACATGACAAGAAAGAGACACTGGTATCTACATATTGACAAGAAAGAAACACTGGTATCTACATATTGACAAGAAAGAGACAGAGGAGAAAGCGGTACAGTCAGCTGGGGCATTAAGGCCACTGTGGCCTCAGGGCGTGCCATTGTTTTGAGGGGCACAAGGCCAAACTGAGGGGCAATGATGGACATGGCCTTCGTGGCGTCCCTGTAATTCCTGCCCTCATCACAATAATTGTAACCACCACGTATTTCCAAATCACTCCGCGCTGTGGGAAACAAATGGTATAGTCTAATTTTGGAATTTTGAAACCCAAATCTTCTGGGAAACCTTTTCAGATGGGTGTCTGCGGGCAAATAAATACACGTCAATTTTGGGGTACTTGACTTGAAAAAGGTTTGAGAACCACTAACATCAAATCAAAGCTGAAAGAAATCTAACCGCGTCAGCGCTGTCATGCTTGTGGACACAGCGGGACACAGTGCACACAGTGTGTGGTGTCCAAACTTTTGCACAATAGTCCTCCTGTCAAAGCCACTTTCCACTGCTGACTGGGGCTGTTCTGATGATTGGGTTAAAGGTTTGTGGTGAAGTCAGGCTTCACTTCAGCGTCACGGCACTGTCGGAGTCTCCACACTGAAGCCTATAATTGAGGCGTGATGCTGACCCAAGGTTTGGTTAGCTTTACCAACTTCCCTGCTCCTAAAATACCACAATAACTCACCAAAAAAACACTTAACTCAAGATCTGTGGGCCTAAAATGACTTGGCAAAATTGGCCTATCGTGTCCCATCTCCTTAGTGTTGTCATTACTCAGCATTTCACCATTTAGGCCTAAATCTTTTAGTTTAGCATCCTTGTATGTATGTATTTATGTATGTGTGTTGCTGAGGGTACAGATGCACTGTTCGTTTTTCTAGCGGGGGTGGGGTCCATGCCTCTGTTTTTGATATCCCCCCTGCTCATTAATTTTTATGGCCGGTGGGGATAGTGTTTTATCCCTGCTTCTGGTCAGACTGAATTATTATAATACATTCTCATACATGCATTTCCTTAAATGTAGACTGTCTGATATGTTTGATATTCATGTTTGATCACAATTTAACAGCTTCAGCCTCAGCCAGAGTAAGCTTTATAACCTGAGAAATGCTTTAGGAACTGGGGTTACACATGCATATCATGTATTGTAGGGCAGTGGTTCTCAACTTGTGGGTTGGGACCCCCAGGGGGATCCCTAGATGACAGTGAAGTGACAATTTAAGGACTTTTAAGACTTTTTGAATACCTCAACAAACAAGAAAAGAAAGAAAAGAAACTAAGTGTAATGCCTCAACTCCTACAATTCCAAGTGCTTGTCTGGGTGGAGGGGTCCCCAGTTCAAATAGGATTGTTTTGGGGGGTCTCCAATTCAAATATGATTATTTTTTGGGTGGTCATGGCCTGAAAGGTTTTGGAACCCTTGCTGTAGTACAGCATATATATGTCATGATGACTCGGTCTTTTTCCTGGCAAAGATTTGAGATTACGGCAAATGTTTATATTCACGTAAAATATTGCAGCTTCTGTTTATTGCCCTCGTTCCATGTAGGAATATTCAGATGTCTACTGGTTTATTTTTTACCCGACATCTTTTTCCCATTAGAGTTATTCTTGTTCGTTTCTCTTTAACATTTTTTTGGTTAACGTGATATATGACATCACATGCATATAAATAGCTCTGGTTAGGAACTTCAGAATATTCCAGATAACTTTTTTTTATACATGTATTTTCTTCGATCCACATGAGAACCAAAGCCTATTTATGGCCTTAAATTCCTCCCCATTCGGTGAGTTGGCGTAACACGTAATGTCAGATGCATTAACCCCATAAAACCGGGAACACATCTGTATCATTTTCTCTGGCTATTCAAAAACAGCAGATCTACAAGCCAGTAGCGTGGCACCGAGTGCCGCGCTACGAGCTTGTAGATCTGCACATTTTTTTAAAATCGTGAAATTGTGTGCAAATCTTTTAATATATATATTCTTTTACTCAAATCTTTGCATCTGGGGGGGGTCCCTGGAACAATATATTTTGAGATGGGGCCCACGTCCAAATACATATCATTTTGGGGGGTCCTTGACATAAAAAAAAGTTTGAGAACCACTGATATAGAAACATACGTTTTTTTCAAAAAACTGTTTGGATTTGTAGAATCCCCCAGAAGCAAAGATTTGAGTTACAAATGTTGTCTTTAAAAAATATTATATTCAAAGATTTGCACAAATGTTCACGATTAAAAATAAATGAATAGCAGATATACAAGCTCATAGCGCGGCACTCGGTGCCGTGCTATGAGCTTGTATATCTGCTATTTTTTCAATAACCAAAGAAATCTAAAAATGCTCTCCCGATCTCAAATGGGTTAAAGTGCTTTTAATTGAACACAATAGAGCAGCAATCCTTGCACAGATGCCCAGACCACACAATAAATGCTTTTAGCTGGTATGGGATTAGTTGAGAGCACGGTAAACGTGGGCATGAAGAATGTGTCCCTCGGGGGGCCTTAATGGAAAGGCTGGTGTGTCGTGGAACAGGCCAGTGGAATACTGAGTGAGCTTCCAGAATGACAGAAAGCTTCCACAGTATGAATGGTCTGTTCAGACGCTTGTCTGTGAGAAGCTGTCCCTTACCGAGGTACTGGAGTATGTGTAGAGAGAACCGTCAGTTGAACAGCTCCATTCCAACAGAGCCTTGATGTGAACCTCCAACTCCAACGCCCTGTGGGTGAGAGACAGGGACGTGCACAGATAGACTCTAGGTGGTGCTGGAGCACCTGCCCTTTGCCCTCTTGACCAGAAGTGCCCTTTTGAAAAAAAAAGTTTTTTTTTCAGTTTAAAAAATGTATGTTTCTTATATCAGTGGTTCTCAAACCTTTTCATGTCAAGGACCCCCAAAATGATATGTGTTTGGCCGCGGACCCCCATCTCAAAATATGTTGTTCCAGGGACCCCCCAGAAGCAAAGATTTGAGTTAAAAATGTTCGCTTTAAAACAATATATATATTCAAAGATTTGCACACATTTTCACTATTTTTCAAAAATAGCAGATCTACATAATACAAGCAGCGCCGCGCTATGAGCTTGTATATCTGCGTAAAATAATGCTTTTTTAGCTCAAATCAAAAAGTGACACAGATGCGTTCTCGACGGGTTAAGGTGCAGTCTATAGAGGCCCCTCAACATGGGATTACAGTTTAGAGTTGGTTGGATGTTTGTGTTCATGATATATAACATTTTCTGCAACAAATAGTACTTAGGATAAGGGATGTTCGATATTATCGGCCTCCTGATATTATCAGCCGATATTAGCACACATTTTTTTTAATGTTTTTTTTTTAATGTTATAAGTTACATGAGTTATTACTGTACGTTGTGAGTGATATGAAATGTGAGCTTACCTTAATCATAGTAATCCTTAATCATATTCCACCATATTCAAGGCCTTTTGGAGAGAAGTCACTTTCAAATTAGAGCACTATCAAGAGGGCAGGTGTGTGTGTGTGTGTGTGTGTGTGCGTGTGTGTCTGGTTCCAGCTGACACTCATTAATGTTATAGGCATCAAGGCAATTATGCTTCTGCACTGTCAACTAGGCCAACATCTAATATAAGATTAGTGGGACTCATTCAAATGACCACCAGTGAGTCCCGGGACTCACTTCATTGAAAACCTAACAACATCACTGAATTATTTGGATATTTTCTACTCACACCCTTACTGTACCTCAATGGCACAATGGCACTTTTGTGAAGCAGTAACTCGGTTAGTAATTCAGTTACTTTTTGAGAGCAGTACTAGTAACTGTAACTAATTACTAATAGGCTCTATCACAGCAGCCATATTGGGAATGAATTGGGCCCCTTCCTTACTTCCTTCACAGGTGTTACCAATGATACTAATTAAGGCTCTGTTCCATTTAGCGTGGCATAGTGGTTGTCTTATTTTCAAGGACCCCCATAACTCTGAGAGTGTACAAATGGAACCAAATGGACCCTTACGGGTCCATTTGGTTCCATTTGTACACTCTCAGAGTTACACACCCACCATAAAGGGCCATTTGGGAACCAAAATGGAGTGTTTCTAGTGAGCCAACATGCACGATATCAGCACCCTGACCAGAATGGAACAGAGCCTTCATTAGTATCATTGGTAACACCTGTGAAGGAAGTAAGAAGAGGCCCAATTTCTATTAAGGCTCTATCTTGCACTGATTTGGTCAGACACATGGCAATCGGTGCAAGTTCATCACCCTTGCGTGTCCACTTACACACGGCAAATAAAGGCCGGGTATGTGACCAATTAGAATAGCACAAGAGTCACTTTCAGGGTAAAAATAACTACCCCACAACCCCTACATAGCACAACACGGCCATACCATCACTATTTCAGCAATGGACGACGTGTGTGTGTGTGTGGATGATGATGTTTGCAGCGCTATTACTGCACACATAGTTGAGCGTGTCTCTCATATCTGCCTCCAGGTCAGGATGCAGGCTCGGGAGAGTAAAACTAATTGTATCACTTCTGATTCAATCTTCTCTGTTTGGAATGTGGATGGGTAGAGCGGTGACCCCGCGGCACCGGGCCATCAGCCAGTGTTCTCAGAGTATATTTACTCTCTGTCACATCTCTCTGTTTCTCTCTCACGCACGCACGCACACACAAACTCACACACACACACACACACACACACACACACACACACACACACACACACACACACACACACACACACACACACACACACACACACACACACACACACACACACACACACACACACACACACAGTCTGGCAGGAAACACGGAACAATTCAGGCAGATGGGGTAGCAAATAGAGAGAGAGAGAGAGATGTACAGGGATTGCTGCTCATGAGAGCAGTGTTGGGAAAAGTACTCAAATGTTTTCCTTAAAAGTATCAATACTGCAATGTAGAAATACTCTGTTACAAGTGAAAGTCCGGAATTCTAAATTTACTTGAGTAAAAGTACAAACGTATTTGTATAAAATGCACTTAAAGTACCAAAAATACTAAAATGTTTGAAAATAGCAGATCTACAAGCTCACAATGCGTCACGATGCGACACGTTGTAGGCTTATATATCTGCTATTTTCAAATGGCTTATGGTATAAAATATGGCTAAAGTGGTTAATGTATGTTTTACAATGTAATCATTTATATCTACAAAGTAACTAAAGTCTTCAAATAATTGTAGTGGAGTAAAAGTACAATATTTGCCTCTGAGATGTAGTGGAGTAGAAGTAAAAGTACTGAAAATTGGAAATACCTCAGTAAAGTAAAAACACCTCAAAATTGTACTTAATTGCCGATCTACAATCGCTCTACAAGCTCACAGCGCGTCACATATGAGACTGTGGATCGGCTATTTTCACCATTTAAAACGTGTTTTTTAAATGATAATAATAATAATAATGTGTACAGCTCTCGCCAAAACCCCAGACGGTCTACACAATAAAACGTCTAATCTGTTACTGCTTTGTTATCTGTCTGGAAACGGCTCTGTTTGAAATGGAAATAGTTTTAACAGCTTTAACCAAGTAATTTCGACAGCACAGATGAGTGAGCCAGATAAACACTTTCACTGTTTGATTTACTGGAATTCCAGTGGCTTTCTTCTCTCTTTGTGTAGCTGTTGATTGGTAAACACAATTGGTGGCAACTTTTGATGCCCAGTGGTGGAAGAAGTACTCTGTTTTACTCACATAAATGGAGCAATACCACAACGTACAGTAGAAATACTCTGTTCTTTTACTTCAGTACTCATGCAGAATTGTTTTTCAAAAATGTGACAATCTTTCGAAAATATAGCTGATCTACAAGCTCACAACGTGTTGCATTGCAACTCGTTGTGGGCTTAAATATAGCTAGATCTGCTATTTTCGAATAGACAAAGTATAAAATTGGGCTTAATTGATTAATATTTATTGGAATAATCTAAATGTACAATATAACTTAAAGTTTTCAAATGATTTTAGTGGAGTAAAAAAAGTACAGTATTTGCCTCTGAGATGTAGTGGAAGTATTGAAAAATGGAAAGTAAAAGTACCTCAAAATTGTACTTAACCCATTAAGACCTGAGGCCGATTCAAAAAATGTTTTCTAAATCCTAACAGTTTTTTGAAAAAAATACAAAAAAATATTATCACAGTTTTTCAAAAATAGCAGATCTACAAGCTCATTGCGCGGGCGGCACTCAATGACACAGATGCGTTCCCGGTCTTAATGGGTTAAGTACAATAGTTGAGTAAATGCACTTAGTTACTTTATACCTCTGGCGCTGCAGCACCGCTGGGAACGAGCGAGATGAATGGGGAACCGGAGTTGGGAGAGTGGGACAGGGGCGTCACGGCCATTCACTGTGCGTACGACGCGACACCCTCACTCTCACAGATCTGTGATTTCATACCCCCCACTTTTAAAAAAAACAAAAAATTAAATCCTTTTTTTGATAATAAATTGGTAAATCAGGAAAAAATAAGAATTAAATAACCTAACCCTAACCCTAAAACCGAAATAAAGTAACCAAAACACGAAAAAAACGTAAAATTTTGAAAATACAAAATTTGCTTACATTTGACAGTTACAAAAGTTTTTCACGATTAAAAAAAATAGCAGATCTACAAGCTCATAGCGCGGCACTCGGTGCCGCGCTATGAGCTTGTATATCTGCTATTTTTGAATAGCCCAAAGTGTAAAATAAGGGGTATAGTCCACCGAAAGTCCATCCCCCCCACCTTCTGAGAGCCCGTGACGTCCCTGGAGTTGGAGCTGAGGCCAGTGAGATCTAGAAGAAAATGGAAAAGAGAAGGATAGTGGGCAGACAGAGTAAAGGAGAGAAGGAAAGTGGGCAGACAGAGAAAGGAGACAGTACTTCTAAGAATATCCCCACTGTCTCTCACGCTCCACTCACAGGCTGACATCCTTGGGGAGAAAAGAGGTTATAGCCTCAGGGGGATACGGTATATAAGCCACCAACCTGGCAACCCTCTGTGCATGAGGAAAGGGGGCTTGTCTGCTTTTCATTCAAATGACTCTCATAGTACACTCTTATAGGAAATTAAATGCTATTATTATGTTTAATAATAGTGGTCTTGCGGTGGTTAGAGGGTCCGCCCTGAGACTGGGATTGTCGGCGGTTCAATCCCAGGCCGAGTCGTACCAAAGACTAGAACAGGGGTCTTCAACAGGGGGTCCGGGACCCCTAGAGGGTCCTCAGAGCTACTACAGGGGGTCCGCCAAATCTGTGTTCTGATAGGATTTATTTTTTTACCCGTTGAACCCTAGAATTATTTTTCTGAGGGGAACATTAGCCAAAAATAGCAGATCTATAAGCTCTCAACGCCTCGCGCTGCGAGGCGTTGAGAGCTTGTAGATCGGCTATTTTTGGAGGGAAAAAAAAGCAGACTAAGTAAAACAAAAACTTTAATCTGAAACACAATTTTATACAATATAGAGTATGGGGGTCCCTGCTTCATCTCTCTCTCAGCTAGGGGGTCCTTGGCCTGAAAACGTTGAAGACCCCTGGACTAGAATAATGGTACCCAATGCGTCCCTGCTTGGCACTGAGCACAAAGGGTTGGGGGGGTGAATCCCTTCTGTATATTAGCGTCATGTCCAGGGGGTGAACTTGTACATCAAGTTGCCTCAAGCTAAGGAAACCAGAGACGGGCTCAATGGTCCCACATGGCTTTGGATTGGCTCTGGATTGGCTCTGGAATTGGGGCGGCAGTGGGTCAGGGGTAGAGTGTGGCCGGTAGAGCGGCCGGATGTTCGATCCCAGAGTTGGTGTCGAAGTGTCCTTGAGCAAGACGCTGAACCCCTAATTGCTCCACATGAGCAGGTTGGTGCCTTGTATGGTTTCCTCCGCCATCGGTGTGTGAATGTGTGTGTGAATGGGTGAATGTATAATGCACAATCTATGTAAAGCGCTTTGGATAAAAGCGCTATATAAATGCACCATTTATATAAATGCACCATTTATATAAATGCACCATTTATCTGGAAATTTGGTCCCCAAGGCTACTTAAAGGACGACTTCACCGATTTTCAACCTATCTTCATATAATTGGTCCTCACTAATGCTCATGATAAAATGGTACTTTTTTCCCCTACTCGGTCTGTGTCTTATAAGAGGGCTGTGGACAGTCTAGAAACCGTCTACCAGTGACATCATCGTTAGGCAGGATTTTTTTTTACAACAGGATTTCACATTTTTTATTTAGATTTGTATTAACACGAGAACAATGGCATCAATTATTGCATTGCAACTTTCCAGGAATAGAAAGCCTGCCGTTTCTATTAGCTTGGATTCCCTATCGATGATGTCACTGGTAGACGGCATTCTGAACTGTCCACAGCCCTGTGAGACACATACTGTAGGGAGTAGAACAAAATGGTACCATTTTATCATGAGCATTAGTGAGGAGCAATTATATGAATATAAGTTGAAAATGGGTGACGTCGTCCTTTAACTTACCTAACTACAGTAGGTAAGTTACTTACCGTACTTAACCTAGGTAACTTACTTACCTAACCACTTGAACCCTACTATACTGTAGCATCCCCATTTTGGGGTGAACGTTCGGCAAAAGAAATGCCGATCTACAAGCTCTCAATCTTTTTAGATCATCTATTTTTGGGGGGCCCCGGTCAAAATGTAATATGCTAAAAACGTAATGAGGACTTTGCCATTGGTTTCCTTTTCCTGCCTGTAGCCCTGTAGTGAAGCTTTGATTTTCAGGCTAAAGTAAAGCAGATATATAACAAGCTTTGGCATTGGTTCACGTCCCCAACCTGTTGAATCAAACATAACTCAGTGGAAAAAGCTGTGAAGGCTATAATTAACCCATTCAATCTGGGGGGGATGCATCTCTTGTCATTTTAGATTTCTTTGGCTATTCAAAAATAGCAGATATACAAGCTCATAGCTTGCTGTTTTTGAAAAATTGTGAAAATGTGTGCAAATATTAGATTTTTTTTTTAATTGAACATTTGTAACAAATCTTTGCTTCTGGGGGTCCCTGGAACAAAACATTTAAAACAAAAATATTTGCATGATTTTTCAAAAAATAGCAGATCTACAAGCTCATAGCGCGGCACTTGGTGCCGCGCTATGAGCTTGTAGATCTGCTATTTTTGAATAGCCAAAGAAATCTTAAAATGACACAGATGCGTTATTCCGGCCTTAATGGGTTAACATATCAAAACTGTAAAATCTGAATGCAAAGTACATGCCGATCTTTGCCAAGTGATCAAAAGCAGGGCCCACGGGTCACGATTTCTGCCCCACCCCCCCCCTCCCTTTCTTGCCGGCACCTGAAATGGCTTTTTGATTTATTTAGCTTTTTCTACATTGAGCTTCAAAGTCAGACATCAAAGATACAGTGTTTTGGCATGCCAAGAAGAGAGACTTTGAATGAGAAAGGGAAAAAAAATCCTTTCACAGAAAATATGAATTATTTCCTACTGAAAGCAACAGAAGAGAATGAATGAATGCCCCCAGGGGCAAAGTAAAGAGAAAAACAAACATTATTGTTTTGTTGTTATTTTCCCCCTCAGAGTAAAAGGAAAGCTTTTCTATCTTTTTTTTTTTTAACCCATTAAGACCCGGAAGGGAACACATCTGTGTCATTTTAAGATTTCTTTTGATTTCGTATGAGCTTGTAGATCTGCTATTTTTGAAAAAATCATGAAAATATGAGCAAATTTTTGAGTATATATTTTTTTAAGTGAACATTTGTAACTCAAATCTTTGCTTCTGGGGGTCCCTGGAACAAAATATTTTACAAATGTTTGCTTTTTAAAAATCAAAAAAAATCAAAGATTTGCACACATTTTCACGATTTTTCAAAAAATAGCAGATATACAAGCTCATAGCGCGGCACTCGGTGCCGCGCTATGAGCTTGTATATCTGCTATTTTTGAATAGCTAAAGAAAATCTTAAAATGACACACAGATGCGTTCCCGGTCTTAAAGGGTTAATGTTGCACCAGGCTTATGGTTTGGAGCGACAACAAAAACTAAACGACTTGTTTTACTTTGCATTCAGTTGTTTGGAATACTAAACTGATAAAAACAAAATGCCTTTTTGCTCAAATAATAACATTCTCTTAATCTTTTAATGGCCTGTCCCAATCTTTCATTATCCTCCCTCTTTCAATTTATTTTACCCTTACCTCTTTTTGGTCTACCTCTCCTTTTATTTGTGTTCTTTGTCAGCCCTTCGGTTTTACTATCGGTGTCATCCAGCGGAAAAAGGAACGAGACGGAGCAGAGCGCCTTTAGTTGTGTGCACAGTGGTGTAAAGTAACTAAGTACATTTACTCAAGTACTGTACTAACATGTAGCCTGGTTCCAGACCATAGACCCCGCCCACTCTCTGAGTGGACTGCTCCTTATTGGTCTGGTGTCATAATGTGAGCCTATGGATTTTCACGGTCGAAGAAAAACATGTCAAACTAGAAAAAGTGCTCCTCGGAGCACAGGTCTCCGCCAGGTCAGGAAGTGGGTTTGGGACCCATCCGTAGCGAAAGTTTATCTTTCCGTCGTGAAAATGTGTCTTTCGCTGTACTGTGATTGGCTGATTGGTATTCAGACCCTTTGCTCAGTACTGTGATTGGCTAGCGAGACGCATGACAAAATGAATAACTCATAAATAGGACCGCTCACTTCAAAAAAATTACTTTTTTTTTTTAAGTGAGCTTCCATCACTGTGATCACAGCCAATCACAGCGCGTCTGCGAAGTTTGAAATTTATCGGCCATTTGAAAATAGCAGATCTACAAGCTCACAATGCGTCGCATCGCGACGCATTGTGAGCTTGTAGATCTGCTATTTTCAAAAGATCTTCATATACTTTATACATTTGAAAACTTGTGAAATGGGATGTTCTACCTAATGGGTACTTTCTACTTTTGGTCCATTAAGTACATTTTGATACCAATACTTTTGTACTTTTAAGTACATTTTTAATTTCAGACTTTTACTTATTTCTACATTGCACTATTGATACGTTTACTTAAGTAAAACATTTGAGTTCTTTCCACCCCCAGTTGTGTGTCTGTCTGAATAGAAATTGAATTAGCAGGGCAAAGTGGAAATGTGTGGTCCGGGCCTCTGTTCAGGGTACGGGGGCTAGTTAGCATCTTGTAGGATAGAGGCCCACATGAAAGAGCATTGAAAGGCTCTGTTTAGAGCCTGTCTATGGTTCCATATTGGCACGGGGAAGCCACTGACCTAGAATAAACACGGGATGGATGATGTAATGATAGGACGCCGGCCGAAGCCCTAAACACGATGAAACTAGACACAGCGTATGGTTGGGTTAGACCACATTTAAGAAGGTTAACATGACACAAGTGACAGCAACATTACAAGCAATATTTATCATATTTTTTATTGCTATTGTGGTATTCAGGATGATTATCTGTAACAGTCAGGGTACTGACATTTACTGTAACTGTGTTAAGTTGTTTAGCTCATCTAACTGACCATCTAAATCAAATAGAATTAAAACAAATCTAAATCAAAAAACGTCAATAGACGCGGCTTCAGGAGACTTGACTCAGATCTGAACCCATTTGATCTGCCGTTAGGGACCTGTTCTGACCGCATGCCCTTGCTGACGTCAACCCCGAGTACTGTAGGGTTCGAACCCACGACCTTCCGCATGAATACATTGTCATTTAAAATCTGTAATAACAGATCAACAGTGAATGCCAATATGCCATAGCGGTGGTCTCACAAATGATTACATCATCATCATCATCATCATCATCATCAAGCCATAGGTTTATTTTAGATCTGTGGTATTATTTATGAACTCATGGACCACTTGGATCTTGTCTCAAGCCAGCCGGGTCTCTTCAACCTGGTGGAAAGTAACAATTACATTTACTCAAGTACTGTACTTAAGTACAATTTAGTACGTATGAGCACGGCAAAGACACATCTGCCCTGTATTTTTCCCGCCACCAGGAGGCAGAGTTTGCATTTACAGGGATTTAACATTGTTTCTCTAGTTCATATATAGCCCAATTAAATAATCTCATCAAAGGCATCGCTTCCTTCACACTGGGTGTGATTTTTTTTACTTTACTGGAGTATTTTCAATACTTTTACCACTACATCTCAGAGGCAAATATTGTACTTTTTACTCCACTACAATTATTTGACAAGTGTAGTCACTAGTTACTTTGTAGATTTTGCTTACTTTTACTTAATTTTTGTAAAACCTTTTTCCACCATTGTTCAATCTGCAGTCTTTTCCACATGGACAGACTCTGTGACTCACGCTGGACGCTGTGTGTCCACACACACCAGCATCTCTCTCAAGCTGCGGTCTCTTTACAGGACCGGCTCTAATGTTTGAAGCACGCTGTTATTTACTTATCCCAGCGTGCCTTAAAATAGCCGCCTCCGCTGCGCGGCCGGCGCCCCCGTGGGACCGTGGGACGGCCCGGGTCATTTGATCATGAGACACGGAGAACACACGACATGCGGCTGAAGTCTCATGATGATGACACACGCTGTAATTGTCTCGTCTCTCTCTGGTCTCCTGCTGTCCTCCTCAAAGGGGAGGAAGAGGTGTCCATTATTTTATGGCCATTATTAGCAGCGTGATTATTATCTGCCTGATGGTGGGGCATTCATACTGTATGTGTACTGTATGCAAGGGTTGCCAGATCTGCTTATTATAATTTCCCTGCAAGATTCTATTTGAAAATAGCCGATCTACAAGGTCACAACGCGTCGCGTCGCGACGCGTTGTGAGCTTGTAGATCGGCTATTTTCAAATAGCTGATGCATATGTTCAAGTGCTCGCGTGGCCCATAGTCGCTGCTTTTGGGGCTGGTTTTCCTAGACCTGGTTGCTTGTTTCTCTCGCAGAATCTGGCAACGCTGACTGTATGCTCCCCCTATAGCCTGTTTTATCTGCAGCTTTTGCGTTTCAGTGAGGCCTTTATACTAGGGACGCACGCGCGCACGCACACGCGCGCACGCACACACGCACACGCACACGCACACGCACACGCACGCACACACACACACACACACACACACACACACACACACACACACACACACACACACACACACACACAGTCACACACACACGCACACGCACCCGCACACACACACACAAAATATTTGAAAAATAGCCAGTCTACAAGCTCACAGTCCATAGCATCGTGACGTGCAGTGAAATGTATATCGATTTTTTTGAAAAACAACAAATACTTCGATATCGAGGTATGTTTTGTCTAAAACGACTTTTTGAAGTGCATACATACATACCTCTTGTCAACCAGTCCAGCAGTGGGCCTATACCTGACCACAGGATCTAAGGGAGACCTTCCTCTAACGACCGCACTTGTGTTTAGTCCTACTCAGAGCCATATAAGGAGAGTTGTGTCACCTCCGTTCACTTCATCGGGCCAGGTCTTCTACAGAGCCTTCTATTGGTCGAATAGTGACAAAGGCCCTGAACCAGGAAGTTTACGGAATGCGCTGGAGTCTATGAGCGTTTGTCACTATTTTTGAGTTCACATGAACCACGTGACGCAACTCTCTAATTAATACAGGTCCTACTATCCTACTATTAAATAAGGAGACCTTGGTCTGTCTGTCTGTCTGTCCATAGCCGTTTTTCTCATACTTTAGAGTTAAAGATAATAGAGAGGGCACTGGAAATCCCTTCCCATCCACTTGCATTGAGTTGCTCACCCAGCGCATGGGCCGAAATCACCCCTTATTCCGGGTGTGTGAAATGTGATGGGTGAGGCATATTTTGGGCTTCTGTGACGCGTTTTGCGTCACCTTGCTAAAGCGTTTTGCGTCACCTCGGTGCGCAGCCCCGTGCACAAGCTCGTGTGCGAGCTTGCGAGTTGGACCGCTGGCATATGGCCAATTATCTATTTTCCCAAATATAAGCTTTTTATTATAGCACTTTTCCTCTTTATAGTAGCACGCTGTACCTGGGCTGAGGGCTACACAACACACACACACACACACACACACACACACACACACACACACACACACACACACACACACACACACACACACACACACAAATGACTGCTACAGTGCCACCTTACAAGACATCTGCCTTCCAAATGCTGTGTGCCTGTTTTTTAGCTGTACAGTATGTGCCAGACGTGTGTGTGTGTGTGTGTGTGTGTGTGTGTGTGTGTGTGTGTGTGTGTGTGTGTGTGTGTGTGTGTGTGTGTGTGTGTGTGTGTGTGTGTGTGTGTGTGTGTGTGTGTGTGTGTGTGTGTGTGTGTGTGTGTGTGTGTGTGTGTGTGTGTGTGTGTGTGTGTGTGTGTGTGTGTGTGTACACTGTACAATACCAACAAGTATAATAGAATTTGAGACATAGACATCACGTGAGTACATTTCCCCTGGTCCTCAGAGGAGAAATGGTGGTTTTATGGTTATTTGGGGATTTAGCCTTACAAGATTAAGCATAGGATTAGGCATTTAGAAGTTGGGTTTAGGGGTTAGAGTTATGCATGATTTGTTATTGTGGGCTGGTGTTGCACACCAAAAATAGCAGATCTACAAGCTCAGCTTGGCAAAGAAAAGGCCAACAAATGTAAAACATTGCGTTTATAAAGTTTCCGTCCTAAAATGTTGAAGTCCTCACAAGTAGCCTATAGCAATGCCCACTGTGTGTGTGTGTGTGTGTGTGTGTGTGTGTGTGTGTGTGTGTGTGTGTGTGTGTGTGTGTGTGTGTGTGTGTGTGTGTGTGTGTGTGTGTGTGTGTGTGTGTGTGTGTGTGTGTGTGTGTGTGTGTGTGTTACTATACTTGCGAGGACCAAGTATAGTAGAATTTGAAGAAATATACATTGTGAGGACCGTTTTCCTGGTCCTCACAAGACAAATGGTTGTTTTATAGTTAAAAAAAAACATTTTTAGAGATACGTTTTCAATTAGAAAAACATGCAGGTTAGGTTCAGGCATTGGAATTAAAGTTAAACATGATTTATACTTAGTTGAGCGCCAGTGTTGTGCACCGAAAAACAGCCGATCTATAAGCTCACAACGCGTCGCAGCGCGACGCGTTGTGGGCTTGATCTGCTGTTTTTCGGCTTTAGGCTTACAATTAAAAATGGCAAAATAATATATATATTTTTAAATGACATTCATAAAATGGCTGCCCTAAAGCGTTGATGTCCTCACAAGTATAGTAACAAACCTGTGTGTGTGTGTGTGTGTGTGTGCGTGTGTTTTTTCCATCAGTGTGGTGATTTAATCTAAGTAGTCAGGCTCACCCTCTGTTTTTCCTCCTGTGTTTGACAGGCTGTCACCGGCGTCACCGGCGTAGCCTGGGATCCCGTTGCTTCTGTTTCCGACCACATCTGAGCCTGGTAAGAGATGACATCACCTTCTTCTTCCTCCAACTGCACTTGATTTTTCTTTTCCTTTTTCCTTTTTTTGTTGTTGCCCTGCTCTGCTCTGCTTGGCGGATGGCCTGGATCTGTCCCCCCGAACGTGCTTTCAAATTAAACTGTTGTGGCAAAGGGCTGTTGGATTTTATCGCTGTGGACGTGATACAGTCTGCCGTGTACCTTTACGTATGACAGTGGTTACTGAGACCCCCCCCCCCCACACACACACACACACCATAGGCGGATTAGGAAGAAACGGGCCCCTGGGCCGAGACACGCAAGTGGGCCCCTCCCCCGTGGGGGTGTGCACGCGCGCGCAGCGCGCGTGCACGCCCCCACCCGCGCGCGCGCGCGAAGCGCGCGCGCGAAAAATGTTGCGGTTAAATCTCGGTTAATAATGGAAATTAATAGGGTTTTTTTCGGTTAAAAACGTCTCTGCACGGCGGCAGATAGGCTAATATAATGCATGTTTTACCTATGACTTAAATATAAAGAAATTGTTCGGTTATATTGCGGTTAATAAGGGAAATTATTAGGGTTTTTTTATGTTAAAAACGTCTCTGCAAACAACAATAAAACCAGCAATCTGGGGACAACAGTAACAACACACTCTCCCAGTCTGTCTGTCCACTTGTGACTGTCACAGCTCCACACGTTAAAGCCAACAGCACAAACTCAACCAGACAACCACAAACACATTTAAAGTGGCGGCGGGTGAGACTGACATTTGGGACAAAGTATAGATAATAACACAACACAACAAGGTTTCTGTTTCAAAATCAAAATGGAGGACATTTATTAAGACCAATTATTATATTTGAATTATATTGCAATTTGCAAATCAGATCAGTAGGCCTTGTTGCGGCCAACTTGAGGGCCGTGGGCGCCTGGGCGGGGAGTCGGGACGGCGTGTATAAGCGCTCGTTCTCTCCGTGACTCCGTCTGCCTCTCTCTCTTTTCCCTCGTCTTCTTTGGAACAGCTGTAACACAGCGGTGAGAAAGAATGGGGAGGGGGGGAATTAATTTCCAAGACTTCAAGGTTCTGTCTGTCTGTCTGTCTATATCTGTCTGTCTCTCTAGCATTTAAGGCTTTTTCCTTTTTTCTTTTTGCACGCACCTGCAAACAGTGCTTTCCATGGTGCTGAATTTTTACAATACACAGCGAGCCCCACTCATGTAATATATATATATATTATATAGTGCAAATTAAGTGTTCAAATTATGGCATCCAATAGGCCATAACTTGCTGTAACTCAAACAATTATAGCAAGTTGGTGCCACACAGAAAACTTGGGAAAGCCTAAATTAATCATGAAATAGTCTTACCTTATATGCATTTTTTTCTGGTTTTGGTCCTTGCAAAGTCATTCACGATGTCATCAAAGTCCACTTTTCGGGTCAGCTCACTCTCTATGGCCATCAGTGAAAGTGCTTTTAGGCGTTTCTGGGTCATTTTGGTTCTCAGTTCATTTTTCACTCTGGACAAGAGGGAGAAGGATCGCTCCCCTTCACAATTACTGACGGGCAGAGTCAGAAACAGTCGCAAAGCTACATACACATTGGGAAACATTGATTGCATGCCACCATCTAGGATGATTCGGAGCAGTCCTTGGGCGCTTCTGTCATCTTCAAACTTCACAAAAGATCGGAACTGAATTAGTTCATTGCCTAACTCCTCATTTAGGTCAGACGGGTATGCAGATGCCAGAATTTCAGCTTTCTCCATTACTGAGGCATTGGTCTCCTCTTGCGCACAGAAGAGCGCACTGTACAAACTGTAGAGGTGCTCATAGGCCTGAAGGCGGTGTCCCAGGCTCTGGACCAGAGTGTCAATAGCAACATTGAAGGTCTCTACCTGAAACTTGCGTCTTCCATCAAGCTCTACACCCGGCTCCCCACTCTCGTCAGCAAAGGTTTTGCGTCTCTTTTTTCGCTGGCTGTCATGTCTGTAAATCTGGCTGATGCCAGGTACACTCAGAGCGGCCCTCTCAAAATGGTCAAAAAGGTCCCTCTGTGCAGCCACAAAATCACGTAATGACTTGAGTGCCTTAACTGCAACGTCAAGTGCGATATCACTTCGCTGCAAAACAGCACTAGTTGCATTCATTCGTGACAATACAGTGTCCCAAAAGACAGCCATGAACGCCATCTCCAGCGTTTCCAATTGCGCGGACAGCGCGCGCGCATCCTTGCGCGTGTCCCTGTTTTCTTCTTCATCCTCTGACACAATCCTGAGCCTCTCTTGAATTTTTTTGTAATTTTTCCACAGTGCTTTTGTTGAGTCAGCGCGGCAGCTCCAGCGCGTATTGGATATCGCTTTAAGAGTTAGATCGATGCATCTTGCACTTGCCTCTCCAAATACTGTGGCCCAGCGATGTGTGGAGGAGGAGGAGAATACATATAGAGACTGTAACAGGTCAAAATATTTGCCAACTAAATCGCTACAGGCTTCAATACTGTTTACTCCTACCAGATTTAAAGAATGGGCAGCACATGGGACATAGTGAATTAAAGGATTGCTTTTCTTTAGGTGTGCCTGCACTCCGTTGTATTTACCAGACATATTACTGGCATTGTCGTATGATTGGCCACGACAATTTGCCAGATCTAATCCAAGATTGCACACCATAGACATAACAGTCTCTGCTAAGCTTTTCCCTTTGTGACTAGTGATGGGCTCAAATCCTAGAAAGCGTTCTAATACTTGGCCTGCTGTATTCACAAATCTAAATATAAAGGTGAGCTGATCTACATGGGATAAATCGGGGGTCGAGTCAACAATTACAGAGAAATACTTTGCGTCATGTAATTCCTTTACAATTGCTTGTTTTGTTTTCTCTCCCATGAGTTCAATAAACTCTTCACAAATCGTTGAAGATAAATACGAAACACTGCCCTTACCCCTCTGTCCATACTGTCGGACATGCTCTGCCAAGAATGGGTCGAATCGTGCCATCAATTCTAAAATGCCCAAGTAGTTACCATTGTGTGGTGAGCCTAGCAATTCATCATGTCCCCTAAATGCATGACCCCTCTCCCCCAAGAACTTGATGACCTCGACAACTCTCCTAAGCACCTCTCTCCAATATTGCCTCTCTGTGTCCATCTGCTTTATAAGGAGGGAGTCCATGGTACCACCTGTGGCTCTATTATGCAGGGCAAGCATGCAGGCAACGTGTTCTACACTTTTCTCATGTTGCCCAATGCGCTCTGCATGCTTCCAGTCAGAGAAGCCAGTAACAAATTGATGCGCTTTGGGTGAAAATAGCTTGCAGGCAAAACAATACATATTCCCTGTGGAAGGGGAATACATAATCCACTCTCTCTCTACAAACTGTTGATTGTGCAGTGTGCATTTAAGGTGCTCATTATTTAAGACTCGAATCTTTCCATCATTGTCAGTCCTTACAGAGGCTGGATAATGTGCACACCGATTGTGGAACACTTTAACTCCTCTGTCAATAAGAAAGGCTTTGGCCCGCTCGCTGTGCATGTACCCCCACAGAGCTGGGTCAGTTACAGCTTCATACCAAAGCTCCTTAGCCTCGCCCTGCGCTGGTTCACTTTCAGGAGGCTCCATTAAGTCCAACTCGTCATCCTCCATGAAGCTAGGAGACGGAGACCGCTGGCCTTCACCCGTCTCCGTCTGCGCCTCCTCTTCATCATCATCATCATCATCTTCTTCTTCCACCAACACTGGTGGTGGTGTCGGTCCGGTTGCGGACGTATCATCATCATCACCACCAGTAATTGTAAACGGCTGCTCCAGTCGTGCAGCAGTGCTGCTAACAGCCTGTTCAACTTCCACTTCACCACCTTCCAAGATGGATTGGTGATCCGCCGCCGCGGCCTCTTCTTTCACAGTGATATTCTCGTCATTTGAACTCTGTTTGTTGAAAAAACTGGAAATGCTAGGAACTCTATTAAGAATTGCTGCTTTCCTCGATTGTTTTTCTTTTCTCAGCTTTCTTTTCGCTGCTCCACTCAAACCCTTGCTGCGCTCCATTTTTTTGTGTAGTTGTGTTGTTGTTGCTCATGTGTTCCTGTTTGTTGTTTGACCTCGTGACCGTTAACCTCACCTGAGACACCCCAACTCACCTAGAGCTCCCCCTATAGTAGTGTAGGCTACATTTCATTTGTAGCTCACACAACAAGCTTTCTATTTCTTGAAAAAAATGAATAAAAAAATCTCTCTCTCTCTATATATATATATATATATATATATATATATATATATATATATATATATATATGTTTACATACATATGTGTACATATGGGCTTTGCAGGGGCCCCTGCAAAGTTAATAACAGTGAGGTCATGCAGATTGATTGATTGAATATTTTATTAAAAACATATAGTAGCACCAAACAGTTGGATTTTTTTTTTTTTTTTACAATTATTATTTTTTTTTTTTATAAAAAAAAAAAAAAAAAAAAAAAAAGGCTCAAGCTCAGGGGCCCCCCTAGCTCAGGGGCCCCTGGGCCTGGGCCCAGTCGGCCCGTTGGGTAATCCTCCTCTGACACACACACACACACACACACACACACAGTGGTGGTAAAAGTACTTTTTACTTAAAGGGATTGTAGGCAACATTTGAAAAATATTTATATATATATATTTTGCATTTTTTCCCCTCTATCAGCCACTATATAATGATGCTGGGGTGTTTTCCTGCATTGAAACACAGTCCTCTTTCTGAAATCCGTATTTTCCCTATTATTTATGTTTGTCCGGGGCGTGAATTAACGAACGCATGTGCGCATCCGTGCGCGTCCGTGTGAACTTTTTACTTTCGGTTTTAAAATGCTCTCAAACTTCATTTTTGAGGCACAGAATTTACTTTTAAGATAACGTTCGGATAGAATTTAGTTGTTTAACTTCATATGGTCAATTTATCATGAAAGAGCAGGCAGTTCCGCGAATTATATCCGAATAAAGCAACCTATATTCGGCATGGCCCGTTTAGAAGTTTCCCCCTCTATGGAAGTCCTCCTTGCGTCACCCCCTGGTGGTCGGGGAAACAAACTGCTAGAGTGTTTTTCTTTGTTTATCTCTGAACTGCCTACAATCCCTTTAAAAGACCTGAGGCGATTCTTAAAAATGTTTTCTAAATCCTAACATTTTTTTGAAAAAAATCTTTAAAAAAATGTTTCAAGATTTTTCAAAAATAGCAGATCTACAAGCTTATGAGCTTGTGTATCTGCTATTTTTGAATAGCCAAAGAAATCTAAAGTGACACAGATGCGTTCCAGGTCTTAATGGGTTAAGTAAAAGTTCCCAGGTTTGGAAACAACTGCCTTATGAGGTTACTTAAAGTTTAACAATGTCAGTATATCTACAACAGCCGTGTGAAAGTCGAGTGGTTTATAACTACATGAACCATAGCATCCCTATTATTTTTTTTCACAAATTGGTGAAAAGATTTCGTGTAGAGGGGGGGAGGGGAAAGAAACAGGCCATGGATAGAGCCCTGGGGGACCCCGGTCAAGTGGTTAAAATTAA
The DNA here is from genome assembly GCF_963454915.1 of Gymnoscopelus microlampas. Classification (NCBI taxonomy): domain Eukaryota; kingdom Metazoa; phylum Chordata; class Actinopteri; order Myctophiformes; family Myctophidae; genus Gymnoscopelus; species Gymnoscopelus microlampas. The sequence goes on along the minus strand of NC_139943.1, from coordinate 10,128,745 downwards.
GTGGTTAAAATCAAGTTTTTATTTCCAAAGAATAAATATTTCCAAAGAATAGATCTACGAGCTCACAATGCGTCGCGATGCGACGCATTGTGAGCTCGTAGATCTGCTATTTTCAAACGATTATCATGAGTATACACTTGAAAACTTGTGAATTGGCACATTTTGCATAACGATTACTTTCACTTTTGCACTTAACAGTATGTTTCGATACCAATACTTCTACTCAAGTACATTTTTTAATTCCGGACTTTTACTTGTAACAGAGTGCTTCTACATTGCAGTATTGATACTTTTACTTAACTAAAGAATTTGAGTACTTTTTCCACCACTGGAAGGACCCCCCCATGGGTGAAATGCCCCCCAGTGCTCGGTCATGTGAATTGGGGGGTAGTTAGGGGGTGTTTTTCCCGGTACGCTCGCCGTGGGTATTGTAAGTGAGGTGGATAATGGGCCTTCCAGGAAACACACTCTTGGGGCTAAATTAGCTATAGTTGACCAGGGTGACTCGCTCTCCTCGGGGTACTGCCGTTGCTTCCTGTCTGTCGACCTATGAGGCATTGGGTGTGGGTGACTTCAGGAAATGCACCCACCCCCCCCCACGAACCTGCAACGCGTGCACGGCTGCACGCACACAAATAATACTGTACTCATTTTCTGTACTTTTACTTCTACTCCACTACATCTCAGAGGCAAATATTGTACTTTTTACTCCACTACAATGATTTGAAAACTTTAGTAACTAGTTACTTTTCAGATATTCATTATGATAATATGAAACGTACATTGACCACTTTAGCCCTATTTTATACATAGGCTGTTTGAATATAGCAGCATCTACAAGCTCACAACGCGTCACATTGCGATGCGTTGTGAGCTTGTAGATCTGCTATTTTGAAACATTTTAGTACTTTTACTTTTGGTACTTTAAGTACATTTTGATGCCAATGTGTTTATACTTCAGCGTGTATATATATATATATATATATATATATATATATATATATATATATATATATATATATATATATATATATATATATATATATATATATATATATATATATATATATTTCGGCCATTTGAAAATAGCAGATCTACAAGCTCACAACGCGTCGCATCGCGACACATTGTGAGCTTGTAGATCGGCTATTTTCCAAAGATTGTTTTATACATTTTGAACTTGTGAAATGGGACATTCTGCACAATGAGTACAATTACTTTTGGCACTTTAAGTATAGTTTGATACCGGTACTTTTACTCAAGTAAATTTTTGAATACGGCAAGCACACGCACGCACGCACGCACGCACGCACGCACGCACGCACGCACGCACGCACGCACGCACGCACGCACGCACGCACGCACGCACGCACGCACGCACGCACGCACACACACACACACACACACACACACACACACACACACACACACACACACACACACACACACACACACACACACACACACACACACACACACACACACATACAGTACACTTGCAGCCGCGCACGCACAAACCCACACACCACCCGAGACTCTAGAGAAACGACCTGTCTGACCTCCAGGAATTTCTCTTCACCAAAAATAATTGAATTATACTGCCACTAGAACGCTACAGGTTGTCGTGAATTCAGACCCAGCAGCAGCACATATGGAAATAATACACTCATAGTTTTCCCACTGCGGTTCCTAGATTCAATAAACGTCAACAGCAAGTGTTAACTGGGAGCAGGGAGTTCATTTAACCCTTTAAGGCCGGGAAGGGAACGCATGTGTGTGACATTTCAGGATTTCTTTGGCTATTCAAAAATAGCAGATATACAAGCTCATAGCGCGGCACCGAGTGCCGCGCTATGAGCTTGTATATCTGCTATTTTTTTGAAAAATAGTGAAAATTTTTGCAAAATGTGTATTTACATTTTTAACTCAAACCTTTGCTTCTGGGGGTCCCTGGAACAAATTATTTTGGAGGTCCATGACATGAAAAAAGTTTGAAAACCATTGATAATATAGCAACATAAGTAAAATAAAAAATAGAAGCCATTTGTAAAATCCCCAGAAGCAAAGATTTGAGTTAAAAACCTTCGTTTTAAAAAAGTATATATATATTCGAACTAAAGATTTGCCGCGCTATGAGCTTGTATATCTGCTATTTTTATATAGCCAAAGACATCTTAAAATGACACACAGATGCGTTCCCGGTTTTAAAGGGTTAATCAGCTGGCTTTTTTTTTCTCTTCATATTAATAGTTAATTATTTTCTGAATTGCTATTGGCCCTTACCACTAAAACCCTATACTGTACTTAGATCAGTGGTTCTCAATCCTTTTCATGTCAAGGACCCCCCTATTTGAAAAGATACGCCAGGGACCCCCATTTTGCAGCTCTAGCAGTGATTCTGAACCATTTTAATTCCCTCAGGACCCTCAGTTTGACATGCATTAGACCACAGACCCCCATTTGATAACATTTTGATCTCTGGGACCCCCAATCTAAACTGTAAAATCTGTGTTAATTTAACTCCGAGAGTGTTTAAATGGAACCAAATGGACCGTGAACGGCAGGGATCCATCTGAAACATGGCACACCCAGACCTGCTGAAAGAGAGACACTCTTTGATCTCGCCACAACGCAGTCACGTGGTACATGTAGGCCATTGTTACCTCCAGGGGTCCTTAAAGGGGTACCAGGGGGTCCCCAGCAAAATGAGTTAATATAGTGTCACAATCATTTTAACCACTTAAACCATATTGTATAGTTTGGCTATTCAAAAATAGCAGATCTACAAGCTTGTAGATCTGCCATTTTTGAAAAATCGTGAAAATCTTTGAATATATATTTTTGAATATATATTTTAAAGCAAACATTTTTAACTCAAACCTTTGCTGCTGGGGGTCCCTCGAACAACATATTTTGAGAGGGGGGGGTCCGTGGCCGAATACTTATCATTTTGGGGGTCCTTGACAAAGTAAAAAAGTTGGATAACCACTGAAGACTGAGGCTATTGCTTCATCAACGTGAGAGCGTCATAAGTTAAAGTCTCTTCTCTCTCTGTAGCTCAGGGTTCACACAGGTGCCCAGCATCAGGCACATACTAGAGAGCCAAAGCAAAGCTGCTCCCTCTCACATAATGTTACCTCTGGGTCACGTTGACCCAGTGTGAAACACTTTGTCAGCAGCAACAACAACAACCAAGCTTAGTGAAGCCTCTAAGGAAAACAAATGCTGCTCTAAGAACAGTTTGTCACTGAGGTTGGTGTGACCTCGGAGAGGCAGAGACTGTGCTGCTGCTTTCCTGCTTGGTATTCTGGTCAGACGTTTGGCAGCATGAGGTTATGAGGAGGAGGCTGGACCGGTCTGAGCCAGTGGAGGTGTCTGTCTGTCTGTCTGTCTGTCTGTCTGTCTGTCTGTCCAGTGTAACGGCGTGACCCCTCCCTGGCAAGAAGACCTGGCCAGCGTTCTGGTCTGGATGTCTTGCAGATGGTGGGAGAAGTACTCACGTTTTGTACTTAAAGGAGAATTTTGGACTAAGTTTTTCTTACCTTTTCTATGATGTTATGATATCTTAGGATGATTGGTACAGTAGAACATTTTCATAACTCCATCCAGGGTCCGCCACAGCTTAAAACATGCGCGGATAGGCCTTGCGTTAGATCACATATTTTAATAGCTTTTTTTTAAATATATTTTTTTAGATCTGACGTTCATAGTGACAGAACACAAAAAAAAACAAAGACGAGATTGAAATCTCGAGATTTCAATCTCATCTAACAAGACTTAGATTTTTTTTTTTTGGTTGCTATAAAGTATTAGTTCAGTAACAGGTGTCTCCCGGCCTGTCACTCCAGCACTCAAATACATTTTCATGTTGGGATACCAATTTCATCCAATCGGGAGAGAGAACTCCACAAAGAGGCAGTTCTTACTGTGTGTTCATGTCGTGTTCACACAGCCGTCCATTCAGACTAAAAAGCGTGTACGGGGTATGAACCGCCTCTTCTGGAGTCACTTAGCACCCCTTTTAAATTGACACTGAGGGTTTGACTGTGTACAGTGGTGTCTGCTCTCCTCATTTGAATTCTACGGCAGCCACATCTGGCCTCTCGGTTTAAAAACGGAGCAATAACAGAGGTCGTCCAGGGAGACCGCTTGCTCTGGGCAGGGCAGAACCCCCCCCCCCCCTACAAAAAAAAGGCTAATTAATAGCACAGGGGTGTCAACATAAATCCTCAGAGAGAGAGAGAGAGAGAGAGAGAGAGAGGGCAAAGCCTCTGCAAAGTTTTTTTTTCACCTCGTTCTCGTTCACGTATTCTCTTTAAATTCTACTCGGCACTCTGTGTGCTCTGGAGGTGTCTGTGAGAAGTAAAGTTAACTGACAGCTAGGGCAGCTTAAAACACCCTATACTCTTAAAAGTAATCAGGGAAATCCTTTTCCGTAACTGTGTTCTGTCTAATGACCATGCTTTGCTGTAACTCATCTCTTCAAAATTGGCTCACAACGTCCCTTCATGAGTCTGGACATTTAACTGTTTCAGTCTGAATTAAGGACCTGTTAGAGCAGTGGTTCTCAAACTTTTTCATGTCAAGGACCCCCAAATTGACACTTATTAGCCCCGCGGACCCCCATTTGAAAAGATAAGCCAGGGACCCCCATAAGAGAAGATTTTTATAGCTCTAGCCGTAAAAAAAAATATTTTCAAGGACCCCCAGTTTGACATGCATTAGGCTACGGACCCCCATTTAATGGCATTTCTATCTCTGGGACCCCAATTTGTAGTGTAAAACCAATGTTAATTCAACTCTGAGTGTACAAATGGAACCAAATGGACCCGTTAGGGTCCATTTGGTTCCATTTGTACACTCTCAGAGTTACAGACCCATAAGGGTCCATTTGGTTCCTATCCATCATTTAGCTGGGGACCCCCTGGAACCCCCTCAAGTACCCCTGGGGGTCCCCGGACCCCAGTTTGATAATCAATATGTTAAGAGTGACTGAGAGAACAAGCGAGAGAGAGCAAAATATGTGTGCATTTTTGAGTGGTGCTAGCCACTCCAAGGACTGACTTTGTGTGTGTGTGTGTGTCTGTCCGTCTGTCCGTCCGTCCGTTTGAGCACGGCCTCAACAGTTGCAGCTGATTGCAACACAACGATGCAACCAGTTAACACTAATTAATTCATCAAAGGCACCACTAGTCTCTTCACACTGGGTGTGATTTTTATTTTAGATACCAACCGATTTCGGGGTTCCGATACTGGTGTCACAATTTAACAATTCGGGGCAAATCTTTCAAACACAATCAACTTTACGCTCACAATGCGTAATGCAATGTAATGCACTGTGAGTTTGTACAGTAGATCTTCTATTTTTGATATTTGTTTTACAATGTAATATATACTGTATAGGGCGCCGCTTAAGTCAGTGGTTCTCAACATTTTTCATGTCAAGGACCCCCAAAATGATATGTATTTGGCTACGGACCCCCCCCATCTCAAAAAATATTTTGTGCCAGGGATTTTTCAAAAATAGCATATCTACAAGCTCATAGCGCGGTTAAATGGTTAAAGTGGTTAAAGTGGTTAAAATGATTGTTATATTAACATATTTTCCTGGGGACACCCTGGTACCCCCCGCCAAGGACCCCTGGGGGTCCCCGGACCCCACTTTCAGAACCAATGGCTTAAGTAGTTAAGATTTGTACTTATTTTTTAAACAAATTCAACCCTGCTTTGTGCCTCCGCTTCATTTGAAATGTGTGTGCTCATCTTGTAGCTGTTCCATTGGCATTGAGTACAGCATGTTATTTCAGACAGAGAGAAGGTAGCCGACGTGTACAGAAAGGGTCCGATAGCTTTGAGAAGAGCACCGGTAGCAAAAAAAAGCTTCCAAATGGAGGCAGGCCAAATTCAATGCTATTTTAATGGAAGCTTATACGGTATTTGGAGGGTAAATGCTATAAGCGTCTACGTCTTAGGAAATTCCTAGCAGAGGCGACCTTTTGGCTGAATTGCTTGTTGTCACAATACTCGGTATTGATCACTTAACCCTTTAAGACCGGGAACACATCTGTGTTATTTCTAGATTTTTTTGGGCTATTCAAAAATAGCAGATCTACAAGCTCATAGAGCGGCACCGAGTACCGCACTACGAGCTTGTAGATCTGCTATTTTCTTTTTTTAAACAATCGTGAAAATGTGTGCAAATCTTTGAATATATGTTTTTTAAAGCGAACATTTTTAACTCAAATCTTTGATTACGGGGGGGATACTACAAATGCCTTTGAAATCCTAACAGTAAAAAAAGAAAAAAAAAATCACGTTGCCATAATATCAGTGGTTCTCAAACTTTTTTTTCATGTCAAGGACCACCCAAAATGACATGTATTTGTCCGGACCCCCATCTCAAAATATTTTGTTCCAGGGATCCCCTGGAAGCAAAGATTTGAGTTACAAATTTACATATTCAAAGATTTGCACACACTTTCACAATGGTTTTTCTCAAAAAAAATAGCAGATCTATGAGCTTGTAGATCTGCTATTTTTTGAATCGCCCAAAGACATCTAAAAATGACACACTGATGCGTTCCCGCCCGGTCTTAGCGGGTTAATATCCTGTTTTGATATTCTATGTCCCGACATCACCTCTCGAGCGGTGTGCTAATAGCTACAAATCCCCAGATGAATAGTAGTGGAAGGTGAAAGTGAAAGGGAACGCGAAGCTTCAGGCGGCAAAAAGCAGCCGGTATATCTTATAAGCCTAGGCTCTGGAGAGAGGGTAAGAGAGAGAGAGATAGAGATAGTTGCTGTATTTTACAGCCTTGGTGTTATGTGACTTGTGTTAAAAAACATCAAGGCGCCGCTTCACTGCACACCACACAGCATGACTCCTACAGCTTCTGTTTTTGATTGCTATGTTAGACCCCCGGACACACAGAATCCCTCAGCCAGGGTCAAATCGGTTCAAATAGTGTGGCTGGTGTACTCGTGGAAATGTAAGGGACCCCATGTTAGTTTGGCTTCAATTAAACTATTATTAAGACCGGGAAAAACATGGTATGGCAAAGCACGCTTAAAATAGTTATTGTATCGATGTTGGGGACATTACTGAACTTTCATACGGTTTCATAGGGGTTGTTAGCCTGTTTTGTTGCAGGTCATTAATGTGAATGTGATTGCCTCATCAAAGTTGGTATGGTGACTTTATACAGTGTCAGATACTTGAATGCGTCATTGTCTCCGCCAGGAGAGTTTGTTTTCACTTTCCGTCAGCCAAGCAAACATTGGTCGAGCCTCACGTGACACTTGACAATACGGTGAAATAGTGTGATCTGATTGGCTAGTGACATATAACGGGCTATAAATACATGTGTCACTTTGAAGGTGTTTTTGCCTCTTTCAAAGTGAGGTAAGACAGGAATAATCACGAAATGGCTGAGAAATGGCGGATACTGTAACAATTGGATAGGACACTTACACAGACAGGACAGATAGGACACTTACACAGACAGGACGGATAGGACACTTACATAGACAGGACGGATAGGACACTTATACAGACAGGACGGATAGGACACTTATACAGACAGGACGGATAGGACACTTATACAGTAACTCCAGGTGGGGATACCAGTTTTATCCAACTAAGGTTTGGATAAAACAGACGGATAGGACACGGATAGGACACTTGTGTCATGTTACTATGACACAGTAACATGTTCTAATTAGAACATAAGAATTAGAACATTCCCAACATTCCCAACACAAGTCTGCTGGCGGAGACTTGTGCTCCGAGGAGCACTTTTTCTAGTTATAATATTATCATCACTTTACCCAAATACAGCTCAAGTGGAGTTAGGAGGTTTTTGACCATTAATGTGGATTTAATGAGTTTTTTTTCCTCCCATCTGACTTCGTCATTCTAATCAACTCCAAAGTGGTTTGAGCGACAGTTTGAGGATCCAATGGAGTTAGGAGTACACGTAAACGGTGTTCAATAGCACTGATTTATTCAAACAAATTAAAAAGTTGAAAAATGGAGCTGGTTTCTGCCCGACAGCGACAATATAATATTGTGAAGTTATAGTTTTTTTGACATTCCAATCATTCCAATCATTCACCAGTCTCTTGGGAGAGGAAACTAAATTGAGTTATTGCCTTTGGTGTGACTCCCTCAGATAAATCTTACTTATCATACTGAATTAGCACGTTGTGTGAGCATAATTACTTTAAGCAGATTAGCCATGTATCCTAGTTCTTTTCTTTGGTTGTAGCTGCTTTTGCAACAACTTCAACAGACCGGTGGGTCAAAGTCTTCAGCATAGTGTTACTGTAAACAGTACCTCCTAGATTCTCAACCACATGAACCCTAGGCTAGCGTCCCTATTCTAGGGGCAAAGAGATTTGGTGTCGTGGCTAATACTGGAGGATCTAGTATAGAGCCCTGGGGGACCCTGGCCAGCTAAGTATAATGTAGGTTTAACTATCTCAAAATATTTTGTTCCAGGGGCCCCCTCACAATTTTTCAAAAATAGCAGATCTACAAGCTCATAGCGCGGCACTCGGTGCCGCGCTATGAGCTTGTAGATCTGCTATTTTTGAATAGCCAAACTATAAAATATGGTTAAAAAAAAAAAAAGTGGTTAAAATGATTGTGACTCTGTATTAACTAATTTTGCCGGGGACCCCCTGGTACCCCTCCAAGGACCCCTGGGGGTCCCCGGACCCCACTCTGAGAACCAATGTATTAGGCTACATCTTCGTCATGGTTGAGGTGCGGTGGAACCTCCCTTTTATTCCTGACAGTAGTGAATGTTTCAGACTGTAGCCTCTTTGATGAAACGAGTAAGTGGGTTGTTGTTTTTTTTGTGTGTGATATGAGCCAGATAAATAAGTTGTTCTGTAAAATGTGAGTATTTTGTCATCCTTGACTTGACGTTTTCATATATTTTTGATTATGTTTACGACTTTGGGTTTTGGCGGTGGTTGGCTCACTGTAGACGTTTATAAAATAAACACATATTGAAAATTCTGAGCCTGGCACAGCCCTAGTTTTTGAGCATATTGCATACATTAACTTTTCCAGTGGAGCTGCTCAGTGGTCACGTGACATTACCCTAGACTAGATAGAGTAGCTTTATCTTTTCTAAAAATCACTTACTTGTCTGCATTTTGTCTGACTCTGTTATATTCCAGACAGCTCCAGCATGTCACGCCAGACAGTGCAACTGAAACTTCCTCTCTCCTTTTATCTCATACTTTCCCATCATCACTCTCCCTGAAATCCTACGGTGGCATTATTTTCTTACAAACCATGATTTTTGGGGGGGGGTTGGATTTTCTCCTTTTGGGTGATGCCCGGTCAAAGATTGCCGATGTTGAACACCATGCTTCAGACGCGTTGAAAGCCACACATCAACATCAAAAGCTCCACCCCTTCGCCCCCCATAGAATGGAAGTGAACGGAACACTGATGTTTCTGGTGCAGATCTACCAGCTGTGAGCTTGTAGATCTGTTTATTTTTCAGTGCATGACACACCCACGTCGTGCACCTAAGACTTTAGACTCAGACTTTAGACACAGACTTAGTGAGACGATTTCACAAAAGTGATTGACGAAACTACCAGTATCACAGGAAAATGATGTGAAATGATGTATTACAGCGGGCCAGTGAAATGTGCAGTCAGCTGACCCTGAGTGTTTCAATACTGCGTCCGGGTCAGAGGGACATTTATTATCTCGAATGTGGCTAAAAGTTACCTTAACTCATTGAGTGCCACAATCCGTCAAATCCGTCACGTGGCCTGACGCCCAGAGCGCCACAATCCGTCAAATCCGTCATAAAAAAAAAAAAAAAGAAAAAAAAAAAATTTCAAAATAAAAGTTTTTTTTTTTTTTTTTTTTTTTTTTTGGAAAAACATGTTCAGAACCCAAGATATGATGATTTGAAGATTTGCTACTCCATCCACTCCTTGTTTAACCTATAACTTAAAAAGGCTGTATCTCGCTTCCTAAGCACTTTTTTTTTTACAATGAATTTTGAATTGTGGCACTCAGAGCCAAAATTCCATAAACATGAATAAAAAAGCTTGGCACTGAATGAGTTAACTTCTACAGTATATTAGGTTATTAGTAGGCATGTAACGATTCACTCAACTCACGATACGATTCGAATCACGATTCGAGGTTCACGATACGATTCTTCACGATTTTTTTACGATTTTTTTTAGCACATTTATTTTCCAGACAAATTACTGAAAACCTTGATTATTCATTTTACAAAAATCATGTATTTTTAAAAAACTATATTTTCTCTTATCCTCTTTTTAATACATGAAATTAAATAAAGCCTTTTTATTCACGAGGTACATGCATTAACTGTCACATTAAGACATATACTTTTTTATTTGTAAAATAATAACTTTAAATATATAAGTCTTATGAAATAAATGAATTTTAAAACATATATCCCAGATGAAATAAATTATAAAGAAAACCTTCAAATAAACAAACTAAGGCTTAGCCTTGGGATTTACAAGTTATTTTTTATCTATGCTACATTCTCAGCATTCTGTATAAAACAACACATTTATGTACAGTAATAAGGGAAACTGTTTTAAACTGCTCCAAATGAGATTAGATAAGAATTAATTGATTCATATCAATGAAATTCGCTATATATCTGAAAGACAGTGTTGAAAGGAGTTTGGTGTTGTCAGCGGTCTGATACAATTGTTAAATTATTAAATTAGATTATTATTCATTGTACTCTGCAGCCGCACGGAGGAGCTCCAGAATTAGCCGTTTTCAGCTAACAACGTCGTCAGACGGGGGAGGGGGTAAACGGTATAGTTTGGGCAATTCATCAATCAAATAAACATGTTTACATGCGACGCACATTTCCCTCTTTATGCAGTGCGATCGCCTAGTTGTTTAGATTTCATAGCCTGAGAGGACGTGAACCCCACTCTGCCGTTCATAGCCTGCTGTTCAGTGAGTGAAAAAGAGACCAACGCAGGCAGCTATGGTGGCCCTGAGGGGACAAAATAGTAGGCGGAGAACAAGGTAGGGAGTCTGACTCGATTGCGCCCTCTGCTGGTTGCATCGCGATGTCATATTTTATTGCATCGATTTAAATCGTCACCACTTTGAATCGATTTAAATCGATATACGATAAATCGTTACATGCCTAGTTATTAGAATAGTTATTGTCTCCGCCAGGCCGAAAGGCATGGCGAGAGTATGTTTTACCCCCTGTCCGTCCGTCCGTGTGTATGTGTGTGTGTGTGTGTGTGTCTGTCTGTGAACAGCTAATCTCCGGCACCGTTGGCCCGGTCGCTCCGAAACTGTGCACACACACTCCCTGGATGCCAATTCAGAACCTCTGCCCCAAATATTTCACATGGGCCTGTTATAGCGCCACCAGGAGGCCGATTTGTGCAAAACCCATTTACTCCTACAGATTGTATCCAAACGTCATGCAAATCGGTACACAGTATCTCTATAGTCATGTGATCAACACGGATCTGTCTCATTTTCCATATTCCATCCTCATTGGCTAAGGTTGCCTTCCAAAGTTTGCAGGATTGGTCCGTTTTCAACAAAATGCCTCAAATCATGAACGCAGCTTGCGATTTCCGTGAAATTTCACACGCACATTCCCACGAGGCCGAGGAAGAAATGGCACCCGTTTCACACCCTTTTCACGTTATAGCGCCACCAGCAGGTCTAATTTAGCAAAACACATTTTTGAAACAAAATGCCTCAAATCATGAATGCAGTGTTTTTCACATTGGCCTATTATAGCGCCACCAGGAGGCCACAATAATGTACCTGACCTGGCGGAGACCTGTGCTCCGAGGAGGACTTTTTCTAGTTTGTTTCTGTTTAGCACTGTTTAGTCCGTATTGCGGTAGTAGTAATGTTACAGTTTACTAACTTTTTGTAGTTATCCTCCCTGGTCTCTTTGGTTCTTTTTAGTAAACAATTAGGCACTGTACAGGCCCAAATCATACTGCTACTCATGCAGTAGGTGCCAATTGTAAATAATTCACGGTTTAGATGGTGTATGGTTATCCCATCATTGATGAGTCTGACTTATATACAGTATTACCACAGATACATCTCTGCGGTTCCTTCCAACCCATTCAGTTTCAACTACGGTATCAACTTGGACACCAGGGGGGCTGTATCCCTTTCAGGCAATTTCAGTCCCCTTGGCCCAGCGGAGAATCCCCCCAATTGAAACCAGATGTTGTTTTTTCATGTCACAAAGTGTCGGTTCAATCCATAAATTACGCATGGGTCAAGTTCACCACAGTGCACCCTCTCCCCACATCAATTCTTGTAATTATCGCCCATAAGTCAATGCAATGGAAGTGCCTCTTGTCTCATTATTTCATATTTACACTGTTTGCACTGTGGCAAGATGGCAACGTAGACAAATGTAAGAACGTTTTCTTGCAAGCGGATTTTGAACTAAGCTGTGTTATCTAGTACCTCCTTTTTGTTTTGTCCTTTGATGTTTTGACCAACAAAAAGTGGTGTATAACTAACATCGCCGGAAAATCACGATGTGAGCTTGTGGATCTGCTATTTTTCGGATTTATTTTTACTGTAATGCCATGACCAATAAAATAAGGACACCAGGGTGAAAATTATTAATAAGCTCTGGGTAAAAAACAGCAACCCTGTAGATCTGTCGTGTGTCCAGTGGGGTAAAGTAACTAAGTACATTTACTCAAGTACTGTACTTAAGTACAATTTGGAGGTATTCTTACATTACTGGAGTATTTAAAAATGTCTGTACTGTACTTCTACTCCACTACATCTCAGAGGCAAATATTGTACTTTTACTCCACTACAATTATTTGAAAACTTTAGTTGCTAGTTACTTTGTAGATTTTGATTATTGTTACAAAACATACATTAACCACTTCAGCCCTATATAGATTTCGGCCATTTGAAAATAGCAGATCTACAAGCTCACAATGCGTCGCAATGCGACGCATTGTGAGCTTGTAGATCTGCTATTTTAAAAGATTTCTGATACATTTTATACATTTGAAAACTTGTGAAATGGGACATTCTGTACTTTTACTTTTGTACTGTAAATGTTATTATTCCAGACTTTTACTTGTAACAGAGTATTTCTACATTGCATGCGGTAGTGATACTTTTACTTACGTAAAAAAAATGAGTGCTTTGTTGAAACAGTCTATATTTTCTAATGAGCCTTCAGGATGGACCTGTACAGATGAGCAGGTATTAATCTCCCACGGTCCCTCAGGCTAATTTTGGTCCTATCGAAGGGGTGATTATCTCTCTGTGCCTCTGCAACAGCTGACACGGTTTGTCCTTGTGGTGTCCTCTGCACTGCTGTTCTGAAACAAAGCCATATTGTCACTATATGCCTCTAAACCTGCTCCAGGGGGACACTTGAAGATCTGAAATAGGAACTGCGATGCAATGAGTGAAGTCCAGCATTGCCATGTCTGCTTTTTATAAGCAACTTCGGGCTTGCTTTTCTGTAAAGTTGCTTCAACTTGCTTGTAAATATTGGTAGTTGCGGGTTGCGTTGTTTCCAAAGTAGTAGTTGCTTATTTGGGCTTGTTTCCTAATGTTGTTTAAACCAGTGGTTCATGGTACATGTTCAAATCAGGGACCCCCATTGTCTGTCCTGATGGTCTAACGACCGAGACGTCGAATAAAGAGCTACATGTTTTGCAAGTTTCTGGCAGACAATAATATTGCAATTCCTTCAAGACATTCTTGAAATATTATCTCAAGAATGTCTTGAGGGAATTGCGTTCTGTGACATTTGGCACACAAGTCCCCTTGGACCCGAGGATTAACTCATTAGAAGAAGCTGGTCAAAGGTTACGGTCACTGTGACGTGATCTCCCAATAAATCATGTTCCTCCAAAGTCTCCATTCACTACTGGACAGACACAGATGTACATTTCAGCTGAATGGCAGAGGCATAACAACCACAACGTAGTAGTTCTACTTTTTATCATAAAAATGGGCTGGTCAAATCCATAACAGTACTGTATTTACAGTGAACATGGATCTCCATGGAGGAGTGGATAGAACAATGTCTCTGGGGAAAAGTCCCCCTTAAAGAAGTAGTTCACCCAAAAAATAATTTATTTTCCATCAATTACACACTCCGTGAGTCATTGAATTCGTGGAGATCTTTTTGTTTTTATCGCATTCCTAAGCCAATAATTTGATAACCGGCGATCTCTCCGGTAGGAGACACAAAGAGTCTTCTTTGTGTCTCCTACCGGATACATTAGCATCTTTATTATTATCATCAAATTATTGGCTCAGGAATGTGACAAAAACAAAAAAAAAATCCACAAATCAAATGCTTCGTGGGGTGTGTAATTGATAGACAAAACTAGAAAATGTGCTCCTCGGAGCACAGGTCTCCGCCAGGCTAGGTGGAAAAACTGTTCCTGATTAATTCTGTCTTACCTATTTATATTACATATTGTGATGTCACGTGAAGCTTGACCAATGTTAGGTGTTCACAGACCATGTGCCCATGTATGGAGCCGGACCAAGGGGCAAGGCTTGGATATTTACGATGAGGCCAACACGGAAGCTTATTAATGGCCAGAGTGAGGCACTGTTTTACCCTGCGCCGACCTGAAGTGTCAGAAAAAAAATATTTTAGCGCAAGTGAATGGGTTTTTGACAAACTTTAGACTAGATTTTCTTACCGTAATTGTCATAAATTCTATATGCTTCCAGTCGCTAGTTTAAAGTCTCCTTTCAATCATCATGATATGCGTTTTGCTAAATTATGGTCCCATTTATTCTAAAATTGACGATAAAGTAGGCTATGCTCCAGGAGGGGCGGGATGATTTGATTGACAACCTACACAACCAATAGCATTCATTCCCCGCCCCCGCTCTTGATTGACAAGCTACCCAACCAATAGCATTTTTGGGGGTGTTTTCCGGTTCGCTGGTCACGTGTCTGGTCTCAACCAATAGCGTTTGAGTTCCGGCGTGGCCAACTGTATATATTAACGATGGAGGAATGCATGTTCCTGAACTATCGGCTTCATTTTCGTTCTGTAGAAAGCAGGGGAGTGGCATTGTCCATTCATTTATACAGTCTATGAGCTGGACGGACACACACACGGACGGACAAAGTGGACGGACACACACACGGACGGACAAAGTGAAAAAATACTCTCCACCATGCCTTCGGCCTGGCGGAGACAATAAGTCATTTTTTGGGTGAACTACTCCCTGAAAAGGACAACACACAGCACTGCACAAGGATGAGATTGATGAACTTGGTTGATGGGGGGTGAAGCGTTAACCATTAAGGGCCATAAAATGCTTTGATGACTGGTGTCATGTCACCCCCCCCTCTCCCCCCCACCCCACCAGTGGTGTAAAGCAACTAAGTACATTTACTCAAGTGCTGTACAATTTTGAGGTACTTTTACTTTACTGGTGCATTTCTAATTTTCAGTACTTTTACTTCCACTCCACTACATCTCAGAGAAAAAATATTGTACTTTTACTCCACTACAATTATTTAAAAACTTTAGTTACTAGTTACTTCATAGATTTTGATTATTATTACAAAACATACATCACCCATTTGAGCCCTATATACATTTCAGCCATTTGAAAATTGCCGATCTACAAGCTCACAATGCGTCGCGTAGATCTGCTATTTTCAAATGTTTTTTATACAATTTAGTTGTGAAAGTGGACATTCTGCATTATGAGGACTTTCTACTTTTGGTACTTTAAGTGATGCTTTTAAAAATACTTAAAGTAAAAGTAGAAGTACATTTTTTAATTTTTTAAATCTCTCTATAGAGACTCCTCAACATGTGATTCTAATTTGGGGTTGATTGGATGTTGCGTTCGTGATACGTTTAGTTTTTTTGGATGAGAAATAGGTCCCAGCCCGCCCACAAATTTATGAATCCAATCAAACAGTATGGAGTATCAGAACCCTGTTTGATGCTCATTGTCACATGACTCACGACACCATTTCTACCTAACTTGGTATAAAAAAAATCACACCCAGTGTGAAGTGGGCGTTGTGTGGTCATCACAACATGACTCACTTTAAAAAAAGGATAAATTACTTTTTTTAAAGTCCATACTGCTATTCATAGGGCTGCACATGTGTCATGTGTTTCGCTAGCCAATCACAGTCCTGAATTTGCAAAGTCAGCCAATCACATTACAGTTAGTGGTGATGACACTAGCTGTAATGTGATTGGCTGATATGAAAAAAGTATTGATTTGCATTAACAATGGAAGGGTTAGGGGGTACACACATTTTTTGGTCGGTGTCCAAAACTCACTTATAGGGGGCGGCTACACCGCCCCAAAAAAAAGAAAAAAAAAGATATCTGATGCAAAGTTTTTGTGAAGGGGTGTAGTGGTGGATCATGTCCTGAAGGTCAGGAGGTGACGTGACCTTGACTGCCTTGCAGGTCGTCACCAGTGTTTTGAACTGGATGAAGCGTCCTTGAGCAAGGCACTGAAGCCCTAACTGCTGCAGATAAACAGGTTTGTTAACACATTGATTGCCTACATCGCATATATGCGTTCTTTCATTTTTGGTGGAAAATTCCACTAGAGGCGACCTAACACAGCTTTGGAATGATCGATTGTCTCTCAGAGCAGAAAAATGTGGATGTGACATCATTCCAAAAAACGTCACTTCCACCCGCCCCAATGATGGGATTTTCAGAAAAACAGCTGTAACTCAGTTTCTTTTTTTAGCGACGCTAGCCGCTCTATACCTTTAGGTATAGAGCTTTAGGTATAGAGCGGATCCTGCTCTATACCTGACTTTGTCCGTGTTCACCGTCAACGTTCTGATTGGTCAGACCCGTCAACGTTCTGATTGGTCAGACCCGTCAACAAAGTGATTGGTCAAGCTTCACGTGACACATGGCTATAAACACATTATAAACACATATCGATGACAAAATGTATCAAAGGCGCCGCTACCTTCACACAGGGTGTGATTTCTTTTTTCATTGAAAACCACCCGTTTTCAGCGGACTAAAGCTCCAAAATGGCGGATCGCGGTTGGAAACTTGTCGTTCCCATGGATACACAGATCCTTCCGCCTACTCTTTTTTCGTGTGTTTTTTTACACAATGTCGGTTCCACAGTGTTTCAAATATCATCGGATTGAGGTAATTATACGCCGGCACGGGGATAGAAAACTATGTTTAATATCTTAGCAATCAATGTGTTAAGAGTTACAATTATTCTGTTTAATTTACACATTCTATTGTAAATGCAACCCTCATTGTAAATGGAAGGATTAATCCTGTCAATCAGTGTGATTGACAGGAGAGATGATCAGAGGAGCAGAGTTTGTACCATTAAGGTCGTTACATGGACAGAAGAATGGGTAGAGTCTCTCAGTGAAGGTGCAGCCAGTGAAAGAGTAGAGATGAGCTCTGGTCTCCACATCATAAAAGGAGACCAGACCCTCCTCATAATCCACAAACACTCCCACTTTCTGAACCTCCTCTCTTACAGGGAGGAGGACATAAGTTCCAGGATCAACAAGAGCCTTGTACTCATTTCCCCTCTCCAACCTTATAGCCCAGTAACCAGTGTTGGTACTCTGATAGAAGTATCCCTTCCTGATGATGGACTCTCTGGCCACTCCTACATCCCAGTCAGTCTTCCCTCTAACCTGAACCTCATAGTAAAACCTTCCTGAGGAGAAACTTTGTTTCCCTAAGACAAAGAGATGTAAATAGAATCTCTCTTTGTTGTCTGGGAGATTCTTCTGTACGTTTCCACAACTCACTTGTTTTCCATCTTCAGACAGGATAAGGTAGTGTCTTGCTGTATCAGGGTCCAGAGTTACATCCACCTCATATTGCTGGATCCTCCTCATCTCAGCATCACACAGCTTGTTCTCCATCTCTTGACTGAGTGTCTTCTCCAGGCGTCTAGATCTTTCCCAAACAGTGACGTCTCAAGTTACGATCCAGGAATGGTCAGTTTTGACTTCCACTCGGTGCTCTAATGGTTTCAAGGGTAGGAGGATGGAAAGTCTGCTTCTCTTTCACTAATGTCCTCACACTGTGTGGAAGCAGCCCTTAAATACAGCTCCTCAAATCTCGACATCATCAAATATGACGTAATTTTCCCAAAAATTGAGTTCCATGTGACTCCAGACCCCGTCTGGGAATGCAAAGGTTCCAGGTTCAATTCCAGACCTCAGCAATAATGTGTCAAACCGTATAACTTTATAGAGTAGTAGAAGTGGCAATGCCCAATCAGCAGCCATGATCATTAGTGAAGCAGCGAATCAGTAAATGGTCGAGTGCCATAGCCATGTTCAATGCTGCTTCGATAACCTTTCGTCATTGAAAATAGCCGATTCCACATAATGTCTTCAGCTCTTCTAAAGCCCAACAGTTTTATGAAACACTTATGTTGCCATAATATCAGTGGTTCTCAATCTTTGTCATGTCAAGGACTCCCACAATTACATGTATTTGGCCCGCGGACCCCCATCTCAAAATATATAGTTCCAGGGACCCCCCAAAAGCAAATATTTGAGTCCCCAGCAAAATGTGTTAATGTGCTAATAATATTAGCATATTATGTGTTAATAGTTTTGAAACATTGTGAAAATGTATGCAAACCTTTGAATATATATTTATTTTTTAAAGCGAACATTTTTCTTGAATCTTTGCTTCTGGGGGTCCCTGGAACAAAATATTTTGAGATGGGGGTCCGCGGCCATAAAAATTTTGGGGGTCCTTGACATGGAATAGTTTGAGAACCACTGGCTTGGAGGGTTGGTTGGGTACTTTTTGTTTGGGTTTGATTGTAGTTTGGAAATATAAAGGCAGCCTTTGGTTGTGAAGCATTTACAGTAATTCACCCTATACAGTATGTACAAGTTTGTGTTTGTTTTGTTCATTTTTGCCTGTTTTATAGTGTGTATAAAACATGATTTACGATTCTGTGCCTATCGGTACATAACTCGGACAGCGCTGAGTAGACTCAAGCGAACTTCGCAACGTTCGGCACTGCAACTCGGCCGCTTTAGCTCGCTCGGAGGTGCGTCTCGTGGCTCAAGTTTGCTTGAGACCGCTATGTTTTTGGACCATGACGGAGGTGCGCAAAGCCAATGGTGGGGATTCGGGTCTCCTATGCACGGCGTTTGGGGTTTTCTAGTCGTCTATTCACGGAACTGTCAGTCTGTGTTATTTCACCGTGTTGGGGTGAGATCTGTTGTTTTTTGGGTGAATGCAATATCTCAAGAATGTCTTGAGGGAATTGCGTTCTGTGACATTTGGCACACTAGTCCCCTTGGACCCGAGGATTAACTCATTAGAAGAAGCTGGTCAAAGGTTAACCCATTGAGGCCTGAGGTTCCGATTCTGCAAAATGTCTTCTAAATCCTAACAGTTTTTTGAAAAAAACGTATGTTGCTATGTCAGTGGTGCTCAAACTTTTTCACGTCAAGGACCCCCAAAATTATATGTATTTGGCCGCCGACCCCCATCTCAAAATGTTTTGTTCCAGGGACCCCCCAGAAGCAAAGATTTGAGTTAAAAATGTTCGCTTTAAACAATATATATTCAAAGATTTGCACACATTTTCACGATTTTTCAAAAATAGCAGATCTACAAGCTCGTAGCGCGGCACTCGGCTATTTGTGAATAGCCAAAGTGTAAAAGAAAAATGCTTTTTTAGCTCAAATGTTCCAGGTCTTAATGGGTTACGGTCACTGTGTGTGACGTGACCTCCCAATAAATCATGTTCCTCCAAAGTCTTCATTCACTACTGGACAGACACAGATGTACATTTCAGCTGAATGGCAGAGGCATAAAAAACACAAAACGTAGTGGTTCTCTTCTTTTTATCATAAAAATGGGCTGGTCAAATCCATAACACTATTTACGGTGAACATGGATCTCCATGGAGGAGTGGATAGAACAATGTCTCTGGGGAAAAGTCCACCTTAAAAGGACAACACACAGCGCCGCACACACAGCGCTGCACAAGGATGAGATTGATGAACTTGGTTGATGGGGGGTGAAGCGTTAACCATTAAAGGAGGAGTTCACCCAAAAAATGACTTATTTTCTATCAATTACACACCCGAAGCCTTGATTTCATGGATTTATTTTTGTTTTTGTGGCATTCCGAAGACAATGATTTGATGACCGTGTGTATTTCCAGTAGGAGACACAAAAAAAATGACTTATTTTCTATCAATTACACACCCGAAGCCTTGATTTCATGGATTTATTTTTGTTTTTGTGGCATTCCGAAGACAATGATTTGATGACCGTGTGTATTTCCAGTAGGAGACACAAATAATCTACTTTGTGTCTCCTACCGGATACATTAGCCGGTAGGAGACGGGAATCAAATTATTAGCTTAGGAATGCGACAAAAACAAAAAAGAATCCATGGATTCAAGGCTTCATAGGGTGTGCAAATGATAGAAAATAAGTCATTTTTTTGGGTGAACTCCTCCTTTAAGGGCCATAAAATGCTTTGATGACTGGTGTCATGTCACCCCCCCCCCCCCTTTCCCCCCCACCAGTGGTGTAAAGCAACTAATTACATTTACTCAAGTGCTGTACAATTTTGAGGTACTTTTACTTTACTGGTGTATATCTAATTTTCAGTACTTTTACTTCCACTCCACTACATCTCAGAGAAAGAATATTGTACTTTTACTCCACTACAATTATTTTTAAAACTTTAGTTACTAGTTACTTTGTAGATTTTGATTATTATTACAAAACATAAATTACCCATTTCTGCCCTATATACATTTCAGCCATTTGAAAATTGCCGATCTACAAGCTCACAATGCGTCGCGTAGATCTGCTATTTTCAAATGTCTTTTTATACAATTTAGTTGTGAAAGTGGACATTCTGCATAATGAGGACTTTCTACTTTTGGTACTTTAAGTGATGCTTTTAAAAAATACTTAAAGTAAAAGTAGAAGTACATTTCTTAATTTTTTAAATCTCTCTATAGAGACTCCTCAACATGTGATTCTAATTTGGGGTTGATTGGATGTGGTGTTCGTGATACGTTTAGTTTTTTTGGATAAGAAATAGGTCCCAGCCCGCCCACAAATTTATGAATCCAATCAAACAGTATGGAGTATCAGAACCCTGTTTGATGCTCATTGTCACATGACTCACGACACCATTTCTACCTAACTTGGTATAAAAAAGAAGAAAAAAAAAGATATCTGATGCAAAGTGTTTGTGAAGGGGTGTAGGGGTGGATCATGTCCTGAAGGTCAGGAGGTGACGTGACCTTGACTGCCTTGCAGGTCGTCACCAGTGTTTTGAACTGGATGAAGCGTCCTTGAGCAAGGCACTGAAGCCCTAACTGCTGCAGATAAGCAGGTTTGTTAACACATTGATTGCCTAGATCGCATATATGCGTTCTTTCATTTTTTGGGGAACATTCCACAAGGGGCGACCTAACACAGCTTTGGAATGATCGATCGTCTCTCAGAGAAGAAAAATGTGGATGTGACATCATTCCAAAAAACGTCAGAAAAACAGCTGTAACTCAGTTTCTTTTTTTAGCGGCGCTAGAGATCCTGCTCTATACCTGACTTTGTCCGTGTTCACCGTCAACGTTCTGATTGGTCAGACCCGTCAACGTTCTGATTGGTCAGACCCGTCAACTACTCTATACATGACTTTGTCCGTGTTCACGTCAACGTTCTGATTGGTCAGACCCGTCAACGTTCTGATTGGTCAGACCCGTCAACGTTCTGATTGGTCAGACCCGTCAACAAAGTGATTGGTCATATCGATGACAAAATGTATCAAAGGCGCCGCTACCTTCACACAGGGTGTGATTTCTTTTTTTCATTGAAAACCACCCGTTTTCAGCGGACCAAAGCTCCAAAATGGCGGATCGCGGTTGGAAACTTGTTGTTCCCATGGATACACAGATCCTTCCGCCTACCCTTTTTTCGTGTTTTTTTTTTTTTACACAATGTCGGTTCCACGGTGTTTTAAATATCATCGGATTGAGGTAATTATACGCCGGCACGGGGATAGAAAACTATGTTTAATATCTTAGCAATCAATGTGTTAAGAGTTACAATTTTTCTGTGTAATTTACACATTCTATTGTAAATGCAACCCTCATTGTAAATGGAAGGATTAATCCTGTCAATCAGTGTGATTGACAGGAGAGATGATCAGAGGAGCAGATCACCACCAGCGTTGTTACATGGACAGAAGAATGGGTAGAGTCTCTCAGTGAAGGTGCAGCCAGTGAAAGAGTAGAGATGAACTCTGGTCTCCACATCATAAAAGGAGACCAGACCCTCCTCATAATCCACAAACACTCCCATTTTCTGGACCTCCTCTCTTACAGGGAGGAGGACATATGTTCCAGGATCAACAAGAGCCTTGTACTCATTTCCACTCCTCAACCTTATAGTCCAGTAACCATTGTTGGTACTCTGATAGATGGATCGCTTCCTGTTGATGGACTCTCTGGCCACTCCTACAACCCAGTCAGTCTTCCCTCCAACCTGAACCTCATAGTAAAACCTTCCTGATGAGAAACTTTGTTTCCCTAAGACAAAGAGATGTATATAGAATCTCTCTTTGTTGTCTGGGAGATTCTTCTGTACGTTTCCACAACTCACTTGTTTTCCATCTTCAGACAGGATGAGGTAGTGTCTTGCTGTATCAGGGTCCAGAGTTACATCCACCTCATATTGCTGGATCCTCCTCATCTCAGCATCACACAGCTTGTTCTCCATCTCTTGACTGAGTGTCTTCTCCAGGCGTCTAGATCTTTCCCAAACAGTGACGTCTCAAGTTACGATCCAGGAATGGTCAGTTTTGACTTCCACTCGGTGCTCTAATGGTTTCAAGGGTAGGAGGATGGAAAGCCTGCTTCTCTTTCACTAATGTCCTCACACTGTGGAAGCAGCCCTTAAATACAGCTCCTCAAATCTCGACATCATCAAATATGACGTGATTTTCCCAAAAATTGAGTTCCATGTGACTCCAGACCCCGTCTGGGAATGCAAAGGTTCCAGGTTCAATTCCAGACCTCAGCAATAATGTGTCAAACCGTATAACTTTATAGAGTAGTAGAAGTGGCAATGCCCAATCAGCAGCCATGATCATTAGTGAAGCAGCGAATCAGTAAATGGTCGAGTGCCATAGCCATGTTCAATGCTGCTTCGATAACCTTTCGTCATTGAAAATAGCCGATTCCACATAATGTCTTCAGCTCTTCTAAAGCCCAACAGTTTTATGAAACACTTATGTTGCCATAATATCAGTGGTTCTCAATCTTTGTCATGTCAAGGACTCCCACAATTACATGTATTTGGCCCGCGGACCCCCATCTCAAAATATATAGTTCCAGGGACCCCCCAAAAGCAAAGATTTGAGTCCCCAGCAAAATGTGTTAATGTGCTAATAATATTAGCATATTATGTGTTAATAGTTTTGAAACATTGTGAAAATTTTGCAAACCTTTGAATATATATTTATTTTTTAAAGCGAACATTTTTCTCGAATATCTGCTTCTGGGGGTCCCTGGAACAAAATATTTTGAGATGGGGGTCCGCGGCCATAAACATTTTGGGGGTCCTTGACATGGAATAGTTTGAGAACCACTGGCTTGGAGGGTTGGTTGGGTACTTTTTGTTTGGGTTTGATTGTAGTTTGGAAATATAAAGGCAGCCTTTGGTTGTGAAGCATTTACAGTAATTCACCCTATACAGTATGTACAAGTTTGTGTTTGTTTTGTTCATTTTTGCCTGTTTTATAGTGTGTATAAAACATGATTTACGATTCTGTGCCTATCGGTACATAACTCGGACAGCGCTGAGTAGACTCAAGCGAACTTCGCAACGTTCGGCACGGCAACTCGCTTGCTTTAGCTCGCTCGGAGGTGCGTCTCGTGGCTCAAGTTCGCTTGAGACCGCTACGTTTTTGGACCATGACGGAGGCGCGCAAAGCCAATGGTGGGGATTCGGGTCTCCTATGCACAGCGTTTGGGGTTTTCTAGTCGTCTATTCGCGGAACTGTCAGTCCGTGTTATTTCACCGTGTTGGGGTGAGATCTGTTGTTTTTTGGGTGAATGCAATATCTCAAGAATGTCTTGAGGGAATTGCGTTCTGTGACATTTGGCACACAAGTCCCCTTGGACCCGAGGATTAACTCATTAGAAGAAGCTGGTCAAAGGTTAAGGTCACTGTGACGTGATCTCCCAATAAATCATGTTCCTCCAAAGTCTCCATTCGTGCTGGACAGACACAGATGTATATTTCAGCTGAATGGCAGAGGCATAAAAAACACAAAACGTAGTGGTTCTCTTCTTTTTATCATAAAAATGGGCTGGTCAAATCCATAACAATATTTACGGTGAACATGGATCTCCATGGAGGAGTGGATAGAACAATGTCTCCGGGGAAAAGTCCCCCTTAAAAGGACAACACACAGCGCCGCGCACACAGCGCTGCACAAGGATGAGATTGATGAACTTGGTTGATGGGGGGTGAAGCGTTAACCATTAAAGGAGGAGTTCACCCAAAAAATGACTTATTTTCTATCAATTACACACCCCATGAAGCCTTGATTTCATGGATTTTTTTTGTTTTTGTATGCGTTCTTTCATTTTTTGGGGAACATTCCACAAGGGGCGACCTAACACAGCTTTGGAATGATCGATCGTCTCTCAGAGAAGAAAAATGTGGATGTGACATCATTCCAAAAAACGTCACTTCCACACGCCCCAATGATGGGATTGTCAGGAAAACAGCTGTAACTCAGTTTATTTTTTTCTCATTGAAAACCACCCGTTTTCAGCGGACCGAAGCTCCGAAAGGGCGGATCGCGGTTGGAAACTTGTCGTTCCCATGGATACACAGATCCTTCCGCCTACTCTTTTTTTGTGTTTTTTTTTTTACACAATGTCGGTTCCACAGTGTTTCAAATATCATCGGATTGAGGTAATTATACGCCGGCACAGGGATAGAAAACTATGTTTAATATCTTAGCAATCAATGTGTTAAGAGTTACAATTATTCTGTGTAATTTACACATTCCATTGTAAATGCAACCCTCATTGTAAATGGAAGGATTAATCCTGTCAGTGTGATTGACAGGAGAGATGATCAGAGGAGCAGAGTTTGTACCACCACGGTCGTTACATGGACAGAAGAATGGGTAGAGTCTCTCAGTGAAGGTGCAGCCAGTGAAAGAGTAGAGATGAACTCTGGTCTCCACATCATAAAAGGAGACCAGACCCTCCTCATAATCCACAAACACTCCCACTTTCTGGACCTCCTCTCTTACAGGGAGGAGGAGGACATCAGGGCCAGGATCAACAATAGCCTTGTACTCATTTCCACTATCCAACCTTATAGTCCAGTAACCATTGTTGGTCCTCAGATAGATGGATTGCTTCCTGTTGACGGACTCTCTGGCCACTCCTACAACCCAGTCAGTCTTCCCTCCAACCTGAACCTCATAGTAAAACCTTCCTGATGAGAAACTTTGTTTCCCTAAGACAAAGAGATGTATATAGAAGAATCTCTCTTTGTTGTCTGGGAGATTCTTCTGTACGTTTCCACAACTCACTTGTTTTCCATCCTCAGACAGGATGAGGTAGGGACTTGCTGTATCAGGGTCCAGAGTTACATCCACCTCATATTGCTGGATCCTCCTCATCTCAGCATCACACAGCTTTCTCTCTATCTCTTGACTGAGTGTCTTCTCCATCTGTCTAGAACTGTCCCAAACAGTGACGTCTCAAGTTACGATCCAGGAATGGTCAGCTTTGACTTCCACTCGGTGCTCTAATGGTTTCAATGGGAGAATGTAAAGTCTGCTTCTCTTTCACTAATGTCCACACACTGTGTGGAAGCAGCCCTTAAATACAGCTCCTCAAATCTCGACATCATCAAATATGACGTAATTTTCCCAAAAATTTAGTTCCATGTGACTCCAGACCCCGTTTGGGAAGGCAAAGGTTCCAGGTTCAATTCCAGACCTCAGCAATAATGTGTCAAACCGTATAACTTTATAGAGTAGTAGAAGTGGCCATGCCCAATCAGCAGCCATGATCATTAGTGAAGCAGCGAATCAGTAAATGGTCGAGTGCTATAGCCATGTTCAATGCTGCTTTGAAAATAGCCGATTCCACATAATGTCTTCAGCTCTTCTAAAGCCCAACAGTTTTATGAAACACTTATGTTGCCATAATATCAGTGGTTCTCAATTTTTGTCATGTCAAGGACTCCCACAATTATATGTATTTGGCCCGCGGACCCCCATCTCAAAATATATAGTTCCAGGGACCCCCCAAAAGCAAAGATTTGAGTCCCCAGCTAAATGTGTTAATGTGCTAATAATATTAGCATATTATGTGTTAATAGTTTTGAAACATTGTGAAAATTTTGCAAACCTTTGAATATATATTTATTTTTTAAAGCGAACATTTTTCTCGAATCTTGGGGGTCCCTGGAACAAAATATTTTTAGATGGGGGTCCGCGGCCATAAACATTTTGGGGGTCCTTGACATGGAATAGTTTTAGAACCACTGGCTTGGAGGGTTGGTTGGGTACTTTTTGTTTGGGTTTGATTGTAGTTTGGAAATATAAAGGCAGCCTTTTGTTGTGAAGCATTTACAGTAATTCACCCTATACAGTATGTACAAGTTTGTTTTTGTTTTGTTCATTTTTGCCTGTTTTATAGTGTGTATAAAACATGATTTACGATTCTGTGCCTATCGGTACATAACTCGGACAGCGCTGAGTGTAGGCTCAAGCGAACTTCGCAACGTTCGGCACAGCAACTCAGCCGCTTTAGCTCGCTCGGAGGTGCGTCTCTTGGCTCAAGTTCGCTTGAGACCGCTACGTTTTTGGACCATGACGGAGGTGCGCAAAGCCAATGGTGGGGATTCGGGTCTCCTATGCGCGGCGTTTGGGGTTTTCTAGTCGTCTATTCACGGAACTGTCAGTCTGTGTTATTTCACCGTGTTGGGGTGAGATCTGTTGTTTTTTTGGGTGAATGCAATATCTCAACAATGTCTTGAGGGAATTGCGTTCTGTGACATTTGGCACACACGTTCCCCTTGGACCCGAGGATTAACTTATTAAAAAACTGTTTTTTGAAAAAACTTATGTTGTTATGTCAGTGGTGCTCAAACTTTTTCATGTCAAGGACCCCCAAAATGATATGTATTTGGCCGCCGACCCCCATCTCAAAATGTTTTGTTCCAGGGACCCCCCAGAAGCAAAGATTTGAGTTAAAAATTTTCGCTTTAAACAATATATATTCAAAGATTTGCACACATTTTCACGATTTTTCAAAAATAGCAGATCTACAAGCTCATAGCGCGGCACTCAGTGCCGCACTATGAGCTTGTATATCTGCTATTTTTGAATAGCCAAAGTGTAAAAGAAAAATGCTTTTTTAGCTCAAATGTTCCAGGTCTTAATGGGTTACGGTCACTGTGACGTGACCTCCCAATCTAACTATATAAATGGCGACCAACTTCCGCACCCTCGGTGTCCACACCCCACAGCTCTATTATCGACTAAACAACGCACCGCCAGACCACATGTCGCCAACTGACTCGCCACGCCGGCCGCGCTGAATTTACGCCTCGCGTAGGGGACATCTCACTGCTCAATACACCTTTTCCACCGCGCAACATAATTAATTCTACTCACCAAATGTCGGACAAAACGGAAGGGGAGGCAGCTTCGTACCGTTTACCGTGCGCACGACCTCATCACCACAACAGCACGCAGCCGCTGCGGGTTTTTTTTCCTTTTTTTCCACACTTTTTTTTTGGTCACCATTTTCTCCAGGCACCATTTCTGGTGTAACGTCGGGTGTTTCTTTTCACCAGCCAATCACCTTTCACGTTGCCACGTCCGTTGCCACGTCGCGCTGACGTACGCTCAACAAGCGCTGCCGTGCGCACAATGCAAACGAGCCCAAAGGCGCGCAAAAATCAGCCGACCATTGCTTAGACACAAAGTCAGACCTGGCAACGCAGCCTACGCCAATCATGTGTGAGAGATCTACAAGCTATGGGGCAGAGACGCCACCGTATCTTAGCAACAACTACAGCGCTCACTCTCATTGGTCGTGTCACGCTAAGAGCAGTCTCCAGACAATGGCATCGCAGACAGCTTGCTGTTACTGCTGTAGCCATCACAGGCAGTTGCAGCACGACGGACAGGGCGCTGTGATAGCTGCCATGTCGCTAACGCTAACCTGGTTGTCATGCCTGCAGCGGCTGTGCAATCACTTTGTCAACAATGCACGTTCGTGTGCTGAATGTCTATATTGCTGCCCAGTTCGTCCATTGTAGATGGTGTATGTTTGTGTGTGTCTTCTGGAGAACTATGTCGCTCCACAGCAACTACAGTAACTAACGTAATGGCAGGACCGCCCCGTCCAACGCATGTTAGGCTGCATTATGGTCATGTAGTAATTTCAGATAATTTCGCTCCGATTACACCAGTCTTTATCAACCCTTTCACGCGGCCCCCCCCCCCCCCCCCCCCCAAATACACGTACTTGATCTGGGACCCCCCCATTCTGTTTGACTCCGTTCCACAAGTAAATATTGTGAAAATAGCCGATCTACAAGCTCGAAACGCCTCACGTTCAGAGGCTTTGTAAGCTTGGAGATCGGCTATTTTCTACATGATTGCCTCTTTCTTACATTCTTTGCCAATGTGGCCCATGTTTTCATAGCATAGTTTATTGACTACTTCTGTTGCAGAAATGGCCATTTCCTTTACTTTCGGTTTTTTATTGTCTCCGCCAGGCCGAAAGGCATGGCGCAAGACTATGTTTCACCCCCTGTCCGTCCGTCTGTGATAGCTAATCTCTCACATCGTTGACTTGATCGCAGCAAAATAACAGCCCGATGTGGAGAGTCAGTGAGAGCTGGATAAACGACGTAAAATGTGTCAAAAGGAGTCTGTACGGCTGTCGATAAATGAACACATGACGTCGGTGGGAGAGCACATATTGTGTCTTTTGGACAAACAGCAGCGTGGTGCTGCTGTTTGTTGTGTGAAGCAGCTTAATGTCAGAGTGTTTGTGTTGCAGCGCCTCAGTGCGGCTGCAGAGTTCATGTGCAACCTCTTCCAGAGAGACACAGAGACACTAGAAACTCTGCTGGGGAAAAAAAACACTGCTGGGCATTGACTTTCCTATGGACATTGATCTACACACTGCAGGTATATCTGCTACACACACAACATCAAACTACACACTGCAGGTATGATGCAGCGTTTGCATTACAGCCAGCATGCCAGCGTAGTTCCCATATGGTTTCAAGGTGGGCTAAACCATATGGACCCCATGTCAGCAATGTCAGCGGCATCCACTTCAGTCCCAACTGCGATGCCCATGCAGGCTATAAGTAGCTTCTACCTGGCCCTTAGGTGGGCCCCAACTAGCCATGTTTATGTGGGACCAAGGCGGGTCCTAACTGGGTTTGCCCATGCAGGCTTTAACTGGGTTCTACCTGGGCCCTAGGTGTACCCTAACCAACCACAGTGCAGTGCCCATCGCTCCAATTGTTGTGACGTCAGGGCTCTCAATACTGCACATTGGTGGAGGAGGAGGGGCCGCAGGGCGACCGCACACATCGCTGAACCAATGGTAGCCCACGGATGTTTCCTCTGTGGATTTACAATCTGCCCCTCTATGCCACATATCATCCGCACTACAGGGTCTTCACTGACCGAGCCACGGCCCCACTGACCCTCATGACGCTACGCCACTTAAACGTGCGGCAGCATGCGCTGGGTTGCCAGGTTTGCACAGCCTGCGCCAGAAACAAGCAACCACCTTCATGAAAAAAAAAAAAACACCGAAATGGTCCGCAATGTTCCAGGGGTGTCCCCGCGCGTCCCAACACTCCACAGGGGGTCAGTGGACCATCAGGGGGTCCGCGGACCCCCTGTGGACCCCCTGAAACATAACAAATATTATTTCTTCAAATTTTTTCCTTTTTCAAAAAAATTTTTCCACAGTTTCACTCCGGCGATTTGGGTCCCCCAATATACACACGGCTGGGCCCCGTGCGCGGCTGGGGTTGAGGGGGGCGTAGCCCCCCGAAACTCTAGTAAATCATGTTCCTCCAAAGTCTTCATTCACTACTGGACAGACACAGATGTACATTTCAGCTGAATGGCAGAGGCATAAAAGACACAAAACGTAGTGGTTCTCTTCTTTTTATCATAAAAATGGGCCGGTCAAATCCATAACACTATTTACGGTGAACATGGATCTCCATGGAGGAGTGGATAGAACAATGTCTCTGGGGAAAAGTCCCCCTTAAAAGGACAACACACAGCGCCGCACACACACAGCGCTGCACAAGGATGAGATTGATGAACTTGGTTGATGGGGGGTGAAGCGTTAACCATTAAAGGAGGAGTTCACCCAAAAAATGACTTATTTTCTATCAATTTACACACCCCATGAAGCCTTTATTTCATGGATTTATTTTTGTTTTTGTGGCATTCCGAAGACAATAATTTGATGACCGTGTGTATTTCCAGTAGGAGACACAAATAATCTACTTTGTGTCTCCTACCGGATACATTAGCCGGTAGGAGACGGGAATCAAATTATTAGCTTAGGAATGCGACAAAAACAAAAAATAATCCATGGATTCAAGGCTTCATAGGGTGTGCAATTGATAGAAAATAAGTCATTTTTTGGGTGAGCTCCTCCTTTAAGGGCCATAAAATGCTTTGATGACTGGTGTCATGTCACCTCCCCCCCACCTTTCCCCCCCACCAGTGGTGTAAAGCAACTAATTACATTTACTCAAGTGCTGTACAATTTTGAGGTACTTTTACTTTACTGGTGTATTTCAAATTTTCAGTACTTTTACTTCCACTCCACTACATCTCAGAGAAAGAATATTGTACTTTTACTCCACTACAATTATTTTAGAACTTTAGTTACTAGTTACTTTGTAGATTTTGATTATTATTACAAAACATACAATACCCATTTCTGCCCTATATACATTTCAGCCATTTGAAAATTGCCGATCTACAAGCTCACAATGCGTCGCGTAGATCTGCTATTTTCAAATGTCTTTTTATACAATTTAGTTGTGAAAGTGGACATTCTGCATAATGAGGACTTTCTACTTTTGGTACTTTAAGTGATGCTTTTAAAAATACTTAAAGTAAAAGTAGAAGTACATTTCTTAATTTTTTAAATCTCTCTATAGAGACTCCTCAACATGTGATTCTAATTTGGGGTTGATTGGATGTTGCGTTCGTGATACGTTTAGTTTTTTAGCGGCGCTATAGAGCGGATATTAGCCCTCTATACCTGGCTTTTGCGTCAACGTTCTGATTGGTCAGGCTCGCCAAGGTTCTGATTGGTCAGGTCCGTCAACGTTCTGATTGGTCAGGCTCGCCAAGGTTCTGATTGGTCAGGTCCGTCAACGTTCTGATTGGTCAGGCTCGCCAAGGTTCTGATTGGTCAGGTCCGTCAACGTTCTGATTGGTCAGGCTCGCCAAGGTTCTGATTTGTCAGGTCCGTCAACGTTCTGATTGGTCAGGTCCGTCAACGTTCTGATTGGTCACTATTCATGACATCACTATGTTACTATTCATGACATCACTATGATGTCATGAATATAGAACTGGAAGCCTTGAAATAAATTTACAGAGATTTAATATTGTTTCTCTAGTAGAAACACATATCTATGACAAAATATATCAAAGGCGCCGCTACCTTCACACAGGTGTGATTTTTTGGATAAGAAATAGGTCCCAGCCCGCCCACAAATTTATGAATCCAATCAAACAGTATGGAGTTTCAGAACCCTGTTTGATGCTCATTGTCACATGACTCACGACACCATTTCTACCTAACTTGGTATAAAAAAGAAAAAGAAAAAAAAGATATCTGATGCAAAGTGTTTGTGAAGGGGTGCAGGGGTGGATCATGTCCTGAAGGTCAGGAGGTGACGTGACCTTGACTGCCTTGCAGGTCGTCACCAGTGTTTTGAACTGGATGAAGCGTCCTTGAGCAAGGCACTGAAGCCCTAACTGCTGCAGATAAGCAGGTTTGTTAAGAGTTACAATTATTCTGTTTAATTTACACATTCTACTGTAAATGCAACCCTCATTGTAAATGGAAGGATTAATCCTGCCAATCAGTGTGATTGACAGGAGAGATGATCAGAGGAGCAGAGTTTGTACCACCAGCGTTGTCACATGGACAGAAGAATGGGTAGAGTCTCTCAGTGAAGGTGCAGCCAGTGAAAGAGTAGAGATGAACTCTGGTCTCCACATCATAAAAGGAGACCAGACCCTCCTCATAATCCACAAACACTCCCACTTTCTGGACCTCCTCTCTTACAGGGAGGACGACACCGGGGCCATGATCAACAAGAGCCTTGTACTCATTTCCACTGCTTAACCTTATAGCCCAGTAACCATTGTTGGTACTCGGATAGATGGATCGCTTCCTGTTGACGGACTCTCTGGCCACTCCTACAACCCAGTCAGTCTTCCCTCCAACCTGAACCTCATAGTAAAACCTTCCTGATGAGAAACTTTGTTTCCCGAAGACAAAGAGATGCATATAGAATCTCTCTTTGTTGTCTGGGAGATTCTTCCATACGTTTCGATAACTCACTTGTTTTCCATCTTCAGACAGGATGAGGTAGGGACTTGCTGTATCAGGGTCCAGAGTTACATCCACCTCATATTGCTGGATCCTCCTCATCTCAGCATCACACAGCTTGTTCTCCATCTCTTGACTGAGTGTCTTCTCCAGGCGTCTAGATCTTTCCCAAACAGTGACGTCTCAAGTTACGATCCAGGAATGGTCAGCTTTGACTTCCACTCGGTGCGCTAATGGTTTCAAGGGTAGGAGGATGGAAAGTCTGCTTCTCTTTCACTAATGTCCTCACACTGTGTGGAAGCAGCCCTTAAATACAGCTCCTCAAATCTCGACATCATCAAATATGACGTAATTTTCCCAAAAATTGAGTTCCATGTGACTCCAGACCCCGTCTGGGAATGCAAAGGTTCCAGGTTCAATTCCAGACCTCAGCAATAATGTGTCAAACCGTATAACTTTATAGAGTAGTGGAAGTGGCCATGCCCAATCAGCAGCCATGATCATTAGTGAAGCAGCGAATCAGTAAATGGTCGAGTGCTATAGCCATGTTCAATGCTGCTTCGATAACCTTTCGTCATTGAAAATAGCCGATTCCACATAATGTCTTCAGCTCTTCTAAAGCCCAACAGTTTTATGAAACACTTATGTTGCCATAATATCAGTGGTTCTCAATTTTTGTCATGTCAAGGACCCCCAAAATTGTATGTATTTGGCCCGCGGACCCCCATCTCAAAATATATAGTTCCAGGGACCCCCCAAAAGCAAAGATTTGAGTTAAAAATGTTTGCTTAAAAAAATACATATTCAAAGATTTGCATAATTTTTCAAGATTTTTCAAGATTCGGTGACTCGGTGCCGCGCTATGAGCTTGTATATCTGCTATTTTTGAATAGCCAAAGTATAAAATAATGGATAAAGTGGTTAAAATCTAAAATGACAGATACATTCCCTTAATTGCTTAATTGGGACATGTCTATGATTTTCATGTTTCCATGTTTGCTAACCGTTGGTGTTCGGGCCAAACAACGGCCCCTTTGCTTTGATATAATGACAATATACTGTTGTGAGTTATTGCTTAATTGTAATAGCTCCAGGGGAAGCTATTATTGGAGGTTTCATCACGGAGGGACCCTGCTGTTAATTCATTAAGACCGGGAACGCATCTGTGTCATTTTAAGATTCCTTTAGCTATTCAAAAATAGCAGATATACAAGCTCATAGCGCGGCACTCTGTGCACTGACAAACACATATCATTTTGGGGGGGTCCTTGACATGAACAAAGTTTTAGAACCACTGATATTATAGAAACATACGTTTTTTTCAAAGAAACTGTTAGGATTTAGCAGACTTTGTACAGTAGAACCCACAGAAGCAAAGATTTGAGTTAAAATAATTCACTTTAAAAATATATACTATTCAAAGATTTGCACACATTTTCACGATAAAAAAAATAAATAGCAGATCTACAAGTGCCGCGCTACGAGCTTGTATATCTGCTATTTTTTAATAGCCAAAGAAATCTAAAAATGACACAGATGCGTTCCCGGTCTTAATGGGTTAAATGAGTGTTTGCTCTGTTAAATGGTTTCATATAGCTTATAGCTTAGTCTCAGTGTGGCGCCAGCACACCCCCCCCACCCGCCCCCCAGAACGGCTGAGTGGCTTTTATTCATTCTATCCCCATTGATGCCAAATAATGGCTATTTCACTCCCTATTCTCTCTCTTTTTATTTCACTCCCTATTCTCTTATTCTTTTTATTTTCAACTTAATTTGGTCGGATGAGACTCGGTTTCAGTCCTCCCTGTTGAGGGGTTTAAGCCATTAAGACCGGGAACGCATCTGTGTGTCATTTGTTTTTAGATTTCTTTGGGCAATACAAAAAATAGCAGATATACAAGCTCATAGCGTGGCACCGAGTGTCGTGCTATGTGTGTGTTTGCACTTTTAAAGAGAACATTTTTAAATCTTTGTTTCTGGAGGATTCTAAATCCTAACAGTTTTAAAAAAAAACGTATGTTGCTATAATATCGGCGGTTTTCAAACTTTATTATGTTGTCAAGGACCACCCAAAATGATATGTATTTGTCCGCGGACCCCCCCCCCCCCCCCCCCCCCATCTCAAAACATGTTGTTCCAGGGACCCCCAGAAGCAAATATTTGAGTTAAAATTGTATATATCAAAAGATTTGCACACATTTTCACAACTTATTTTTCAAAATAATTGCAGATATACAAGCTCATAGCGTGGCACTCGGTTGCAGATCTGCTATTTTTGAATAGCCAAATAAATCTATAAAATGAAATGCGTTCCCCGGTCTTAAAGGGTTAATGGCATGTGAAGCCCCAGGAGTCGGGTCACTGATGAGTGATGTTAGCGTGTGCAGCGGAGCACTCAGCTCTGCCTAGAAGCATTTTACACAATGTCTTTCTCTCTGCCTCTCCTCTGTCTAACTTGTTTTCATGCCTTCGCCTGCCGGTGACAGACATCTTCCCTCCAGGTATGAATGTGTTTGGACGGAACTTCTTCATATTTTTGCACAAACCTCCATTTGCACTCAAGGACAGGGGTCTTCAACGTTTTCAGGCCAAGGACCCCCTAGCTGAGATATACATTTTGTACAATATACAATTGTGTTTCAGATTCAAAGAATAATGTTTAGGTGGTCTACTCTTTTTTTCCCTCTACACCCTCTTTTCCCTCTTTGCCAAAATAGCCGATCTACAAGCTCACAACGCCTCGCAGCGCGAGGCGTTGTGGGCTTGTAGATCTGCTATTTTTTGGCTAAAGTTCTCCTCAGAAAAGGGATGCTAGGGTTCAAGTGGTTACGGTAAAATAAAAAATCCTATCACAAAAATATTTGGCGGACCCCCTGTAGTAACTCTGAGGACCCCCTAGGGGTCCCGGACCCCCTGTTGAAGACCCCTGCTCTAGGATAAACTGATTATAATTTGGTGTTCAAATGTGAAGCGCTGTGTGACCTTCATACATAATACTATAACTAGTGCAGTGCCTGTTATTAGAGTACTTAGAGACAAACTGTTGCCTAGTGGGGCGGCAGTGGCTCAGGGGCCGTTAAGAGCAGCCGGATGGGAACCGCGAGGTTCCCAGTTCGATCCCGGGCTCCCCCAGAGTTATTGTTGAAGTGTCCTTGGCTTGAGCAAGACACTGAACCCATAATTGCTCTCGATGAGCAGGTTGGTGCCTTGCATGGTTTCCTCCACCATCGGTGTATGAATGTGTGTGTGAATGGGTGAATGTATAATGCACAATCTGTGTAAAGCGCTTTGGATGAAAGCGCTATATAAATGCACCATTTACTATTTACCATTGGCCTAGTGCCCATTTGCCCTGACGATGAGGATCTTCATATATGGGTGTATCTTTGTCAGGCATGGCCATATATGGGGTGTGCATTAGGCATGGCCATATTTGGGCATAATCTGGGCACGCAGACGAACCCATTAACCCACAGACACAACTTCAACCTCATATACTAGACGAGTCTGGATGTGAACTGCAATTGGTTGCCGGAGGTATAACCAGGGTTGCCAGATCTGCTTATTATAATTTCCCTGCAAGATTGAATTTGAAAATAGCCGATCTGCAAGCTCACAACGCGTCGCATCGCGGCGCGTTGTGAGCTTGTAGATCTGCTATTTTCAAATGGCTGATGTATATGTTAAAGTGCTCTTGTGACCCATTGTCGCTTCTTTTGGGCTGGTTTTCCTAGACCTCGTTGCTTGTTTCTCTCACAGAATCTGGCAACACTGGGTATAACCGCGATGCTGTATTGCTAGTTGGTCTCTTTTTCACTCTATCATGGAACCACGCAAAAAAAAAATCCTCTCTGTTAATTTATCAATTTGTACAAATGAAAGTTTAATTTCACAGTGTAAAGCACACACTATCTCTCTCTCTCTCTCTCTCAGTCCCCGGTTCTCTCATTTTCTCCATCTCTGCCCTTCATCGTTTCCCAGCTTCCTCCTCTTCATCGCTGTGTAGTAGTCTCATCATTAGCTGTGTGTGTGTGTGTGTGTGTGTGTGTGTGTGTGTGTGTGTGTGTGTGTGTGTGTGTGTGTGTGTGTGTGTGTGTGTGTGTGTGTGTGTGTGTGTGTGATGTTTGTTGCCAGGGAACACAGAAGGACTAATATCCACTGCATGCCAAGCCTCCTCCTTTCAACCTGTTGCTGATGCTACTCTGTGTGTGTGTGTGTGTGTGTGTGTGTGTGTGTGTGTGTGTGTGTGTGTGTGTGTGTGTGTGTGTGTGTGTGTGTGTGTGTGTGTGTGTGTGTGTGTGTGTGTGTGTGTGTGTGTGTGTGTGTGTGTGTGTGTGTGCGTGCACGTGTGTGTGAGGTCTATTAATCCTAACTTAATGACTGTTCTACTCTGTAAAATTAACTCTGTGTTCCGTTTAGTAAACTATCAGTTACCAAATGGATGAAAGAACTCTAAGGATTGTACTGTGTATACTTCTGATTAAAGGACGACTTCACCCATTTTCAACCCGTCTTCATATAATTGACTGTATGAAGAATTAATAATGTCTTCATACATGAATAATTGGGTGCGTTCGGAAATACAGCACTCAGCGCACTGGCCAATACAAACTAATAGGCGAGTGCGCTCCAGCGCGCAATTTCCGAACGCACCCAATAGAGACCTATAACCTAACAAAAAAACAATGACGCTTAACAACTTTTATTAAAGTCTGGACATGGTTGTAAACCGCAACTGTTTTTGCGGAGGCATAACACTGTGATGCCGTATTTCTAGTTTTTTTGTCTTTGGAGCTAGATAAGGCTGTTGATATCATATGTGACAAATTATCACTGGGCATTTCAAATCAAATCAATCAGCCTGGACATGCCTGGATCATGATCTATTATGCATTGCATTATCAGCATCTTGGTTTGACCCAGCACTAATGTCATTCTCATCTATTTTATTCTGTAGATCAGTGGTTCTCAGACCTTTTAATTTCAACGACCCCCATAACTCTGAGAGTGTACAAACGGAACCAAATGGACCCTTGCGGGTCCATTTGGTTCCGTTTGTACACTCTCAGAGTCACAGACCTCTAAGGGTCTATTTGGACGTATACATGTAACATAAAGATACCTTATAGAGCGTCGCAGTTCACGCCCACTTCCTGGTGCCGGAAGTAAATACTCGATGCATTTTTCCCATTGACTTTTCCAAAAATATTTATATCAATTCATTTAAGCCTAGAATCAAGCTATCCAGGATACTGGTGAATCATGACCATAAAACGTTTGATTCTGTGAAAAAACTTTTTTGAAAACGGTAAAACAAAGGGTATTTATTAAATATAGTATATCATATCATTAAATATAAAATAAAAAAAAATCACAGAAAAAAAGGTTTTATGGTCATGATTCACCAGTATCCTGGATGGCTTGATTCTAGGCTTAAATTGATTGATATAAATATTTTTGGAAAAGTCAATGGGAAAAATGCATCGAGTATTTACTTCCGGCACCAGGAAGTGGCGGAACTGCGACGCTCTATAGGCACATGTACTGTAGGCTGACAGAAACTGACACATACTTT
Source organism: Gymnoscopelus microlampas (assembly GCF_963454915.1). NCBI lineage: Eukaryota > Metazoa > Chordata > Actinopteri > Myctophiformes > Myctophidae > Gymnoscopelus > Gymnoscopelus microlampas. The sequence goes on along the minus strand of NC_139943.1, from coordinate 10,090,483 downwards.
AGATCAGTGCTTTTCAAAACGTTTTGAAGGTCAAGTCAAAATCTGCACACTCTGTATATCCGGGCAATACAACCTCTACCTCGTCCTCTACCACCGTCGTTCCGAAAAGAGACGATCTACAAGCACACAACGGGACATGTACTCATGTACGTGAGCTTGTAGATCTGCTATTTTCGACTAATGTTCCCCGTCGTTCCCCAGATTTGGCGGACCCCCTGTAGTAACTCTGAGGACCCCCTAGGGGTCCCGGACCGACTGTTGAAGACCACTGTACTATTAGTGCACTGGTTGAATCTGGCGCACAAACCACATTGAATATCATCCCGTCTCTCTCTCGCATCTTACTTTCGCTCTCTTTCTATGTAATGATACGGAAATGTTTGTATCATATGTGACCGGGTATCTAAATGGTAAAATGTCAGAACAAGGGGGGGGTCCAGGGGCCCCTCATCGTCCCTTGAGGTGGGGTTACACACTCTGAGAGTTATGGGGGTCCTTGAAATGAAACAGTTTGACAGCCCACTGGTATAGTGCATGTATTATTGACTGAACAGTGAAGTTAATGGTATGCTTATGTTGTCTTGCCTTGACTGCCATCTAGTGGCTGTTGTGCATCATAATATGAATGGATTTTTCCTAGCAATACATAACTAATATTGCTTTTTCTTTGTTGCCTTCTCCTTCACCCTGTCATTATAGGACTTTGCACACTGCATAATGCTTATTGCGCTTTTTTTTCATAATTGGGAATAGGAAAAAATACTTTGGTAATAATAAAGGAACTCCATAGACGTTGTACAAATGGCTTAGGAGAAAACAAACAGTTTAAATCTCCAGTCTGTTCACTGTGCGCGCGTGTGCGTTTGTGCGTGCGCGTGTGTATCCCTGCATCTCTGGTGATGTACACTGAGATGTACAGCACTACACTTCATTAATCCATTGAGACCGGGAACGCATCTGTGTCATTTTTAAGATTTCTTTGGCTATTCAAAAATATCAGATCTACAAGCTCATAGCGTGGCACCGAGTGCCGCGCTACGAGCTTGTAGATCTTGAAAATGTGTGCAAATCTTTGAATAATGAATATATATATATATTCGTTTTTTTTAAAGCGAACTCAAATCTGTGCTTCTGGGGGGGTCCCTGGAACAACATATTTTGAGATGGGGGTGCGCGACCAAATACATATCATTTTGAGGGTCTTTTGACATGAAAAAAGTTTGAGAACCACTGATAATATAGCAACATGAGTTTAAAAAAAATAAACTTTAACAGGATTTAGAAGACAACGAAATTCTTTTGGGTTTAAAAAAAATAAATAGCAGATATACAAGCTCATAGCGCGGCACTCGGTGCTGCGCTATGAGCTTGTAGATCTGCTTTTGTTTTTTAATAGCCCAAAGAAATCTATAAAATGACACAGATGCTTTCCCGGTCTCAATGGTTTAAACAGCAAACACCAAAGGCGGGGCAGACTTTGATCCATCCGTGGCATAGAGTGGATGTAAGTTATTTCAGAAATCTTTCTGGTAGATCTCACCAACAAAAATCAATACTGTTTCAAATGGAAAAATCTCTTTATGGTAGGACAGTAGGGAAGGGGAGAGAAGATGGGTCTTTCAGTGCTTTGTGTCGTTGGATAATTGGAAAAGCGTGGAGGCCGAGACCGTGTACAGAGTGAGTAGACTGTTGAAACAAGATGTTCCCTGGAGCCATTTATTCATATCTGAGAGCTACTACACCACAGTGCCACACTGACTCGAAATCAATTTTCTGGTAAAATTGCACTGAGGACAAATGATCTCTCACTCGCACTCACTCTGCTTGCTTGTAAGGGGGGCTTGTGCCTGCCTGCCTGCCTGCCATTCCCGTGGACGCCACTAGAGGTCATTGTGACCCAGCAGAGGTGGGAAAGACAATGAATGGAGCTGTCATGTTGCACATGGAGAGCTTTGCAGCAAAGCAAGCTCCAGTTTGCTCCTATCTGCAGGATGACAGCATTTACTGTGTCAGAGCTTCTCTTGGCTGGCTGTTGGGTTGGTGTTCCGTGGGACCGCACTCTCTCTGGCATCTCTTTCTGCTGAGGGTTGGTTGGTCTTCCATGGGACCTCTCTTTGGCTCTCTTTCTTTGGCACACTACTTCACTTTAATTAAATCCACAATTCGTCTGCTCCATTGACGCAAACGTTACATAGACACAATTACCAAAGCATCTCTTTCTGTCTCTCTTTCCCTTTCTAGTGCTCTCTCTCTCTCTCTCTCTCTCTCTCTCTCTCTCTCTCTCTCTCTCTCTCTCTCTCTCTCTCTCTCTCTCTCTCTCTCTCTCTCTCTCTCCGTTTCTTAATCTATCCCCGTCGATGCATTTCAACAGGGGGGGGATGGTTCAGCCTGTTTACCATGATTTGCATAAGCTGGGATTCAGAAACCTGTGCTCTACCCTGTGCTCTCAGTCAGAGGTGGGGGGGGGGAGGGTGGTTAGTGGGGTGGAGGGGGGGTTCAAAAGGAATAGCTAATGACTGCAGTGGCCTCATTGACGCGTGTCACTATTTCAGTCCCAACGACTGACTAGCACAGTCTCATCATACAAGGCCAAGTAAGAACCTATGATCTCTCCAGTGATGGATCAGCATTATATGGCACCAGCCAGCCCAGTTGGTTGGTGCCCCCCCCCCCCCCATAGCCCCCCGTCTCCCTAGTCTCCTTATTGATCCACACTTGGCCTGGGTTTCATGTCGTCTCCTCTTTGTGATGCCCACTGACTGAGCCCAGATTTCAGAAAGGGGAGATCAGGTTGGGGGGGGGGGGGGGGGGGGGACCAGGGGGGACGGAGAGATAGAAAATAAGGTTTAGGGGTTGGGGAGGGCATTAACCCATTAAGACCGGGAACGCATCATACTTGTCGTTTTTTTTTTTTTATTTGGCTATTAAAAAAAAGCAGATATACAAGCTCATAGCACAGCACTATGAGCTTGTAGATCTGCTATTTTTTTTAAATGTGTGCAAATCTTTGAATATATATATATTTTTTAAAGCGAACATCTTTAACTCCAATCATTGCTGCGGGGGTCATCCCTGGAACAACATATTTTGAGATGGGGGTCTGCGGCCAAATTACATGTAATTTTGGGTGGTCCTTGACATGAAAAAGGTCCACCCAAGCACCACTGATATTATAGCAATTAAGTTTTTTCAAAAAACTGTTTGAGATTTAGAAGACATTTTGTAGAATCCCCCAGAAGCAAAGCTTTGAGTTAAAGATGATAGCTTTAAAAATATACATATATTCAAAGATTTTCATAAACTTTCACGATTTTTCAAAAATAGTAGATCTACAAGCTCATTTTTGAATAGCCAAAGTAATCTAAAAAATGACACCGATGCGTTCCCGGTCTTAATGGATTAAGTTGGACTGAATAGCAGAGCGCACACAGGGGGCACGCAGGGCACTAGCCGCGGCCCCACTGGCTGGAGAGAGACTCGCGGCCGTGGCTGTTTCCACATGACTCGCTGTATGTATGCCTCGGGGGGAGCGCGAGGGAGTAATAGAATCTACAGCGTGATGTGCTGGGTCGCTTTGGGGGGGTAAATATAGCCGGAGCAGCGAGCAAGCAGAGCTACAGGCGGTGCTGGAGGACGCAGGACGGGACGGGTCGGGTCGAGGATGATGTGCAGCAGTAGGGCTTTGACGGCCCCCCTGTGCCCCCCGCCCGCCCCTCTCATGGTCCCCTCTCTACCCTTCTAACCCTTTAAGACCTGGAACGCATCTGTGTAATTTTTTGATTTGAGCTAAAAAGCATTATTTTACACTTTGGGCTATTTTTGAAAAATCTTTTTTTTTTTTTTCAAATCTTGAGATTTTAGTTACAAAAGCGAACATTTGTAACTCAAATCTTTGCTTCTGGGCGATTCAACAGTTTTTTGAAAAAACGTATGTCGCCATAATATCAGTGGTTCTTTTTTCCATGTCAAGGACCCCCAAAATTACATGTATTTGGCCGCGGACCCCCATCTAAAAATATATGTTCCAGGGACCCCCGGAAGCAAAGATTCGAGTTAAACATTTTCGCTTTAAAACAATATATATTAAAAGATTTGCACACATTTTCACGATTTTTCAAAAATAGCAGATCTACAAGTTCATAGCGCGGCACTCGGTGCCGCGCTATGAACTTGTATATCTGCTATTTTTTGAATAACCAAAGTGTAAAATAATGCTTTTTTAGCTCAAATCAAAAAGTGACACAGATGCTTCTTCAGGGCTTAAAGGGCTAAGAGAGAGTCACAGAGGGCACTGGCTGCCATCACAATATGAATCACCTTCTCCGTCCCCCCCTTCATACCTTAGGTGGGTTTACTGGCCAAATGGCGTGGAGAGGATCACGTTGCACTGCGGTTGAGGGAGGGTAGGGGAGGGAGGGGAGGGAGGGGAGAGAGGGGATGGGGAGGGGAGATAAGTCAGCCACACTTTATTTCCATGGCCTGGTAGGGTAGCATCTGTTTGGAGGCTCACAGAGTTATTGAGTTTCAGGAGCAATATAGCGTGTCTCGCACGAGATGTTTCTGCACTGGAATGGTTGTGTGTTTCTTTTTCGTGATGCACGTATACAGATGTGTCTTTTATCCCCTGTTGTTACAGATAATATAAAGCTTTGTTTATGCTGTCAATCGTGCAGAAAGAAGAAGCATGTGTGGCTTTTCCATCAATTACGGGAGGTTTTTGATGCTGAATGATTCTAAGGAATCGGCACTTTAACCCATTTAGACCGGGAACGCATCTGTGTGTCATTTTAAGATTTCTTTGGGCTATACAAAAATAGCAGATCTACAAGCTCATAGCGCTATGAGCTTGTAGATCTTGAACACAAGCAGGGTCCTTGGAACAAAATGATTTGACAAATGTTCGCTTATTCAAAGACTTTGCACAAATGTTCACAATTTTTCAAAAATAGCTGATCTAGTGCCGCGCTATGAACTTGTATATCCGCTATTTTTGAATAGCCAAATACATCTAAAATGACAGAGATGCGTTCCCGGTCGAAATGGGTTAAGTTTGGTTTCGAAATTAGTCATTCACCCTTCCTTCACCTTTTGCCAAATGCCTCATTAAGGCTATACTGTAGCAATCACAGATCAAACGGGGGTGTCATGGCGGCGATGTGGAATGATTGGGAGCCCACCAAGTCCAGTGCCATGCAAAGTCTGTGATTATTGCATGCTCTGGTATGATTACCGTTCCCTTTTTATAGAGGCATTAGATGGGTTGAGAGTGGTGATCGTCATTCATCAAGCTGTCAGCGAAACAGGGCCTCGTGCATTCCCTAATGGGCGCGGGTGGCACCGCAAAGCCATTTGCTTCTTCTGTGATGCCAGGGGCATAGAAAACAAGACGAAATATATAGCCACAGGCAGCAATTAACTGCATGAACCCTAAGCAGCGTCCCTATTCTTGGGGCTGAACATCTAGCGAAAATAGCAGATAGAATAAGATCGGCTATTCTTGGGCGAAGACGTTTAGTGTTGAGGGGAAAAGGGAGAGGCCCTAGTAAAGAGCCCAGAGGGACTCCAGTCAACTAAATACACTGTATAGGGTTGAAGTAAGTTAATGGGGTCCAAGGGCAGAAGAATAAGGAGATATGACTATGAGAATATGACGAGGAAAGCCTACTGTAGGCTCAGTATAGAGCAGGACCCCCATCTGTAAATGTTTTGTGCCAGGGACCCCCCAGAAAAGAAGATTTGTGTTAAAAAAAAATGCAAAATTCTACAAAATTCTTCAAACACTTTCAAGATTTTTCAAAAATGTAAAAAAATAGCAGACATACAAGCTTGCAGCTAGTAGACTCGGGCAATAACGCTTTGAAGTTGAAAGCTATGAGGGTTCTAGACTTTTGACGTAGACGTTTCCAACGCTGACCTGTCTGCTTGTCACAAGCCCCCCAAACGTGGCAACCCAGATGCCGACTGGCAAAACCTAACTGCAACATGCAAACCAAAAGCGAAACCTAACATGCGCAGTTTTGTGGTTACCAGCCAGTTACCAATTACCAGCCAGTTACTTACCTCGCGCATGCGCCTGCATGCCAATTGTATAATAAGATAAAGCATACATTAACCACTTTAGCCCTATTTTATACCTGGGCTATTTGAAAATAGCAGATCTACAAGCTCACAACGCGTCACATCGCGACGCGTTGTGAGCTTGTAGATCTGCTATTTTCAAACATTTTAGTGCTTTTACTTTTGGTACTTTAAGTGCATTTTCATGCCAATACTTTTGTACTTTTACTCAAGTAAATTTTGAATTCCGGACATTTACTTGTAACGGAGTACTTTTACATTGCAGTATTGATACTTTTACTTAATTAAAACATGTGAGTACCTTTTCCACCACTGCACACGCACACACATTCTGCACATTTTCATTCACAGTTCCAAAAGTCTCCATCTGGCCAGATTTACCAACCTATATTTGCCAAGTTTGGGACCAGTTAGCTGTACGGCATGGGAGAGACGGACACTTCTAGGACAGAAGACTATATAATCCTAACACAATAGAGCTGCAGCAGCCTCTCCCTGCTTGGACTCCTAATTAAAGCGATGTCGTTTGATTGTTCATTTGGAGCCGTGCTTATGGCAGGCTGGACCAGGTGTGCAGTAGCTAATATAAAAACCTGCCATCGCTCCCGTTCATTATCAAAAGCATTCGAGCGTAGTTATATGGCCTTTTTTAAGCCGTTTAGACCGGGAACGCATCTGTGTGACATTTTTAGATTTCTTTGGCTATTCTAAAATAGCATATATGCAAGCTCATAGCGTGGCAACAAGATTGTCGATCTGCTATTTTTAAAGTGATTTATTTTTTACTCAATTTTTTTCTTCTGGGGATTCTACGAATGTCCTCTAAATCCTAACATTTAAAACAAAAATACATATATGTTGCTATATCAGTGGTTCTCAAACTTTTTTCATGTCAAGGACCCCCAAAATTATATATATTTGTCCCCCCCATCACAGAATATTTGGTTCCAGGGACCCCCAGAAGCAAAGATTTGAGTTAAAAATGTATATATATTCAAAGATTTTCACACATCTTTCAAAAATAGCAGATCTACAAGCTCATAGCGCGGCACTCGGTGCCGCGCTATGACCTTGTATATCTGCTATTTTTGAATAGCCCAAAGAAATCTTAATGTCACACAGATGCGTTCCCCGTCTTAATGGGTTAAAATTGGCTTTTCTAAACCGCAGATGTCCTCCCGTTGAGGCGGCTTTTCACGGCGTGCGTTTTTTTTTTTTGCATCTATATAAAGCCTGCAGAGTAAATAAATAACACGTCCATAAAGTGCAGCTTCTTTCAAGGGCTCAGCGTTTCATGAAATGTACAGTACCTCGCTGACGCAGTAACGCAGAGGGGGGAAAAAAAAAATACTCATAATTATGTCAGAGGAGTTCTTGGTGGTGTGTTCTTCTCTGTGATCGTTGTAGTACCACCTTCACTATTAGCCTATTCATTTGCTTGGTAAAGTAAAATGCATCATACCAAGCATACATTATTTATTTGCAGACCTGGATACTATTTTGAAATTGTTTTTCTTTTTTTATATCTATAATTTTTATCCCACGATTTTGTAACTGATATTTTATCACCCAGTGCCAATTGCCTATGTAATCCTGGGCGCTACTCTCCCTCTGCCAGCCTAGGGAGAGCCCAAGCTGAAGCTCATGCCTCCTTCAATGCATGAGGAGCGAGCAGGCCGCATCTTATCACCCGAAATTAATTATTTGACATACAGTACAGGGAGCCAGTGTAAAAAGCAGTGGTGTCATGGGGGGCCACCCGGAGTACCATGGCGTTCCATCGGTACATTTTTCACGCGCACCCACAAGGTACGGTGCACGTGGGGGGCTAGAACGAGCCCCCCTAGATGCATTCACCAGCCATGTAGGCTACCCAAATGGGTACTATGCATAAACAGGTTTACCGGTGGCGGTGAGCGTCCTCAAACTCCTCATACACGGTATAAAAGCAACACAGCATTATGGCTTCAGTTCTGCTGTGGTGGTATGTCTACATGCAGCGACATTGCCTCCACCAAAGTGCATGAGCGTGCGTGTGCGCCATGTCATTAACCCATTGAGACCTGGAACTGTGTCATTTTTAGATTTGAGCTAAAAAGCATTATTTTACACTTTGGCTATTCAAAAATAGCAGATATACAAGCTCATAGCGCGGCACCGAGTGCCGCGCTACGAGCTTGTAGATCTGCTATTTTTGAAAAATCAAAAAATGTGTGCCAATCTTTGAATATATATATATTTTTAAGCGAACATTTTTAACTCAAATCTATGCTTATGGGGGGTCCCTGGAACAAAACATTTTGATGGGGGTCCGCGGCCAAATACATATAATTTTGGGGGTCCTTCACATGAAAAAGATTGAGAACCACTGATACAGAAACATACGTTTTTCAGAATACTGTTGAGATTTAGGCATGTAGACATGTAGAAACGGCTTCAGGTCTCAATGGGTTAAAATACCGTTCCACTGGTGAAAAAAATCCCCATTACACCACTGTTAAAGAGATCTAAGAACTGGAGTGATATGTTCCACTTTCTTGGCATTAGTAAGGAATGGAGCAGCAGCATATTGAATTAACTGCAGTGGTCTGATCGATTTTTGTTTTTGGGGAGGGGCTTTATAGCGCTTAAGTGGTTACCACTTAAACCCATGTGTACTTGGTTGCCCGGAGTCCCTCAGGGGTCCATACTTTGTCTGCTTTATTCTTTTGATGTGTTTTCTTTTCTTATTCCAGGAGCTTTTATGGCCGGCGGATAGATCAAGCTCTACAGCTTTTTATCAAACAGCTCCTTTGTGAACGGATCTGATCAATTTCTGAATGTAACACTGTCTCAAACCCGATTAACACTGCTTAATCACTTTAACCCTATTGTCCTAATTTTGGGCAAGTCATTATCTAGGCAATCATTCTCCAAATTTGCTAAAGAAATAACTAGCTCTAAAGGCTCACAATATGTTACGAGGCGACTCGTTGTAAGCTTGTAGATTTTTTTTTTTTTGCCGCGTGACGCCGTCGGTGGGATGAACTTGAAAGTCTAAAATGTCATCGGAGAACCGGAGGGGGTTAAGTGGTTAACATGAATTACACTTTCCTGACATTCATGCAATTTCTAGTTCCCTATTGTGTAGCTTTGCAATGCATCAATTCAATTCAATTCAATTCAATGTTTATTTCACACCCAGGGAGATCCATATCGCAATTATATAACACAATAAAATAACAGAAAAAGAAAATGCAAATAGCCCACATTGTTCAGTTTCTGACATACAAACATGGGCGCCAATGGTTACACAGTCTAGATGAGAACCTGACAGAACTGCGTGTATAGGGTCCGTTATGACAGCGATTATGTCGAAAATGACGTTGCTCTATCAGTGGTTCTCAGACTTTTTTCATGTTAAGGACCCCCGAAATGATGTATTTGTCCGTGGACCCCCCCCCATCTCAAAATATGTTGTCCCAGGGACCCCCCCAGAAGCAAAGATTTTAGTAAAAAATGTATATATATTCAAAGATCTTCACAAATGTTACCGATTTTTCTGGAGCTTCTTGGAGCTCTCAGCAGCAGTCTCATACAGTCATTATAGGCCACGGTGCAACAAAAGGATCTAAAGAGAGAGAGATCTTCACAGGTACAGAGCACATGCTAAATTCGCAACACAGCATTTTTCCTTGGGCATACAGCTTCCGCCGCTGCCTATAGATGTCCTTGTCATCTTAGTATGTCATCACATAAAACCGTAGTACAAATAATCAAACGTAATACAAATCGTACTCCTTTATTTCAGAAAGGTTTGTCATTGCACAGAATATGTGATCATCAGCAAACTGACTCATATGTAACAATTGCTTTCATGTCGGGCCGCATAATCTCCACTCTATGCGAGTGGAGATTGCCTCCATTGATGGTTGATCATACACATTGTGGAGATTGCCTCCATTGATGGTTGATCATACACATTGTGGAGATTGCCTCCATTGATGGTTGATCATCCATATGTGGTTCTTTCCGTTTCAGTTGGTAAATTGCCATGCTTGTTCTCTGGTAATTGTGGTGTTTATGGTAAAGCTGCTGTATATTATTACAGATGAGTACAGCAACAACACTGAATAACCAACCAATGCCATCTGTGCAGTGTGATGAAAGAGATGCAACAAATATGTTCTGTGTGGGTTTCTTTTCCCTCCCCTGAGATGATTAGCGTGTGGCTTATTTGTTTGTGGCTTATATACAAAACGAGTCCTTGTTGAATCGCTCACTCACTGCTGAGAAAATTGGTGCCGTTGGTTTGAGTTGCGGGCGTCTCGGGGGGTTCAGTGTGTTGTAACTCTGACAATAGTGTTTTCTTGGCAACGTCACGGTGCACTGCACATCAGCGCCATAGGGAGGGAACTTTCTTTCACAGAGCCGAATCTCAACATCTTAACCCTTTTAGACCAGGAACGCATCTGTGTGTCATTTTAAGATTTCTTTGGCTATTCAAAAATAGCAGATATACAAGCTCATAGCGCGGCACCGAGTGCCGCGCTATGAGCTTGTATATCTGCTATTTTTTGAAAAATCTTGAACATTTTTGCAATTCTTTGAATATATAAAGTTTTTTTTTTTTAAAGCGAACATTTGTAACCCACATCTTTGCTTATGGGGGTCCCTGGAACAAAATATTTTACAGATGTTCGTCTTAAAGAAAATATATTCAAACATTTGCAAAAAAAAATACGATTTTTCAAAAATAGCAGATCTACAAGCTCATAAATGATGCATTTATATAGCGCTTTTATCCAAAGCGCTTTACATAGATTGTGCATTACATTCACCCATTAAAACACACATTCATACACCAATGGCGGAGGAAACCTTACAAGGCACCAACCTGCTCATCGGGAGCAATTAGGGGTTCAGTGTCATACATGAATTACTCATAGCTATGAGCTTGTAGATCTGTAATTTTTGAAAAGCCACAGAAATCTAAAAAAAAAACACAGATGCGTTCCCGGTCTAAATGGGTTAATACATAGGTTTTCACAGAGTGGGCCAATTGCTGATTGATCTGCTAATATCTGTTGACAGATCTTTAATTGGAACCCCAGTAATAGAACAGTTTTTTTTTTTTATGAACAGAATGCATTTTAATAGTGCTTTGAACTGTGTGTTTTCCACAGCTCGGTTTTTCCGCCACAGAATTAGATCTTTTGAGTATAGGATCAAAGGAATTTTTAAACATTTCATTATATTTATATGCCTCAGTGATAATCCAAATGAAAAAAGAAAATCTCGGGTAGCACTGGCATCCCTTCAGAATACAAATATCTGCTCCAATGGCTTCAGAGAGGTTCTTGTAGTTATTATGTTATTTAGTTTGATGCTACAGTAGATATGAATGTTGTTATTTGTTTAGTTCCAGTAGATGCTACAGCAGTGTTTTTTTTTATTGATTGACTAGATACTTTGTTAGTCAAAAATGCAAACAGCACGTGGTACAATGAGACATTAAAGGGATAGTTCACCTTCTATCGATCAGTCACCCCATGGAGACTTGAATTCATGGATATTTTTTTCAGTTTTTGTCTCATTCCTAAGTCAATAATTTGATGACCGGCACCGGTCATCAAAGAGTCTCCTTTGTATCTCCTACCGGAACCGCTGCCTATACCGATCCGCTGGTCATCAAATTATTGGCTTAGGGATGCGACAAAACACAAAAAATATATCCATGAATTCAAGTCTCCATGGGGTGACTAAACGATAGAAGAAAAGTATTTTTTTTGGGTGAACTATCCCTTTAAGGCTAAAAGGAGAACACAAACAAAGTCTCGGGGACTTGTTTCCATTGTGGTCCTATGTATTCAATTCACCAACATAGCATAAAAAATAACACAATAGTACATGTCATAAACAAATGCAAAACACTATGTACAAAGGAGAAAAAGGAAAAACGGCAGCAGTGAATGACAGCTCCTTTCTATGAAGAACTGCTTTTATTTATGATTTTTCAGGCCAGTTTTGAAAGAACCCAGTGATTTGCATTTTTTAATGGATGGTGTCAGGGCATTCCACATTTTGATGGCAGTAGTAGTAGAATGAGAATTATCCCATGTTTGTTCTATATTTGGTTAGTACCGGATCGTTGTCGCTCCCTCTAGTATTTTGTGGCTGTGGGTGTCACTCACTTTGTAGAAGTACTTAGTCATGTATGAGGGTATTGAGGGCACTGCCCCTTTAACTCATCTTAAATACTAATGGTGGAGTGCTCAACCCCATGAGTACCTCAGTCAAATATAATGAATATGAATTTTCCTTTTCTGCTAAGCAGGTCGATATAGATACTATGTACTGTAGGCTTCGAATATGGTTTATTTGCCCGACTGCGCAGGCAAAACGGAAGTGCAGGGAAGGCCGGGATATCCAACTTTATTTTCTAGGACATTGGTTCTCAACCAGTGGTCCGGGGACCACCAAATGAAACCAAATGGACCCTTATGGGTCCATTTGGTTTCATTTTACGCTCTCAAGAGTTAAATTATTGTTATCTGCATTAACACATCGGGTGCCAGCATTTTATAATAACAGATTACGTTCGGTGCCGAAATCTCACCGTTGAGCTGCGCAGCGCTGTTTAAACTGTAGACCCCACGACGTGCATTCCATGAGAAAAAAAAGCATGCCTCCATTTTGCCCGATGGTGCTGGCTAACGCCTGGAACGATAACATCGCTCACGCGAGTAACAATGGCGGAGCGATCGTGCACACAAAATGAGTCGTTTTCCCCAGCGTAAAAAGTTTCGGAGTTATAGGGGTTTTAGAGAAGGAAATAGAGCGGAAGCGGATGTGCGCCATGTTTTTTGACACGATGATGCATCTGGCCCATCCTTGTCAGATTCACCGTGGTTGATCCCAAAGCTGCTCCAGCCCCTCCCGTATGGAAAAAAACGATAAAAACAAAAAGACACCAAACACGGTTCGGAGCGTGTTCGGCACCAGAGCGCTACTATGTGAAAACACGGTCCAGACCGTGTTCGGCACCCGATGTGTTAATTAAATAATTGTTATTTTGATCAACGTTTGCCTGTTATATTGCCTAAGGTGCGAACATCAATACAGCATGGAATTGTGGACAACATCTTATCCAATGATAACAAAATAGGGTCTGAGAGTCTAAATCTCATCAAATGGTGGTTCCGTGGCTCAAATGCCGAATAAATAATGGACCTTGATATGAAAGGGGTTGAAAACCACTGTTCTAGGAGGACGCAACAACACATCTGTATAGTCTCTCAAGACAGATGTGGGCCCGACACATCTCTCTGGAGAGACTACACCAGTTGTGTCATCCTAGTTACTTTGTGGTACACCTTTTTTCTGACATACTGTACTTCCCCAAACACTTTCCCTGTTGACCATAGGGTTCGTGGTTCTTACAACTTTGCACTTTTGTAAGTCGCTCTGGAGAATATTATCTGCTAAATGCCTACATTGTAAGAATTAATTGTCTTTATTTTGGGCTCACCTATTCAGCACATTAAAGCTTATGTTGACTTTAAAGGAGTAGTTCACCCAAAATATGTCTTATTTTATATCAATTACACACCCCATGAAGCCTTGGGGATTTTTATGTTTTTTTGCCACATTCCTATAAGCCAATAATGTTTTAACCGGCGGTTAAAGTAAGAGACTCAATTGAGTCTCTTACTCAGCAGCCACCTGGTCATCGAATTATTGGCTTCGGAATGCGACAAAAACAAACAAATCTTCATGATTTCATGGCTTCATGGTGTGTGTAATTGATAGAAAATAAGTCATTTTTTTGGGGATCGAGGCAAATAAATCCAGTGCAGGTGCTGTTATGCGAGGCTGCGTTAATGCTCAAGTAAAACGGCATGTTGTAACATACTAACATTGTTGCTGTTAAACCCTGTAGTGTATGGACCATGCCATTCCAATTAAAGCCAGACATTATTCTTGGTCATGGCTAGTTCAGGGGTCATTGGTCCTTGGAAAGCATGACATTTGCTTTGATGTTTTCTGGGTAAAATGACATCAAGCATTACACAGTTGTGTGTTAATCGTCAGAACCACTTTCAACATGGTGTCACAAAAATTCTTAAAAAACGTTTCATTTTTAATTGTTTATGAATACATTTTGAAAATAAATAGCAGATCTATCTCAATGCGTCTGAATGCTGGGCATCGTGAGCTTGTACTGTAGATTGACTATTTTCGCTATTCGTCATGAAACGAAGTATGGCTTAAGGGGTTACATAATAATGAAAGGGGGTCGCCGATTGATGAGTGGTTACGGCGCGTACCGTACCACATCCCCGGTTCGATTCCCATGCCCGGCGGACCTTTGCTGCATGTCTCTCCCTGACACTTTCTTTTTCTGTTTCCTGTCTCCAGCATCGGCTGTGTGGGCCAACGCCAGAGCTGGCCGTAGACAGTAGGTGAGTGGATCTGAGGGGTTGTTGACGTGGGGGGAACAGTGCCGTATTGTTTTAGTTTGCCATATACACACACACTCACACGCACACACACACACACACACACACACACACACACACACACACACACACACACACACACACACACACACACACACACACACACACACACACACACACACACACACACACACACACATTTCAGGTCAGGGTAGCTCCTATCTATGGTGTTTAGCGAGCCGGTAGGAATAGCCTGTGACACTACACAGTGAACTATCAAAAAAGAAGAAAAAAAGGTATAGTAATAAAAATGAATGTATTCTCAGTATCACCTAACACGAACTCATATGAACTTTGTTTTCCATGGAGAATAGTGAGATTTATTTAAGAGGTTTTTGACGACCCGGAGTTTAACAGGTCATCAAAAACATCACCCCTCTGATATCACAGTAACGATTTGAAGATATCTATTGATGCTCATTTATTATCTGAAACGTTTCCTTCTAATGGCTCCCTTGAATATGATAATTGCCTGCTCTAGGACGCTTTGAACAGGGAAAGAGGGAAATATTGTATCCGTTAACCCCTTAAGACCGGGAAAGCATCTGTGTCATTTTAGATGTTATTTCAGATGTTATTTCAGATCTACAAGCTCATAGCACGGCACCGAGTGCCACGCTACTACAAGCTTCTTTTAGAAAAATCGTGAAAATGTGTGCAAATCTTTGAATGTTTTTTAAAGCGAAAATGTTTTACTCAAATGTTTGCTTCTGGGGATTCTACAAATGTCTTCTAAATAGTTCTTCTAAAAATTTTTTTTTGGGGGAAAAAAACATATGTTGCTATAATATAAGCTGTTCTCAAACTTTTTTCATGTCAAGGACCACCCAAAATTATATCCATCTGTCCACGGACCCCCCTTCTCAAAATATTTTGTTCCAGGGACCCCCCCCAGAAGCAAAAGATTTGAGTTAAAAATGTTCGCTTTAAAAATATATATACAGTATATTCAAAGATTTGCAAAAGATTTCAAGATTTTTCAGATTTTTAGCCCAAAGAAATAAAAAACATTTTTTTGAAAACAAATCTAAAAAAAATGTTTCAATATTTTTCAAAAATAGCAGATCTACAAGCTCATAGCGCGACACTCGGTGCCGCGCTATGAGCTTGTATATCTGCTATTTTTGAATAGCCAAAGACATCTAAAGTTACACAGATGTGTTCCCGGTCTTAATGGGTTAATGGCCTAAAGCTCGTTCGTGTCACCGTTTTCCTTTCCTGCAACACGGCCGTGTATATTCTTGAAAGAGAAAAAGTGCTAACAAGCAAAATGGCCCGTTGTGGGTAATCATAGCAATATTACTGACAACAAATAGCTGTCTCTGCATGCCCGATGCATCCAATAAATGATTTAACATTATATTAGCCCTTGGAGAGCAACACAACACGGAGCGTCTTTCTTTTATATTATCATTTCAATAGGAGGCTGATTTAGCCTTCCTCTAATGCACATCCCGGACGTTTGTGTGCTCTTCCACAGCCCCGTGTGTTTTATGCCTGCCATTTCCAAAGGCAGCATTCTAATCATGTTTTTATGGATCTAAAGCCTGTCCTACTGTATTTGCTCTTGTCATTTCCCCCTCCCTCCTCTTCAACCAAGACCAGGGATATGGTCTCGGTTAGTATACACAGGACAGGCTATCTTTTAACCCATTAAGACCTGGACCTGTGTCATTTTTAGATTTGAGCTAAAAAAGCATTATTTTACACTTTGGGCTATTCAAAAATAGCAGATATACAAGCTCGTAGCGCGGCACCGAGTGCCGCGCTACGAGCTTGTAGATCTGCTATTTTTGAAAATTCGTGAAAATGTGTGCAAATCTTTGAATGTATATATTTTTAAAGCGAACATTTTTAACTCAAATCTTTGCTTCTGGGGGGTCCCTGGAACAAGATATTTTGATGGGGTTCCGCGGCCAAATACATTTTATTCATTTTGGGGGTCCTTGACATGAAAAAGATTGAGCACCACTGATATAGAAACATACGTTTTTCAGAATACTGTTGAGATTTAGGAGACGTGTAGAATCGGCTTCAGGTCTCTATGGGTTAAGACAAATCTGTTTCTAGCACCTGTATACGGGCACTGTAAACTGTCTGGATGTTGTTGATAGGAGTTTAATACTTGGGTCAAAATAATAAGAAACCAATAGGTCTGAGTTGGTGAAATGTTCATAGGAAATCTCTTATGCATTCATAAGCGATGAATGTCATCGTAGGACATGATGAAGGCCAATGTACTGTAGAGGTAATCTGCATACGCTGATTGTCCGTGTGCAGTGCGTAATAAACTAGACGCGTCGCAATTGGCAATTGCAAAGTGTGGTTGCGCCGACGCGGTCGGGACTCCAGTAATACGCCGGGAGGAATACCGTCGGAGACTGCGCCAATTACATCGTCACGTCACTCCTGAAATCGCCTGCGTTTCATTTTGAGAGGATTGATCCCCCAAAAATCATGTTTTTGCATCAAACGGTTACATTTTGAGCATTCGTGGCGCCCCCTATGGATCAAAGTAGAAATGCTTTTGGGGATTGGTTTAGTATACCACCCTCGACATGTGATTCAAATTTGGGATTGACCGGACGTTTTGTTCGTGATTTATGGCATTTTTGGTCAAACGGGCCCCTCCCGCTAACTTTGGAAGCCATTTACGGACGGACGGTATGGACTATCAAAATTCCGCTTGGATAGGTTTATCGCAGGGGTCCATAGATCACGTGTACCGATTTGTGTGAGATTTGGAAAAAAATTGTAGGAAAAGGAGCAAAAAGTGTGTTTTGAAGAAAATTCAAAATGGCGGAAAATCTATCCTGACGCAAATGGGCGTGGCCTATATGGGGAGCTGCGTAATGACCCAAGGAATCTAGGGAAAAAGAAATTTTGATTTTACGACCTACGGTTCAAGAGTTATAGGCCAAAAGGTAAAGTGGGCTGTTATAGCGCCACCATGTGGCCGACTGGTGTGATTATTTTCATAATAATTTCGCAAAAACCTATTAACCTCCCCTCAAAATCTTGTAACTGTAGCCCCTACGGTTTCCGAGAAAAAAATACTTGAATGGGAGTTTTTGCAATTCCCATTAAAGTGGATGGGGAAATTTAATGCACAAATAAATCAATATCAAAAAATCTATCCTGACGCAAATGGGCGTGGCCTATATGGGGAGATGCGTATTGACCCAAGGAATCCAGGTGAAAAGAAATTTTGATTTTCGGACCTACGGTTCAAGAGTTACAGGCCAAAACGTAAAGGGGGCTGTTATAGCGCCACCATGGGGCCGAATGGTGTGATATTTTTTTCAATAATTTCGGACAATATTATGAATTATCCCTCCAAATCTGATAACTCTAGCTCTTACGGTTTCTGAGAAAAAAATACTTGAATTTGAGTTTTTTCACTTTTACATTAAAGTGGATGGGGAAATTTAATGCACTAATAAATTAATATCAATTAAACTATTTAACCAATCTCTTAGCAAAATACAAGCGCACGATTCCCGATTTAGATGGTCATTTTGATATATGGCACAACATTAGGGGATAAAAACTGTGGGAGGAGATGCGGTTCGAAATATTGTTTATCTTGAAGTGGAATAAAGTGTATAGAGTACTATAGTCTGGTTGCCCTGTTAGGGCAACCACACTAATAAGAATTTCGGTGCCACGGTGCCCTCATTTATTGTCTCCGCCCAGGGGCGTCCATAGGCTCTATGCACAGCAGCCATATTGGGAGGAAATTGGGCCTCTTCGTACTTCCTTCACAGGTGTTACCAATGATGCTAATGAAGGCACCGTTCCATTCTGGTCAGGGTGCTGATATCGTGCATGTTGGCTCACTAGAAACACTCCATTTTGGTTCCCAAATGGCCCCTTATGGTGAGTGTGTAACTCTGAGAGTGTACAAATGGAACCAAATGGACCCTTCCGGGTCCATTTGGTTCCATTTGTACACTCTCAGAGTTATGGGGGTCCTTGAAAATAAGACAACCACTATGCCACACTAAATGGAACAGAGCCTTAATTAGTATTATTGGTAACACCTGTGAAGGAAGTAAGAAAAGGGCCCAATTCATTCCCAATATGGCTGCTGTGCATAGAGCCTATTGGGTATGGCAAGGTATGGCAAGTGCTCCAGAAGAAAAAATATATATATATATATTTAAAAAAAACGTTATAATCATGAATAGTAGCCTAATGCAGGTGTAAGACCATTGTGTTTGTATTGTGTTATAGGTATAATGCATACTTTTCTATGCATTTCGGGGGTTTTGGGGGGTTTTGACCCCCACATTTTTATCTCTGGGAGTTGGCAACCCTAACCTTGCCATACCTTAGCTTTTTGCTGAACTGACGCCACTGTCTCCGCCAGGCCGAAGACTATGTTTTCGCCACCTGTCCGTCTTTGCACGCACACGCCCTGGAGGCCAGAACAAAGCAAATCGACCTAATGGTGGCGCTATAACATGGTCCTTTACGCCAGTGGTTTTCAACCTTTTTCATGCCAGGGACCCCTAAATTGATATGCATTTGGCCGCGGACCACCATCTGAAAATGTTTTGTGCCAGGGACCCCCAGAAGCAAAGATTTGAGTTAAAAATGTTCTCTTTGAAAAATGTATATATTCACGATTTGCACACATTATCAAGATTTTTCAAAAATAGCAGATCTACAAGCTCATAGCGCGGCACTCGGTGCCGCGCCATTTTGTGTTTTATTCAAAACACACTTTTTGCTATACTACTCGTACAGATTTTGTTCAAAACTCACTCAAATCATAAAAAGATCTGCTTTATGTGACCCTGTGACCTTTTCTCTTGCACCACTCGAAGGCAAAACATTTCCACTCGCATAAAAGATATCTCAAAACTGTACAGCCCGTTCCCACTGGGAATTCAGAACTCCTGAACTGGATTAAAAATAAAACATAGGCAGCATAGGCAAGTGGTTCATTCATTCACACATAAAACCCTCCTATGGTGTCTTGTTCTCTCGTTAGATGAATGTTTCGGGTGGTTCTGGATGTAAGGCACGTACGTGCGAGAGGTGTCTGTATTGTAGGTCACATAAGACTAGGCAGAATGGGGATGAGGTATTTGGGATGAACAGAAACATTCCACTGCACTTACTTATATAGACTACTTTCACTGCTACTGACAACTTCATTCTCTGCTTCGGTCGCAGCCTCACTGTCACTCGCTCGCACGCACAACACGCACAACACGCACGCACACACGCTCTCAATCCAGTGGTGGAAAGTAACTAAATACATTTAAGCAAGTACTGTAATTAAGTACTGTACTTAACCCATTAAGACCTGAGGTATGGAGTTACATTTGTGTCTTTATTAACCAAACAAAAGAACAATATTTGAGAGAGAAAAAATATAAACAGAGCAAAGAATAGTTTTGAATGAAAACAAAATAAAACAGCAAGCAAAGAATTACAATTAGTAAGCAAAGGAAATTATATAAAAAGAACAAAAACATTTTTTTCATTAAAACAAATTAAAAACGCAATCAAAAAAAGTATTTGCAAGCAAAAAAATATAAGACTTGAAAGAAAAGAAAAAATAATTGAGAACAAAAATTCAAGAGTAAAAAAATAAGGAAAACTGTTTAAACTACATAAAACAAAATACTTAGTAAAATGTTTGGGTAATAAAATGTGTTGTGCTAAATAACATGTTTTTAATGTCTTTTTTCCTTGTTTGCCAATGAAAGTTTTTTTTTTCTGATTGCAAAACGTCTTCTCTCTCAAAACCTAAGTCTTTGGTCTCGATTCTTTTTTTCTCTCTCTCGGATTTTTTTGTGTGAGGGGTTGAAGTTCAGAAGGCGTGTCCTACGCTGAAAAGATGTAAGACACCTCTCCATTGGTCACTCGGAGTCTGAGTGACAGCGCCTCCCTTCCTTATGTAGTTTGTTGAATGCAGGGATGGAGGTGTGTTACGGCCAGCACTGTTTTTTGATTGATTGAAATATTAGCAGTTTGCCAAAAAAAACAAACAAACATGAAAGTACAGTTTAATGCAAGGTCAGCTAAGAGGATTTAAACCCAAGAAAGCCTATGACTTGTTTCCATTAGGGTCCTTCCTACTGAATTCATAGACATTTATGACAGACAGTATATACACTACTATGCAAAACATCATAAAAACAAAACATAAATATATGTACAGTAAACAGTTTGAGTAAACAGATTTATGGAATACTTTATTAACAGTAGGATACAGAGGTACGATTTTTACAATGATGTTATAAGGATAACACACAAAGGCTTGTTTCCATTGTGGTCCTCTGGGACTGAGGTCAGAGCTCCATCCCAACTCTGGGCGCTGCACTATTGAGCATTTTAGGCTATTAGCAATTCAGATGATTCCCTAATGCTAGGTTTCTGTTCTACTTACAGTTTGTGATCTGTATTTAAAATTGTTGTATTGTTGTTATTGTTATAGTAGGCCAGTGGTTCCCAAACTTGGGACCGGGACCCTCAGAGGCGGTCCCCAGATTAGCTTAATGGGCAACATAGTTTTCTCTCTCAACAGTAAACAAACCAACCTATACATACCAAGTGTATACAGGGTAACATATTTTTAAGTGACAATTTAATGACTTTTAAGACCTTCTTAAGGCATTGTGCGCAGTGCGCTTGTAGTTTGTCTATTTTCACAATATTTATCTGTGGAACCGAGTAAAACTAAATGTAATTCCTACAATTTCAAGTGCTTGTCAGGGTGGGTGGTCCCCAGTTCAAGTATGATTATTTTGGGGGGTCCCCAGTTCAAATATGATTATTTTAGGGAGTCACAGCCTGAAACGTTTGGGAACCCTTGAAGTTATAAAATAAAGCTATACATTATTTCATGTTATATTCATTATTCTAATTAAGGCAAGGCTGAAGTGACTGGCCTACTGGCCAGGCCCATTCCAGATAGACTGCTTTGGAAACGTTTAGTCTGATTGTGCGCTTACTTTATGATCCATCATCCAAGGCCTGAGGGTTCGAATCCACTGCGGGTCACTTTTTTATGATAGGTTAGTTAGTGTCAGGTTAAGGTAAGGTATAGTTTTCTGTGAGGCTATTGAATTACGCTGGCAGCATCACAAGAGCAGAGGTGAGGGACCCACATACCCATCAAGAGACTACTGACTCACTCACTGAAACTCATACCCTAGGGAAACCTGGTGGTAGACTTGGGTTGGATTTCATTTGCCCCATTGAATTAAAAAGGTAATAGTACAGATTATTTGGGACTGTAGCTTTAAATGCCACATGCATATTTTCAACCTGCCAACAATACCTTAAATCCTAACAAATGCAGTTCTAACTTAGTATGCAGAAGCACTTTTTGTTTTTGCATTCTCAACCAGCATTTCAGTAAACACAGACAAGGCCTAAATTGAGCAGAAATGTATTTATCCAACATTGACTTTCCTATAATTAGCATAAACTGCATTTGAAGGTCAAATTAACAGATAGCAATTCACCATGTATTCATACACCATGTATTCATACAACTACATTTTCAGTGAAAAAGATTTTAAAGATGTATTTTTTTAAACAGTTACAATGTCAGTGTTACACTGCCAGTGCCCTTGAAAGGTGCAAACATTTCAAAAGTTAGGGAGGGTAAGTGATTTTCTTTCGTTAAATTAAGTGTTAAATAGCTCTAGCTCTAGATTCTGATCGTACTCATTGCTTTAGAGGGTTCAGTAACATGTCTCTCCGGCTCTCTAACAGAAAATGCATTCTCAGGTTGGGATGCCAATTTTATCCAATCAAGATAGAAACCTCAGTCAAGATACAGAAGTGAAATTGGAAGTGATGACACAAATAAATAAGCAGACACAATTGGACCTGGAACACTATAAAAATGAAGAGGGTGTTCTTTGCATTTCATTTCTACACCACAGCTGACATTTTTAAACAATGTACCCCCTCCTGCTGTGATGTCATCCAAATGTCATAGTATATGATGTCCTCACATCAGGACAGTGCAATTTAGGTTCATAATCGTCCAACTTCACTTTTAAGTTTGTATCCTTAACACAAGTAAAAATTGACAATGGACTGGAGTAAAAAAGTGACAATGTACAGTTATTTACAAGTTACACTCTGTCAAAGCTTGCACCATTAATGTCAGAAAGCAAGTTGGTCTTAAAAGACTCGTAATCTTCAAGGTGGGCTGTTGGAAGTGTTACAAGCACTAACAATTGGATAACAAACAGTGTGGCCTGTGGACTAGACAGTTGTGGTCAACTATTTTGATTTTCTTTCTCTCCGACACCAGCAAATGCCTGTGTCCCTGCCCAGTCAGCCATTGCATCACCATGGGCACAGAGGGTCTCTCTTCTTCAGCCACATCTTCTGGTTGTACATCTTAGAAAGGACAAGAGATCAGAATCAACATCTGAAGTAACAAGTTTCAAAGCTTAAACAACTCATTCACAAGAATCACCAATAAAATACACAACGGACCAAATATGATTATGATCGGAAACTGTATTATTTGTCTGACAGTCCGATATCCAGATAATGAAATTGTGTTGTGCTACTGACAAGATACACTACGATCACTTGAGAACATTGCTTGCCCTGTACCCGGTTAGTTAGTGGCTCCACTTCTTTTTCCTTTATGAAAATAAACAAAATACTACGGAGCTTGCACAAAAACACATTTCACATTACACCAGTAAACCTGTGATGTGACAATAAAGATCATTGTGACAAAGACTATTCTGATTCTAAAATTGGTTAAAATCTGGGCATATGATGTGCTGTATGAGTGTAGGACAGGGTTTCTCAAAGTGGGTGCCGTGACGCCCAGGTCCAAGTCCAGGGGTGCCGCAAAATACTTTGATAATGTTTGGAATGTATCAATATCACTTCAGTTTAACACTTAGAACCTCTACACTTAATAAAACGGAGTTGAGGTGCACCGTACTCGGTGCGTAATCTCTTCACCAAAATTAGCAATCTACAAGCTCACAACGCGTTGTGAGCTTGTAGATCTGCTATTTTTGGTGAATGTTCCCCTCAGAATAGGAATGCTAGGGTTCAAGTGGTTAAACGTCAAGTATAATGTTATTTGCAATGTGTCCTGTAATGGAAACAGATATTCTCTCAGTTTTCCTTGTGACAAACTGTAATTTAGGGGGGAGGATTTAAATAATACATACCATAATGTGACATAAATGTAAGGTGCTGTAAAGTAACAATGTAATTCAGGGGTGCCGTGGATGAAAAGTTTATTTACACGGGTGACCTGAGCCCAAGAAGTTTGGGAACCACTGGTGTAGGATCTCCTAAGGTATAGGAGATCCTACACCAGTGGTTCCCAAACTTCTTGGACTTAGCTTATACCTAAGCCAATATCAAAATGTCTTATGGAAGGTTTTACCTACCCTCAAATAAAAGATATTGGAAGTTATCCAAGATCTTCGACTCCTCCACATGATTTGCCGAGCCTTGTGGAGACATTTCTGGGACCAGGTGTGACACAATGTAATGCACGTCCACCTAAGAAAACAAAAGAGTATTACAGCCCAACAGTTTGATCCAACAATGAAAATACCACTTGGCACTTGAGGAAATGTTAAGGCATTCAAAATAATACAAGACTAGAAAAAGCGCTCCTCGGAGCACAGGTCTCCACCAGGTAAGGTAGGTTATTGTGGGCCAGCAATGTTGGGAATGCGCCAATAAGGATGGAATATGAAAAATCGGATGGAGCCGTCTTGATCACTTGACTATAGAGATAATGTGTAACGATTTGCATGATGTTTACTGCAACACTCCATTGGCTATCTCTTGATGAGGTCGTAAACATCAAGGCCTTCATGAAGCTGTTGCAGCATTGGTATGTGTTTAGTGCGCATGTGTAGGACAAGAGCCCTTACAAAAGGAAAAGAATAACAGACATCAAATTTTATGACAGCCATTTTAAAATGTACAATTACAATTTAGGCATTTAGCAGACACTCTTAAGAGTGATTCACAGTAAGTAAGGCAAACACAAGCAGGGGTTGACACTAACGGTTGCCCGACTGCCCGTGGCAAGTTAATAAAACGTTCAGGCAAATGTTGTTTGCCTTCAGGTTGCCCGATGGGCAAGTGCATTCCGTCTTTATTAAATAATATTGGCTATTTATGAAGAACAATGCTACTTTTTTACAATTGGCAGATGCACTCATTCAAAGAGACTGTCGCCACTCTGCAGTTATCGATTGGATTTAACATTGATTTGTTCTTATTGTTCAAGTCACACAAACGCAGGACAACACTGGAAAACAACTTAATATTTTGTCTCTGTTGTCCCGCAATGACCACAAGGTGACCAAATGTATGTGAATGTGAACAAATTGGTTCTGCATTCTGCCAGGGAGACAAGGAGAAGT
This sequence comes from Gymnoscopelus microlampas, assembly GCF_963454915.1. NCBI lineage: Eukaryota > Metazoa > Chordata > Actinopteri > Myctophiformes > Myctophidae > Gymnoscopelus > Gymnoscopelus microlampas. The sequence goes on along the minus strand of NC_139943.1, from coordinate 10,065,507 downwards.
TATTGTCATTGAGGCCATACATGGCTACAGGCTGTAGGAGCCTGAATGTGTACCGTGTTGTTTTCATATTTTTGATTAGGCTGCTTTGATTTTGATTAAGAAACACTTTTCTTGGGTACTATCATTTCGGTCAATTAGGACATTGGTGTGGTTTCCCCTTTTACTGTACCGTGTACAGTAGCACGTCGGTGTGGTGAGACAAAATAGAATGCTTAAGTCAGGGGTCTTCAACAGGGGGTCCGTCACCGTAACCTAGCATCCCTCCCTACTACTGAAGAGAACTTTAGCCAAAAATAGCAGATCTACAAGCTCACAGCGCCTCGCACTACAAGCTTGTAGATCTGCTATTTTTTGGAAAGATGTTTGGTGTAGAGGGGGGAAAAAAGCAGACCAAGTACAGAGTGAAAGGTCTTACTATGAAGTGGTTAAATGTCTGAAAATACACATTAACATGAATCCAACATGACAGTGTCTGTCAAACAAGTCTATGAAGCTATCTATGAAATATATGAACAAGTTTAATCTTCATTTTATACACTATGTATTGGGGCCCTGCTTCATCTCTCTCTGAGCTAGGGGGTCCTTGGCCTGAAAAGCGTTGAAGACCCCTGGCTTAAGTTTCATACTCATTTGGGTTCCCAGAACAACAATTATGTCAATATATAAACAGTTACGCAAACGTCAGAATGTACCTATTTGGATGCGTCGTAGTTGAGAGCCTAGCACACTAAGCTGCACTTTTCATTTACTCAATGATAATAGTTGCATCAAACAACGCTAAAATAATTGCAGCACATCACAATAAGAGCATGAACTAACGTTATGGATGATTGACCTGGTAACTGGAGTAGCTACATAATACACATGCAACGACATGCTGCAGGCTGGCAATAGGCGTTGGACGCGCGAGTCACGGAGTGACGGCCACTAGCAGCACAATTATGTATTTTGAATAACTATCTTATATAATTCAATTAAATAAAGTCGCCATAGGCCTAATATGTGAAAAGGTTAAAAGGAGGGAAGTTAAAATACTTACGCACTGACTATCTGCCAAAGTGTCGCACCACAAAAATCTGCCACAGCTGGAGAAATGTACTGGACAGGAGTAGAATGTTGTTGTTGGCCGGGGGAGGGGGGTGGTTAAGGAAGTTGTCAAGCTGTCACTCAGACTCCGAGTGACCAATGGAGAGGTGTCTTACATCTTTTCAGCGTAGGACACGCCTTCTGAACTTCAACCCCTCACACAAAAAAATCCGAGAGAGAAAAAAAAAATCGAGACCAAAGACTTAGGTTTTGAGAGAGAAGACGTTTTGCAATCAGAAAAAAAAAACTTTCATTGGCAAACAAGGGAAAAAAACATTAAAAACATTTTATTTAGCACAACACATTTTATTACCCAAACATTTGACTAAGTATTTTGTTTTATGTAGTTTAAACAGTTTTTCCTTATTTTTTTAATCTTGAAGTTTTGCTCTCAATTATTTTTTCTTTTCTTTCAGATCTTATATTTTTTTGCTTGCAAATATTTTTTTTGATTGCGTTTTTAATTTGTTTTAATGAAAAAAATGTTTTTGTTCTGTTTATATAATTTCCTTTGCTTACTTATTATAATTTTTTGCTTGCTGTTTTATTTTGTTTTCATTCAAAACTATTCTTTGCTCTGTTTATATGTTTTCTCTCTCGAATGTTTTTCTTTTGTTTGGTTAATAAAGACACAAATGTAACTCCATACTGAGGCGATTATTAAAAACGTTTTCCAAAACCGTTTTTTGAAAAAAATCCCCAAAAAAAAAAGTTTCAAGATTTTTCAAAAATAGCAGATATACAAGCTCATAGCGCGGCACCGAGTGCCGCGCTATGAGCTTGTATATCTGCTATTTTTGAATAGCCAATGAAATCTAAAGTGACACAGATGCATTCCAGGTCTTTACCCTGTAACTTTACCCTTCCTACCCTGGATTTGAACCCGGTTTCCTGCGCGTGTGCTGACAATTTTACCATCGAGCCTGCCTGCTTGTTAAAGGGATAAATTGAATCTAGACCATCAGGTCAAAATTCGTGTCAGATCCTGTGTCTATAGGTGAGACATGACCTTTCCTTTGACACTATCTAAATGTCTCAATAGAAGGGCAGGGAGACACAAAACAACCACCCCAATTGTATAAATTATATTGTATCAACACATTCTACCATACAGACTGGACAAAAGTGTTGTGTTGCCAGATTCTGCGAGAGAAATAAGCAACCAGGTCTATGAAACAAGCCCAAAAGAATAGGCCATATGAGCACTTTGAACCAATACAAATCTGATATGAAAATAGCAGATCTACAAGCTCAGCAACACGCTGTGAGATTGTAGGGGAAACATCTGGATTTAAAAAAAACATTTTAACAACACAAATCTTGTACGGGGGTTGTGGCACAAATACGTATATTAACTTATTCAGTGCCTGACTTATTTCTGGCAGTTTGGCTCTGAGTGCCAGAGCCAAAAATACATTGTAAAAAAAAAGTGCTTAGGAAGCGAGATACAGCCTTTTTCAGTAAGATGTTAAACAAGAAGTGAATGGAGCAGCAAATATTCAAATCATGATATGTTGGGTTCTGAACATTAAAACGTCGGTGACGTCATTGGCACCCTGGGCTTATAAAAATGTGACATCGGCGACGTCACTGGCACTGAATGAGTTAATTTGGGGGTCTTTGACATGAAACCGTTTGAGAACCAATGGTTTACTTTAAACAACATTAGGAAGCCCCAAAAACCACCAACACAACCCGCAACTCCCGATAATTTACAAGCAACTTTAAAGAAAAACACTAGCCAAAATCGCTTATAATAAGCAGAGATGGCAACACTGGGGGGACGAGAGAGAGAGAGAGAGACACACACACACACACACACACAGAGAGAGAGAGAATGTGAGTGTCATGGCACTTTGTCACCCAGTGGGGGTGCTGTGATGAGTCGGGCGCCTGGCAGTCTCCCTGGCACCCGGCCATTGTTTGTCCTTTAGGTGTCCTGGTGACCAGCGTGTCTGTCTGAGCTCCATGGCGGCTCCCCAGGGACGGGGGGGACGGGGGGGGGGACGGGGGGGACGGGGAGGCGGACGGAGAGACACCACGCTCTACAGGAACGCACTGTAGAGTCATGTCTGTCACACCGAGGTGACAATACCTCCTCCAGATGTGTATGAACGGAACAGCGGGGAAGTGTGAAGGGGTGTGTGTGTGTGTGTGTGTGTGTGTGGTGGTGGGAAAAGTACTCAAATTCTTTACTTAGTAAAAGTATCAATACCACAATGTAGAAATACTCCCATTACAAGTGAAAGTCCGGAATTCAAAATGTACTTGAGTAAAAGTGCAATTGGTGTCAAAATATACTTTAAGTACCAAAAGTAAACTTATTGTGCACAATGCCCCGTTTCAAGTTTTCAAATGTATAAAAATCGTTTGAAAATAGCAGATCTACAAGCTCACAATGCGTCGCGGTGCGACGCATTGTGAGCTTGTAGATCGGCAATTTACAAATGGCCAAAATGTATATAGGGCTGAAGTGGTTAATGTATGTTTTGTAATAATAATCAAAATCTACAAAGTAGTAACTAAAGTTTTCAAATAATTGTAGTGGAGTAAAAGTACAATATTTGTCTCTGAGATGTAGTGGAGTAGAACGAAGTAGAAGTTTAGAACATTGGAAATACTCCAGTAAAGTAAAAGTATCTAAAAATTTTACTTAAGTACAGTACTTGAGTAAATATACTTAGTTACTTTCCACCACTGGTATGTGTGTGCGCACGCGCGCGCGTGTGTGTCTGTGCGCGCGTATGACACACATCATTAGTACTGGAGCAAAGGGTGTCAAGGGAGATACTATTCATGCTTTTCTCATTGAGCAGGATTAACAGTTAAGCCAGGTGTCACCTCCATCACTCACACACACACACACACACACACACACACACACACACACACACACACACACACACACACACACACACACACACACACACACACACACACACACACACACACACACACAGGTGTCACCTCCCATCATTCACTCCATGAGCACTGCCTGGGGAAAACATCTTCAACCAACCAGACTATATTTTTTTCTGGAAACTGTCGCACAGGAAATAATAATAAAAGAGTAAGAGTAAAAGTGTTTAAAAGCTACAGAGTCTCGGAAAAAAATGAAATATATACCGCAAAAAGAGTGAAACTTTCCAGAGATTCCGGATTTGTAGATAAATCCACCGACCCCCGGTTATGCTTAAAGAGGATCTCCTGAACGGCCCATTCGCTATAGAAAGGAGAACATAAATCAACTGCACTGTAAGAGGCTTCCCATCCATTAAAAATTCAATTCAAAAATGGTCTTGGTGGGAGGTAATAATGGTTTGAGGTGAGAGTGCACCGCAGTGCTGTGTGTGTGTGTGCGTGTGTGTGTGTGTGTGTGTGTGTGTGTGTGTGTGTGTGTGTGTGTGTGTGTGTGTGTGTGTGTGTGTGTGTGTGTGTGTGTGTGTGTGTGTGTGTGTGTGTGTGTGTGTGTGTGTGTGTGTGTGTGTGTGTGCGCGTGTGCGCGCATGCGTGTATGTGCGTGCGCGGCTGGGAGGGGAGGGTCTCGTAGTGTATTTGTTGTGGTGGGTGTCGCCCAGTGGCGCCCGTGGCATTCTGCGTACTGACAGAGATGAAAGGACTGGCGGGTACATGATGACAGTACGGCGAGCAACTGAATAAAGGCTGTCTCAAAGTGTCAGGATCACTACCGGCCCTCATCGTTCAACGCCCCTACTTTCCCCCCCGCCCCCCTCCCCCCAACAACGCCACTCGGAGCAAAAAAAAAAAAACGCCATCCATTTTCTCGCCACCACACCTGAGTGCTCTACTCTCTGGGCTTTAATGCATATTTAATTCACTGTCTGGCATTAAGTCAGAAAGACGCCCGAAAAATGTTAAAACCTCCGCAACCCTGTGAAATAAAAAGGTTTTCACTTAACCCGTTAAGGCCCGGGAACGCATCTGTGTGTCATTTTAAGATTTCTTTGGGCTCTTCAAAAAAATAGCAGATCTACAAGCTCATAGCGCGGCACCGAGTGCCGCGCTATGAGCTTGTAGATCTGATTTTTTTCTTTTTTAATCTTGAAAAGTGTGCAAATCTTTGAATATATACTTTTTAAAGCGAACATTTGTAACTCAAATCTTTGCTTCTGGGGGATTCTACAAATGTCTTCTAATTCCTATTTAGAAGACATTTGACATTTGAAAAAACGTATGTTGCTATAATATCACTGGTTCTCAAAAATGATATGTATTTGGCCTTGGACCCCCATCTCAAAATATTTTGTTCCAGGGACCCCCGGAAGTTGTTACAGAGTCAAAAATGTTCGCTTTAAAAAAAAGATATATTCAAAGATTACCACCCATTTTTCACGAGGTTTCAAAGAATAGCAGATCTACCTCTATGAGCTTGTATAACTGCTATTTTTGAATAGCCAAAAGAAATCTTAACAAATGACACACATATGCCCATCTTTCGCCGCAGGCTGAAAACCCACCTCTTCAGGAAACACTACCCTTCCTCTTTGCCTGGCCTACTTGTTGTTAACTAGTTGTAGGAACTATTGTTGTATTGTTGTATTGGATCTATTAGCTCGTGCTCATTTGATTTGGCTATTTTATCTCATGTGTTTATGAAAGTAGATAGCTGATATATTGCACTTTTACCTTAGCGCTAGGTATACTCTTGGTTGCTTGTTTTTACAGGAAATGCACTTAAGACCTCTGGTGATTAGTAGTTTCGTTCCCTACCTATGTTGAATGCACTTATTGTAAGTCGCTTTGGATAAAAGCGTCTGCTAAATGACTGTAATGTAATGTAATATGCGTCCCCGGTCTTAACGGGTTAAGCTGATGATAGCGGCAAAGTGACAGCGAGTTTGAAACGAGCTATTATTCTATCTCTGTGCCGGGGGAGGGGGGGTCAGGTGATCTCAACCTGGCACAATGGGACCAAGTGATTAGTCAAGAGAAAAGAGAGGAGATGGTGGTGCTCCCCAAGGCTGTTGACAGCCATTACAAGCCTCTGGAGGGTGTCAGAATAGCTTGTGAAAAGCCCCCCCCCCCCACGTTATCAATCCCTATTCATGAATAGTTGGCAACGTGTTTGCTTCACTGCCCATCAACCTGTACCAACCCCCCCTGATGGGCTAATGAATATTTATGAGCATTCCGTTAGACGAAGGACACCGCTAAAATTATTGTGTCAAATCCATTTGCCTAGCTCTTCCTTGTTTGCTTGCCCATCAATCTGTGCTCCCCCCCCCCCACCTACGTATCGCTAATGAATATTTATGAGGCCCCTCTGTGTACCAACAAGCCTCATTATAATATTGTACAGGTTTTTAACCCATTGAGACCTGAAGCCGATTCTACATGTCAACTAAATCCCAACAGCATTCTGAAAAAAACGTATGTTTCTATATCAGTGGTGCTCAATCTTTTTCATGTCAAGGAGCCCCAAAATTATATTTATTTGGCTGCGGACCCCCATCGAAATATCTTGTTCCAGGGACCCCCCAGAAGCAAAGATTTGAGTTAAAAAATGTTCACTTTAAAGATATATATATTCAAAGATTTGCACACATTTTCACGATTTTTCAAAAATAGCAGATCTACAAGCTCGTAGCGCGGCACTCGGTGCCGCGCTATGAGCTTGTATATCTGCTATTTTTGAATAGCCCAAAGTGTAAACTAATGCTTTTTAGCTCAAATCTAAAAATTACACAGTTCCAGGTCTTAATGGGTTAAAACCCATATATTACAGTCAAGATCAGCATTTGCTTGAGTAACCACAGTGGCGGTAATCTAAATGCTTGATTTATGGTGACGTGTCAGTGTCGCGCACGGAACATAGCAGATCTACAAGCTCACAACGCGTGGCGATGCGACGCACTGTGCAGCTTGTAGGTCTGCTATTCCACCAAGTATAAATCAGGCTTTATAGTGTGAACGAACGCCGCTGCATAGCGCAGCATGAGGAGTCCGCGGTGTCCGCTGCTAGCACGTCCAGAGACCGACACTTTCATTGCTGGCCTTTCAAAGTGAATTTTCCATGAGACAATAGGCCTTAAATTGTATTTTATTGCGCGTGGAGGAATTGTCCCGTCCGTGCCCTTTCTGCATAGCACAAGGACTGAAATAGAGAGCAATACCTCACACTCTACTGCAGCCTGCGTTTAAATTATTTTAACCCATTAAGACCGGGAACGCATCTATGTCATTTTAAGATTTAGTTGGCTATTCAAAAATAGCAGATCTACAAGCTCATAGCGCGGCACCGAGTGCCGCGCTACGAGCTTGTAGATCTGCTATTTTTGAAAAATCGTGAGAATTTGTTTAAAGCAAGCGTTTTTAACTCAACTCGTTGCTTCTAGGGGGGTCCCTGGAATAAAATATTTTGAGATGAGGGTCGGTGGCCAAATACATATAATTTGGGGGTCCTTGACATGAAAAAAGTTTGAGAACCACTGATATTATAGCAACATACGTAAAAAAGAAAGAGAAATAAACCTGTTAGGATTTAGAAGACATTTGTAGAATCCCCAGAAACAAATGTTCGCTTTAAAAAAAAATATATATAGCAAAGATTTGCACAAATAAAACAAAAATAATTGCAGATCTATAAGCTCATAGCGCGGCACAGAGTGCCGCAGAGTGAGCTTGTATATCTGCTATTTTTGAATAGCCAAAGAAATCTGAAAATGACAACAACATGCGGTTCCCGGTCTTAATGGGTTAATTACCAAACGTTTGGACAAGCTGTCCTAACGTCATGGGGTGATGATGTGGTCATCGTATAGAGGAGGTGGACTGACTGACCACCACACACACACACACACACACACACACACACACACACACACACACACACACACACACACACACACACACACACACACTGACCATTTGGGGAAGGTCAAGCCCCAATGCCAGGGGCAGGCTATAAAAAGAGCCCACACCACACACACACACACACGTGGTGCAGGAGGCACCATGTAGGGGGGGCACAGATCACACAGTGGAGGGTGGGGGGGGACGCGTCTAGACAGTGAGTTAACAGAAGAATTATCCCGTCTTATCTACTGATGACACCGAACAAAAGGCAGCTGAAAGAACACTTGAGAGCAGGGCCGCGTTATGCATTAGAGGAGCTTCTAGACAGTTTCTCTGCCGCTCTGAGCGTGGCAGTGGCGGTCACTTTGTCGGGCAATTGTCCGATAATGATTACATTCTTCTAAACTTAAAAGTCTTGTAATCGCATGATTCCATCAGCCTTCAGCAGACAGGCCGCGCAATTTACAGAGCAAAGTATTCAGAGGGACGAAGATTCTTGACATGTGCTGAGCTATGACACCTTAATGCACACCAAGTCTGACTGTAATTGGGAAAGTGAAAAGAGAGAGAGAGAGAGAGAGAGATTGAGACAGTGGTGGAAGAAGTACTCAGATATTTTACTTTAAGTAAAAGTAACAAAAGCACAATATAAAAATACTCTGTTTACAAGTAAAAGGCCTGTGTTCAAAATGTTACTTGAGCACCAAAGTACCAAAAGTAAAAGTACTAAAATGTGAAAATAGCCGATCTACAGTACAAGCTCGTTGTGAGCTTGTAGATCGGCTATTGTCAAATAGCCAAGTGGTTAATGTATGTTTTTAAGATATGATAAAGTAACTAGTAACTAAAGTTTTCAAATAATTGTAGTGGAGTAAAAGTACAATATTTGCCTCTGAGATGTAGTGGAGTAGAAGTAAAAGTACTGAAAAATACTCCAGTAAAGGAAAAAATACCTCAACATTGTTCTAATTTGGCTGGGTGGTTTATAACATATTATTCTGTGGTCTGACAAAAATGTGAATACATAGTACTGCTTATATGCCTACTGTACTTCCTGTTTATAGGGTCTTTAATAGTAGTTAATGTGCAGTACTAGTTACTTTCGACCACTGCACAAGTAACCACCGCTGTATGGAGGGATGAGTGCTTGGGAAAGGCAGACACGTCCATATCTGAACTACAGAGGAACATTAAAATAGGAGTCGTGATACATGGCATTAAAGTCCCCCAGACTCCCAGAGGCAATGGAAATCAAAACCCTCTCGCCACCTGGGGCCCCCGGATTTATCATTCCTCTCTCACTCTGATCCCCCCCCCCCCCCCCCGTCTCTCTATCTCTCTCTCTGTGTCTGCTGTCTCTCACTCATACCGCTTGTCTCTTCTCGCTCTGTCTCTCTCTCTTTAACCCATTGAGAGCTGGAACGCATCTGTGTCGTTTTTTTGATTTTGAGCTAAAAAGCATTATTATACAGTTTGGCTATTCAAAAATAGCAGATATACAAGCTCATAGCGCGGCACCGAGTGCCGCGCTATGAGCTTGTAGATCTGCTATTTTTTGAAAAATCGTGAAAATGTGTGCAAATCTGCGCAAAGAATATATTCATTTAAAGCGAACATTTTTAACTCAAAGCTTTGTCTTCTGGGGGGGGGGTCCCTGGAACAACATATTTTGAGATGGGGGGTCGGCGGCCAAATACATATCATTCTGGGGGTCCTTGACATGAAAAAGTTTGAGCACCACTGATATAGAAACATACGTTTTTTAAAGAAAACTGTTGGGATTTAGAAGACGTTTGTTTGTAGAATCGGCCTCATCAGGTTCTTAATGGGTTAAGCAGATGAAGGCATGCGCTAGCGGGGGCTTGCCCCGGGCCCATCAGTCACCCTGTCAATCCTCCGGGGTGCGATCAAAGCCTCGGGGGTTGAGAGAGAGAGAGAGAGAGAGAGAGCATCTGTCCCACCGCGGCGCTCTCTCTCAGGCCGTCCCGTGCTTCCGCTGCCTAATAACTCTTTACGACCGGGATACACGTCTGTGTGTCTTTTTTTAGATTTCTTTGGGCTATTCAAAAATAGCAGATCTACAAGCTCGTAGCACGGCACCGAGTGCCGCACTACGAGCTCGTAGATCTGCTATTTTTGAAAAAATCTTGAAAATTTGTGCAAATCTTTGAATATATTTTTAAGCCAGCGTTTTAACTCAAATCTAAATCCTAACAGTTTTTTTCTTTAAAAACGTATGTTTCTTTATCAGTGGTTCTCAAACTTTTTCATGTCAAGGACCCCCAAAATGATATGTATTTGGCCACGGACCCCCATCTCAAAATATTTTGTTCCAGGGACCCCCCAGAAGCAAAGATTTGAGTTAAAAATGTTCGCTTTAAAATATATATGTATATTCAAAAATGTGCACAAATTGTCACAATTTTCCCAAAAATAGCAGATCTACAAGCTCATAGCGCGGCACTCGGTGCCGCGCTATGAGCTTGTATATCAGCTATTTTTGAATAGCCCAAAGTATAATAAAATAACGGTGAAAGTGGTTACACAGATTCCCGTTCCCCGGTTTTAATGGGATAAAGCCGTCAAGCGAAGAGAAATCCAGAGAGATCTCGGCGGCTCATCAAAAACACGTCCCTAGAGAGAACGCGTCCTATAAGACGCCCGTCGGATGTTCTTCTGTAGCGTTTCGCTTGTAACTGTCGCCCCCCCCCAACCCACCCCAACCCCCGAAGGGATTTCCGCGCATCCTGTCATGTGTTTTTTTACAACGGCGTAGTAAAAAGACGGATAGATGGGGGTACGAGATTATACGGCACACAGGCTGTTGTATAGCAGCGCTAGCTATGCGATGAGTAAATGCCCCGCCATGTAAAACAAGATTCCACCAACCCCCCCGGCCCCCTCCAGAGTCAGTGTTCTTCTTGATGCATAGCTGCCTCTCAGACGCACCTCGTTGGCTACTGGAAACGTGTAACCACATGAACCCTATAGCGTCCCTATTATTATTATTATTATTTTGGGCATGTCACAATGAGCAAACGTTTGGTCGTAAATAGGCAAAAGGATTCTGCAAGAACAGCCGATCTACAAGTTCATGATATGTTGCACCGGCGCTGACGCGGTGTGAGCTTGTAGATCGTCTATTTTCGCTACTTGACGTGCAAGAAAGTATTAAGCGTTGGTTCTCAAAGTGGGGTCCGGGGACCCCCAGGGGTCCCCAGCAAAATGTGTTAATATAGCATCACAATTATTTTAACCACTTATAACCTGTTCTACTTTGGATATTCAAAAATAGCAGATATACAAGCTCATAGCGCGGCACCGAGTGCCGCACTATGAGCTTGTAGATCTGCTATTTTTTTTTAATCGTGTGCAAACATTTTGTGCAAACCTTTGAATATGTATATTTTTAAAGCGAACATTTGTAACTCAAATCTTTGCTTCTGGGGGGTCCCTCGCACAACATATTTTCAGGTGGGGGTCCGCGGCCACATACATATCAATTTGGGGCTCCTTTAGTTGGCACTAAAAAAGTTAGAGAACCACTGGTATATATATAAATTATACTGTATAGGGTTTAAGTGGTTTGCGAGGACCTCGTCCAATTTCCTTGTTATCTGCCAACTTTAGTGCACTGTAAGAGTTTGTCTTATCCCCTCTGTATCTCCCTCCCAGGAATTGGGGTGTTTATTTTATTTCGGCTCTACTTTTGTTCTCATGAAGCAGCAGGTTCGTGCTGTACCACCAGACACCCCCACTTATCCACCCCCACAGCGGTGGCTCTGAGACGAATGCCCCTGCCGAGGCGCCCCGTTCTTCACCAGCCCATATCTCATCCCCGCCGCCTTATCAACTACAAATAACCTTAACCCTTTAAGACCGGGAACGCATCTGTGTGTAACTTTTTTTTATTTCTTTGGGCTATTAAAAAAATAGCAGTTCAACAAGCTCATAGCGCGGCACCGAGTGCCGCGCTATGAGCTTGTAGATCGGCTATTTTATGAAAAATTGTGGAAAATTTGTTCAAATCTTTGGATGTATATTTTTTCAAAGCAAACATTTTTTAACTCTGTTGCAACTTCTGGGGGTCCCTGGAACAAAATATTTTGAGATGGGGGTCCACGGCAAAATACATATAATTTTTAGTATTAGTATTAGTTTTTTTTCCAAAAACAATGTTTAGAAGACATTTGTAGAATCCCCAGAAGCAAAGATTTTACTTAAAATGTTTGCTTTAAAAATATATATATTCAAAGATTTACACACATTTTCCACGATTTTTCAGAAAATAGCAGATCTACAAGCTCATAGCGCGGCACCGAGTGCCACGCTATGAGCTTGTAGATCTGCTATTTTTGAATAGCCCATAGAAATCTAAAAATGACACACAGATGCGTTCCCGGTTTTAATGGGTTAAATAATGCCTGTGGAGTTTCTCTGGGGGGAGAGAGACGCTAAACAAATCGCAATATCTCCATGTTTCATGCGCTTTGGCAATTTGCCAGACAGAGGAAGTTTACCCCCGGAGAACAAATAGCGGCGCATCAAGGTTTTCTGCTCCCACGCGACTTTTCCTTGAGGAATCTGAAGTCGAGCTTTATACTACCTCGTTTATTGAACCCTGATGAGCTGCGTGTCCGCTGGTCCGCTGGCACACATAATGACTATGAGACATGCGGGACAGGCTTATAGTCCCTGTAGGGAGTCAGTAAGTAGCCTTGTGATCCAACGGTCCCCGAGCCATGTGGCCCCTAGGGGCCCGGAGCCTGTCACCTGTTTCTGAAGCGTGAGGCGGCTCGATAATACAAGTACTCCCCCTGGACATAACGCTGCTGTGTCGAAGGGACTTACCCACAATCCACACATTGATGCTGAGGGCCTTCCTGCCAATCGGGTCCCATTTTTATAGTCTTTGGTATGACATAGTATTTTTATAGTCTTTGGTATGATATTCCAATCTCAGGGCGGACACTCTAACCACAAGGCCACTGGGCTGGTCCCTGTGCTGAGGGGGGCCAGATTTTTTTTTTGGCTTTTATGCCTTTGTGGATAGGACATTATAGGCTGACAGAAAATGGGGAGAGAGAGATGGGGAGAGAAATGCAGCAAAGGCCGTCGGGCTCGGGACTCGAACCCGTGACACGCTGTCAGGCTACACTGAGCCTAGGTGCCTGGACCACCCCCCACACACACACACATTTCTGTGATATCGTACCCTACTGGCTGCCTGGGAGGAGGTAGTACCCTCCCCCCAAACACAGCCAAGCCGGATGCACCGTGGTGAATTCAGCTAGAGACTCAGGTTGGTGGACAGAGGTACTCCAATGTCCACGCCCTGCTGCTGTTCATCCTCAATCCGTCTCTCTGTTAGACTTTTTCCACTCTGTCTCTCAACTACCTCTCGCACGGCCGTGTCCGAGTAACGTGTGGGTAAAAACCCTCGCCCACCACTCGCTGAGGCCCGGGTTCAGCCGAGGTCTATTACTACTGTAGCTGGATAGGCCCTCTGGTGGTGATCAGGTCACCGGTTCACCTCCCCGGCCCGGTTTCTGTTTTCTTTTCATGTCCGCCTGATTCTTGCAACTCTTAATGACTTCCCTCTCAATGTCACGATCTGTCTCTCCACCTGTCTATTTCACTCTCTCTTTGTGTCCGTCTCTCTCTGCCTGCTCTCTGTCTTTCTACTCCGGCCAAAATGCCCCCTAATTGCAATCTCCTTCCCTCATTCCCAGTTACACACCTGTCTCCATTCTCTCGTTAGCCCTGCAGTTGCCTGAAAGTACTCACCTGTGTGCACTTCACTAATCAACCTGCAGCCTATAAGACTGGACTCATTAATCATTCACTGCTAGATCCAAGTCAATGTTATACTGTGTGTTTCCTGTCTGCGTATATTACCCGCTACACTGCATTGTGAGTTTTGCGTTAATAAATCATCATTGGACTTCATCGGTTTGCCTGCTTGGTTGTGCTTCTGGGTCTTCGCCTGACACACAGTGACACTCCAACCAATTTACGCTCCGTTGCTCGGACAATGCACGGCCAATAATAGGCTATTGGGCCTTTCCTTACTTCCTTCACAGGTGTTACCAATGATACTAATGAAGGCTCTGTTCCATTTCGTGTAGCACAGTGGTTCTCAAACTTTTTTAATTTCAAGGACCCCCATAACTCTGAGAGTGTACAAACAGAACCAAATGGACCCGTAAGGGTCCATTTGGTTCCATTTGTACACTCTCAGAGTTACACACCCGTAAGGGCTCATTTGGAACCCCCTTCAAGGAACCATGAGGGTCCCTGGGCCACACTTTGAGACCCACTGGTCTTTCCAGTGAGCCAACATGCACAACGTCAGCCCCCCTGACTCTGTTTGACCAGAATGGAAGAGAGCCTTAATTAGTATTATTGGTAACACCTGTTAAGAAAGTAAGAAGAGGCCCAATTTCTTTACAATATGGCTGCTGTGCATAGAGCCTATTCCAGACCTACAAGCTCACAACGACATCGCATCCGGCTATTCTCGACAAAGTATGAATCTTGGCTTCAAACGCTATACTTCTTCTTTATTCTGTTCCTTTCAACTCTCCCCTCGTTTGCTCCTCCTGTGTGTCTCCTGACACGGTGCCCAGTGAGTGAGCGTGTGTGCCAGGCTGCCAGGCACCTGGGGTTGGCAGCGGGTCATTTTCCTGCTCCGTAAGGCACGAGGAGGGATTTGAGAGAGGAGAGGAAGGGACTTATGCTCCCTGCCTCAGCTGGGAGGACGGATGAAGACCAGAGATCCAGGCACCTGCAGATGGAGAGGGAGGGAGGGGAGAGAGAGAGAGGGAGAATGAGGGATTGCGGGCAGCAGGCCCAGGACAGCTGACATATAACACACACACACGCACGCACGCACGCACACACACACACACACGCACACGCACACGCACACACATTAAGCACTTAAAGGAGTAGTTCACCCCAAAAAATGACTTATTTTCTATCGATTACACACCCATGAAGCCTTGAATTCATAGAGATTGTATTGGTTTTGTCGATTTCCTAAGCCAATAATTTGATGACCGTGTCATCGGTCAATAGGAGACTAATAACTGATAATAATTTGAGACTCCGCTGGTGGTTAAGGCAACCATGCAGAATTCACATTTGCACGCACGCACGCATGCACACACGCACACACGCACACACACACACACACACACACACACACACACACACACACACACACACACACACACACACACACAGACACAGACACAGACACAGACAGACACACACACACACACACACACACACACACACACACACACAGGGAGGATATCAACAACGATCATGTCTGTCAATCTCTTGGGTCAGTGCAGTGTAAGGTACTTTGAAGGTAGTTACATAAAACAAAGTTGTGAAATGAAAACTTATTAAGTTGCAATAGAAACAAATACTCATGTACCCCTGCTCAAAATAATTAAGGGAACACTTTGATCCCTTAATTCTTTGGAGCAGTTTTTGTTAGCAGTATGTACACAGTTCATGAAAACTCAAAATAATTAAGGGATCAAAGTGTTCCCTACATTTAATAATAATAATAATAATACCTGGGATTTATATAGCGCTTTTCTGAGTACTCAAAGTCGCTTTACAAAGCTAAACTAAGTAGAACACAATCAAAACAAAACACCTTTAATAAGAAAATACAGAGAATAAAAAAGTTAAAAAGGCTACAGAAGGCCAAGGAATAAAACTAAAGTTGAGACTAGGGTGGTGGGAGATCAGCTAGGTGGGGAAAGCAGTTCCGAAGAGGTGGGTTTTGAGGGAGGTTTTGAACACGGCAAGGGAGGGGGCGGTTTTGATGTGAGGTGGGAGTGGGTTCCAGAGGGTGGGTGCTGCAACGGAGAATGCCCTATCACCCCAGGTGTGCTTCGTTTTTTTTGGTGGGGAATTTGAGGAGGTTGGCATCGCTGGATCTGAGGGAACGGGTGGGGACGTGGTTGTGAAGGAGGTCGGAAATGTATTGGGGTGCCTGGTGGTTGAGGGCTTTGTAGGTGGTGATGAGGATTTTGAAGTTGATTCTGTGTTTGACTGGGAGCCAGTGGAGGTCACGGAGGACTGGTGTGATGCGGTCTCTGTAGCGGGTGTGGGTGAGCAGGCGGGCGGCTGAGTTCAAATGTCTTTGAGCAGTATATATTCTACCTGCTAGACTCTGTGGAGTAAATTGTGATGAATATGAGACTGCTCTCAGTCAGCACTCACTCTCTCTCTCTCTCTCCAACTACTTTTTTTCCTCCGTTCTGAGCCTTGAAGGGATATTATTTTCTGTAGCCATTCTGCGTATCTATAATCCCTTATGAAGACGTATCGTATATAGCGTGTAACAACAGTACAGCATTAACCACAGGAGCCGCCGTCAAATTGATGGGATCTCACTTTATCTGCGCCGACAGACCATCTCTCTGTATATCTTTGACAGTCGTGTTTTTTTGGGGGGGGGTCACACTGCAGGGCTAATAGGATGACAGCCGCTTTATACTAATTGTGTTTTCCGAGTGCATAACTCACCCTGCGCTCACTGCTCTTCCTGTGTGCTTATTTTACCCAAGCACCCCCCAACCCACCCTCATCCTCCTCCTCCTCCTCCTCTGTACTTTTCATTCGGCCTCTCCCTGTAATTCTCCTCGATTGAACCACTGGCCCTGTCTATTACCTTAATCCATTGAGACCGGGAAAGCTTCTGTGTCGTTTTAAGATTTCTTTGGCTATTAAAAATAGCAGATATACAAGCTCATAGCGCGGCACCGAGTGCCGCGCTATGAGCTTGTAGATCTGCTTTTTTTTTTTTAAATCGTGGATTTTTTGTGCAAATCTTTGAATATATATAATATTTGTTTTAAAGCAATTTTTTTTTACTACGATCTGTGCTTCTGGGGGGTCCCTTGAACAACATATTTTGAGATGGGGGGGGTCCACGGCCAAATACATATCATTTTGGGGGTCCTTGACATGAAAAAGTTGGAGCACCACTGATGTAGCAACATACTGTTGCTACAAAACATTTTTTAGATATGAATTTGGCCGCGGACCCCCATCTCAAAATGTTTTGTTCCAGGGACCCCCCAGAAGCAAAGATTTGAGTTACAAATGTTCGCTTTAAAAATATATATATTCAAAGATTTGTACAAATTTTCACGATTTAAAAAAAATAAATAGCAGATCTACAAGTGCCACGCCGCTTCTATGGTGCAACGTGCCAATCACGTGTTTCACGTGTTTTTGAAAAAAATAGTAAAAAAAAAAAAACTTTTTGTTCAGAACCCAATATATCATTATCTGAAGATTTGCAGCTCCATCCACTCCTTGTTTAACTTATAACTAAAAAGGCTGTATCTCGCTTCCTAAGCACTTTTTTTTTACTTTGAAAAAATAAAATAAAAATCGCACTGGCCAGACATAGCCAGAAATAATTCTGGCACTCAGTGAGTTAAAAGGACACGGACGCATTCCCGGATTGAATGGGTTAATTTAAAACCCTGGGAGGTGAAATAATAGAGGATTTATCTGCCATAAATCCCGGGTGGCATTACTCACGGCGGACAGACACTGTAGGAATTAGCATGAGGGATGTGAACCAGTAACGCTCTATAGTCAGAATGATGGCTTCGCTTTTCCGTTTGGTCAGAGGCCCCTTGGCGTGCCCCTCCGTCACTCTTGTCACCCCCCCGTCCCCCCGTCACCCCCCCCGTCCCCCCGTCAGGCCTGGTTGGCCGCGGCCCGCCCGAGGTTCTGCAGCACTCGGGGGAAAAAGAATGAATTTCCTCCAGCCTTTCGGCCTCAACATCGAAACCACTTGAACTCGACTTGATAGGATGTAAATAACTCCACTTCCAGCGGGTAAAATGTCGTTTTCGGTTCTCAATTAAATCGGTCTTCCGCTTAACCCGTTAAGACCGGGAACGCACGCACCTGTGTCATTTTGAGATTCCTTTGGCTATTCAAAGAAATGCACTCGGTGCCGCGCCATGAGCTCGTAGATCTGCTATTTTTTGAAAGATCGTGAAATCTTTGTCAAATCTTTGAATATATATATTTTTAAAGCGAACATTTGTAACTCAAATCTTTGCTTGTGTTCGCTTTGTGTTCACAAATGTTCACTTTAAAAATATATATATTCAAAGATTTGCACACATCTTCACGATTTTTCTAAAATAGCAGATCTACAAGCTCATAGCGCGGCACTCGGTGCCGCGCTATGAGCTTGTATATCTGCTATTTTTGATTAGTTCACAAATGTTCGCTTTAAGAAATATATATTCAAAGATTTGCACACATCTTCACGATTGTTCTAAAATAGCAGATCTACAAGCTCATAGCGCGGCACTCGGTGCCGCGCTATGAGCTTGTAGATCTGCTATTTTTGAATAGCCCAAAGACAAGACAATGACCCATTCAGACCCATTCGTTCCCGGATTGAATGGGTTAAATGCCTCGAATATCTCAAGAAAAACCCCGGGAATGTGTTTGATGCCCTGCTAGGGCTTTAGTGGAACGGAACGTCAGGAACGTTGCCAAGCGGCGTCTTTTGCTGATGATGAGGTGGATTCTCTCTCTGAGGTCATGATGGGGTGATGATGACAGTTCATCCCTAATAATGCTACAGTATGCGACGCGCGCAGCATCCCAGCAAACCCCCGCTATAGTCGCTATACCCTTCCACAGTGGGCTCCGGTTTCTGCATTACGTGTGTTAGTTTTGTGTGTTTTTCTATCCACTGTGTGTGTGTGTGTGTGTGTGTGTGTGTGTGTGTGTGTGTTTATTTTGTGGTTCACGAGGTGCACAGCTGCCCTTCACTCCCGTCCGGTGCGTGATCGTATCCCGACAGATGCCTCAGCGTGTCTGTGTCGATTTCGTGGGGTGGAGATGGGGGGGGGGGGCATTTTTGGCGTACATACAGCGGGAGTCCCCAGATGCCGGGCCTCGTATCGGGGGCCAGGGCAGAGGAAATTCTCAGCCGGGGAGAAAGATGAAGGATCAACGACCCAGCCTGCGGGCTTGGCCGCTCGGGCCAACTTGGCTTTGCTCCGCGGGGGCGAACAGAGGCGGACTGTATGCTCATCGTGAATACAAATGTCCGCCGTCCACACACACGCACGCGCGCACACACACACACACACACACACACACACACACACACACACACACACACACACACACACATTTATACAATCATGTAGTCACACTTAACCCATTAAGACCGGGAAAGCATCTGTGTCATTTTAGATTTCTTTGGGCTATTCAAAAATAGCAGATCTACAAGCTCATATAAGCTTGTAGATCTGCTTCTTTTTTTTATCTTGAAAATTTGTGCAAATCTTTGAATATATATATTTTTAAAGCCAACATTTGTAACTTAAATCTTTGCTTCTGGGGGATTCTCCAAATGTCTTCTGAATCCTAACAGTATGTTTTTGGGAAAAAAAGACTTCTGTTGCTATAATCAGTGTTTCTCAAACTTTTTCATGTCAGGGACCTCCCCAAATGGCATCTATTTGGCCGCGGACCCCCATCTCAAAATATGTTGTTCCAAGGACCCCCAGAAGCAAAGATTTAAAGTAAAACATTTTCGCTTTAAAAATATATATATTGAAAGATTTGCACAAATTTTCACGATTAAAAGAAAATAGCAGATCTATGAGCTTGTAGATCTGCTATTTTCGAATAGCCAAAAAGTATAAAATAATGGTTAAACACGCGTTCCCGGTCACAATGGGATAATGCGCACATGTGCAAACTCGTCGGCGCATCGCCGCAGCCGTGCCAGTCAGCCGTGTCGACTGCCATGGCAGCGCATCAGAGCAGAGATGGGTAGCGATGATGGTACATGACACACTGCTGTTTATCTATCGACAGGAGGTGATAATCTCCCCCTCATGGCTCCCCCGGGGGAGATCTCTGAAGTGTTTCTCCTCCTAGCATGTCAGTCAAGTCTCGCATGCAGCCCCCCCCCCCCCCCCCCCGTGTGGGGGGGCTGGGCGGCCTCCTGTTTGGATGGATGTTGACAGCGTGGGGAGGCTGGGAGTATACGGGTTTAGGTGCGGATGAATACCTGGTGTGTGTTGTAGCAGTGTCAGAGGTGGGGTGGGGGGGGGTTGGGGGGGCAGGTGCTCAGGAGGTAGAGCAGCTGCTTGGGGAATGGGAGGGTCTCAAGTGTCCTTGAGCAAGACGCTGAGCTCCTAACTGCTTCCGTAGAGCCAGGTTTGGTGCCTTGCATGGTTTCCTCCACGTCTGTAGAACGCATCTGTGTCACGTTTTGAATTGAGCTTAAAAAAAAAGCATTATTTTACACGTTGGCTATTCAAAAATAGCAGATCTGCAAGCTCGTAGCGCGGCACTCGGTGCCGCGCTACGAGCTTGTAGATCTGCTATTTTTGAAAAATCGAGAAAGTTTGTGCAAGTCTTTGAATATATATATTTTAAAAGTAGGGGTGTGCCGATATATCGTCCCGCGATATATCGCGATACGTTTTCGCGACGATATGTATCGTTTTGGGGAAAAAAAATATCGTTTTTGAAAAAAAAAAAAAATTTTTTTTTTTTTTTTTTTTTTTTTTACAATCATAATAATCAGGCATGCAAACGGCCCCGAAGTGAAAAGAGTGACAACATGTTTTTTTTTCGGGTCAGGTGTCATACTATTTGGATTCAAAACGGCTATTGTAGCTGAAAAGCTACAAGTTTGCATGTCTGAATAATGCAAAAACAGAATTATTTGTTTGCATTTTCTTTTTTTCTCCTCCATATATTTTCATAATAAAAAAAGTGCGTATCGTATCGTATCGAAATCGTATCGAAGTTGTGAGCCAAATATCGTATCGTATCGTTTCGTGAAATTAGTGTATCGGCACACCCCTGTTTAAAAGTGAACATTTGTAACTCAAATCTTTGCTTCTGGGGGGTCCCTGGAACCAAATATCTTAGATGGGGGACCGCGATACCAAATACATATCATTTTGGGGGTCCTTGACATGAAAAGGTTTAAGCACCACTGATATAGAAACATACGTTTTTTTTTTCAGAAAACTGTCGGGATTTAGAAGACATTCGTAGAATCGTCTTCAGGTCTTAATGGGTTAATAAATGGGAGAGTAATGTAACATTGTAAAGTGCCATGGGAGTTTATTATAGTGTATTGCTGGGAGGCTGGTTTGGCTGTAGGGACATACTGGAGGTCGCAGAGGTATAGGTAATGGACAGACCAGAATTTGGGATCATTATACATTATACTGTATGGGATGGAGGTTCAGTGGTTTCTGGTTGGCTGTAAATATATGAAGATAAAGGCGATATAGAGGTACGGTACTTCATGCCAGCTAGTAGCTCACGCCCACCGGTGTCGTGGTGATTTTTTTACTGGCAGGACAGTATTTTAACACATGCCAGCATTTTTTCATAACAACTTACGTTGGGTGCCAGCATTCTCCCCATTGACTGCGCTTTGCTGTTTAAAGCTCTAGACTCCACAACAAGCAAATCCACGTAAAAAAAAGCATCCATTCATGTTGCGCGATGACCCTGGCTACATCCTGGATCGATAACATTTCACT
The DNA here is from genome assembly GCF_963454915.1 of Gymnoscopelus microlampas. NCBI lineage: Eukaryota > Metazoa > Chordata > Actinopteri > Myctophiformes > Myctophidae > Gymnoscopelus > Gymnoscopelus microlampas. The sequence goes on along the minus strand of NC_139943.1, from coordinate 10,044,013 downwards.
CGCAAGTTACAACGGGGACGGATCGCGCATCGCGCATGACCGGTTTTCCACACCGGAAACAGATTCGGAGATACAGTATAGGAAGCGGATGGAAGCCATGTTTTTGTTTCCGGTGATCTATCTGGCCCTTCCTTCTCAAGATCACAATGGGTACTCCCAGAGCTGCTCTAGCCCCGCCCGTGCGGAGAAAAACGAAAAAAACAAAAAGACTGAAATCACGGTTCAGACCGTGAACGGCACCAGAGCGCTACTATGTAAACACACGGTTCAGACCGTGATCGGCACCCGATGTGTTAATGACGTCACGCGCACGGCACGCGCACACCGCGCGCATTTTATTTTACCTTAAATGAGGAAACATGTTTGTATAGGAAATGTTATTTAGCTTAGTTTTAGTCTTTTTAAACTAATACAAATTCAAGGAATGCCATGAATTATAGAGCTGACACTAAAAGTTTGCTTTGAACGAGTATCTTTCTCCGTTCTTCGACGGTGTCTGAGGCATTGTTGCGTGCAGATAGATAGGATACTGGCAGCAGCCCTACTAAAGCCAACATGTGTGTACCGGCTCTGCGTGTAGCCTATAGATGCGAGGTGTGTCTGAGGACACATTTCCACACTCTCACTTGTAAACCTGTTATGCAAAGTAGCCATTTGGGTACTTGGCTCGTGAATCTACGGGGGGGGGGCACGCAGGGACGTGCACAGATAGACTCTAGGTGGTGCTAGAGCACCTGCCCTTTGCCCTCTTGACCAGAAGTACCCTTTTTTCAGTTCACAGCAGGGGTCTTCAACAGGGGGTCCGGGACCCCTAGGGGGTCCTCAGAGTTACTACAGGGGGTCCGCCAAATCTTTATGTGATATGATTTTTCTTTTTACCATAACCACTCGAAACCTAGCATCCCTTTTCTGAGGAGAACTTTAGCCAAAAATAGCTGATCTACAAGCTCACAACGCCTCGCGCTGTGGGCTTGTAGATCAGCTATTTTTGGCAAAGCGGTATAGGTGTAGAGGGAAAAAAGAGCAGACCAAGTAAACAAAAAAAAGTATAATTTACTTGAGCACCTGCCCCTCAAAATGTCTGTGCACGCCACTGGGGGCACGTCATAGCATGCACGTGCGTACTGTACAGTGCCGTACCTTGCGCGTGAAAAAAATGACTGGCCACACGCCGTCCTACTCCGTGTGGCCTCCACGACACCACTGCTCAACGCCATGAGCTGGCATCTGAAAGCTGGCTGTGTCAACTGAAGGAATTGGCACACCCAAGACGAGCAATGATGGATGCATGCTCACGTGGTGGTGATCTGCAGTCTGCAGGTGTGCAAATAACTTATTTATACACTCAATTGAGCAGCGGTGTCATGCATTTAAAATATAGCAGATCTACAAGCTCACAACGGGTCACGACGCGACACGTCGCGAGCTAGCAAATTGGCTATTTTCGGATGCAGGCCACGCAGGTATAAATCAGACAATGCTCTCTCCCCTACACACAGCGGCAATTATAATGCATTCGAAACATCATTGAATTGGATAGTATATATGAAATACTGCATTATTGATGCGTCACATAATGTGTGGATGATGGCGAGCAGCTGGTGTGTTAACATGTGCAACAGGCACGTATTGTGCACAAACTGGAGCGAATAATGCTATTCATGACTTTGGATGCCATCTCGTTGCACGGTGCACCTTTATGTATTTATGTATGCATATACTCTTTGGGTTTTCCATTTGTTTATTTTACCCCTGCACTTAACCCATTAAGACCTGGAACTGTGTCATTTTTAGATTTGAGCTAAAAAGCATTATTTTACACTTTGGGCTATTCAAAAATAGCAGATCTACAAGCTCATAGCGCGGCACTCGGTGCCGCGCTATGAGCTTGTAGATCTGCTATTTTTGAAAAATCGTGCAAATGTGTGCATATCTTTTAATATATATTGTTTTAAAGCGAAACATTTTAACTCGAATCTATGCTTCCGGGGGTCCCTGGAACATATTTTAGATGGGGGTCCGTGGCCAAATACATTTTGGGGGTCCTTGACATGGAAAAAAGAACCACTGATATTGTGGCGATATAAGTTTTTTCAAAAAAACTGTTGAATCCCCCAGAAGCAAAGATTTAAGTTACACATTTTTAGCTTTTGTAACTCAAATCTCAAGATTTGCAAAAAAATAACGATTTTTCAAAAATAGCAGATCTACAAGCTCGTAGCGCGGCACTCGGTGCCGCGCTATGAGCTTGTATATCTGCTATTTTTGAATAGCCCAAAGTGTAAAATAATGCTTTTTAGCTCAAATCAAAAAATGACACAGTTCCAGGTCTTAATGGGTTAGCAACAAAAAAAAGAAAAAAATACCGGGGCCATGGAGAATTAAAAAAAAGAGACAAAGTGCTTAAAAGCTGAATGTATTTTGAAAATTCTCATTACCTCACAATTCACCTGCACAGCCTAATGATCTCTTAATGCCTGAGGAGTTGTTTCCATATTCTGTTTTTAACCCATTAAGACCGGGAACGCATCTGTGTCATTTTAAGATTTCTTTGGCTATTCAAAAATGGCAGATATGAGCCACGCTATGAGCTTGTAGATCTGCTATTTTTGAAAATTCTTTGAATATATATATATATTTATTTATTTTTAAGCGACATTTTCTCAAATCTTGGCTCCTGGGGGGTCCCTGGAACAACATATTTTAAGATGGGGGTCTGCGCACAAAATACATATCATTTTGGGTGGTCCTTGACATGAAAAAGTTTGAGAACAACTGATATTAAAGCAACAACGAGTAAAACAAATAAAAACTGTTAGGATTTAGAAGACATTTGTAGAATCCCCACAAGCAAAGATTTGAGTTGAGACATAAAAAAATACAAAATATGCAAGGATTTGCACAATTTTCCACGATTTTCCAAAAATAGCAGATATACAAGCTCATAGCGCGGCACTCGGTGCCGCGCTATGAGCTTGTATATCTGCTATTTTCGAATAGCCAAATAAATCTTAAAAATGCACACGGATGCGTTCCCGGTCTTAAGGGGTTAATTGCGAGACACAGCAGCGTGTCAGACAAAGGGAAAGAGGAAAGGCTTTTAGCACAAGCTGCTCTTTGCCTCTTTCGCCCCAGACTGTTGCGTTGGAAGCGTTGACAATAAGCAGCGCCTCGCTGCAGGCTAGACAACGCGCAGAGTGCTGCTGCTAAGAGGGAAAAAAACATATTTCTGTCTCCCCCCATGTGAATGGCTAATCATAAATAATCAAGTACAGTATGCCTGTGGGATCTTATAGCGTGTTCTCCCCCCGCCCCCCTCCCATTCAAACTATTGTATTTATTCTGCAGCACAAGTTGAGTAATCAGCCATCTGTTCTCTCTGGTTCTGTACATGCCATTGTTGCATTGGGATACGGCACAGGTTTTCAATGGGGGGGGGGGGATTGGAAAGAAGAGAAAAATGAATGAATGAATGAATGAATGAATGAATGAATCATGAAAAATATGTACACAGAATTTCAGTTCGATTCATGAGAATATTGTGCCAATTTAGCCACTTTCAACCTTGCGTCCTTATTTTGGGCATGTCCTTAGATTGGCTTTTTTTTCTGCTATTGTGGGGTTTTAGCAGCCATAGGCTATGTCTATTCGCGCGTCCTTAATATGGAAGAAAAAGCGAGAGGCAGTCTGAAGGTCCAAGCAACCGAAACGTTGCATTTTTTAACTAAATAAACTCCTTTTATAAGTGAAGACAGTGTGCGGGACTCCCTTCTCCCTTTTTCTTCCATAGTCAGTATTCATACTCCGTTCGTAGGTGTGTAAAAGGACATATCCTAAAATATTCGTGGGTCCTTGACATGAAAAGGTTTCGGAAGCCCTGAGCTATACTTGTAGCTCTCTCTTGTAAAAAAAAAACATAGGCAAACTAATTCAAGGGACTTTTGAAGGGCAACTGTCCCTTCTGCAAATAAATAGATAACCACACATATTTTTGTACACTGTATATATTGGCTTTTCTTACAAGGTGAAGTGCTACTGGAAGGGAAACTTATTAAGGAAAGTCATTATCCAATTTGTCAAGCCAGCCGACCGTAAAATCTCTGACGCCAGTTGTTGTCCCTCGTCCTTGTTTGTGTTGTACTGATGCCCGCTGTTTACAATGTTTTCTGATTGTCCAGAATCCTTTAATTGGCTCATTTCAATTTGAATCTGGATGCATGCATTTATATGCATCCATAAATTCTTGCGACATGCAAAATTACACAAACGCATGCCATACATGCACACCCACCCACACACACACACACACACACACACGTCACTTACCCACCCACACACACACACACACTTGCACACGGAGAAACGGCATAAATATTCCATTGGACGACAGCCTTATGGCAGATGCTGTATTTCACATCCAGTCACATTGTACCATGATGCGCCCATTCTGCACTCATCTCTTTGAACCCTGGCTGCTAAAGTAGCGTGGCGGTGGCAGTAGCCATCCGCCAACCCACGCCGTTTAGCCCATTCAATCCGGGAACGCATCTGTGTCATTTTTTCAAAAATAGCAGATCTACAAGCTCATAGCGCGGCACCGATGTTAGAAAAATCTTGAGAAAATGTGTGCAAATATTTGAATGCATATTTTTTTTAAATATTTTTTGAATATATACATACGAACATTTATAACACAAATCTTTGCTTCTGGGGGTCCCTGGAACCAAACATAACAGTATGTTGCTATATCAGTGATGCTCCAACTTTTCCATGTGAAGGACCACCCAAAATGATATGTATTTGGCCGCGGACCCCCAGGTTCCAGGGACCCCCAAGAAGCACAGATCGGAGTTAAAAATGTTCGCTTTAAAACATATATACGTATATATATTGAAAGATTTGCAAAAAAATAGCAGATCTACAAGCTCATAGCGCGGCACTCGGTGCCGCGCTATGAGCTTGTATATCTGCTATTTTTCAATAGCCCAAAGACATCTTAAAATGACACACAGATGCGTTCCCCGGTCTTAAAGGGTTAGTGTTCAGCTGCGATGCTTTTTCAGAGATGAATGTTGGCGTGTCGGATGACGGCCCGGGTTATGAGATGGAGCAGCTCTGTCATAATTCTTGCTCCACGTTCGCACCTGTGGACGTTATTGGCCCACACATGGCCGACCAGTGAACCCACCGCGCTCCATGAATAGGGTTGCCATCCGTCTCGTGAAATATACAGTATTGGCCCGGACTGCTGGCGTAGCGATCCGGGCACCCTAGGCTGCAATGCGAATCCCGATCCCGATGATCTTTGCTGCGTGTCACTCCCATGTCTCTCTCTCCCCATTTATCTACGGTATGCTATCAATAAAGGCAGAAAAAGCCAAAACAATCAAATAAAATAAAATTGATGGTCATTTTTCCATGTGTGTTCCAGCACTATGGAATTTATGGAATGCTTGGGCTAATAAAAAGCAACTTAATACTTCCTAAGGTTAATATGAGCATCGAAGCAATATTTGAAATACTTTTAGTGAGCACATGCATTCCATAGGACATTCCGTACAGGGTTGCCAGATCTGCTTATTATAATTTCATCGCAAGATTTTATTTGAAAATAGCCGATCTACAAGCTCACAACGCGTCGCATCGCAATGCGTTGTGAGCTTGTAGATCTGCTATTTTCAAATAGCTGATGTATTATGTTAAAGTGCTGATGTGGCCCATAGTCGCTTCTTTTGGGCTGATTTTCCTAGACCTGGTTGCTTGTGTCTCTTACAGAATCTGGCAACACTGATTCCATAGGACAACACATGGACAAATGACATCATCATGACATCATCAACTTGCGACGGGAGCGGTCCCTATTTAGTGAAAGATGAACTATTTCTAAAATAAATAAAATATTTAAGAGGTTTTAAATGTTTTATTTTAGTTGTAGAGGGCATTTATAATGTATTAAGGCGCCAACCACTTAAACCCTCTGGACCTGAGTTGTCTCAGTCTGTACTTGGAACACTTTTTTTCCCCTGTCTACACCAAATCTCTTTCTTGGAAATAAGGGATGCCTAAAAATCACGACGTGTTGTGAGCTGCTAGAAAGGCTATTTTAGGCTAAGCGTATGTGTTTGTTTGTGTGTGTGTGTGTGTGTGTGTGTGTGTGTGTGTGTGTGTGTGTGTGTGTGTGTGTGCGTGTGTGTGTGTGTGTGTGCGTGTGTGTGTGTGTGTGTGTGTGTGTGTGTGCGTGTGCGTGTGCGTGTGCGTGTGTGTGATTATGGTAACACATCACAACAGCGATAGCTTATTATGGGGTCTTCTAAATTGATCATTAAAGGAATAGGCGATGCATTGTGTGACTCAAGGCGGAATTAAATAATCGCTATAGCTGATGAATTCTTCTCTTATGTGTGGCTGCAGTCGATGTGAACACATTATGCCAGTATAAGGTCAAAAGAAAACAAGACCGTTATGAGAATCTCATTGCCAGTCAAATAATACTCACTTTCCACAATGCTCCGTTTTCAATTTAAAGCCTTATTGTGTTGTGTAGCTCTGCTCTATAGCAGAGCTACACAACACAGTAAATTGCATGGTTAACCCATTCAATCCAGGAAAGCCATCTGTGTAATTTTTAGATTTTAGCTATTCAAAAAATAGCAGATCTACAAGCTCATAGCGCGGCACCGAGTGCCGCGCTATGAGCTTGTAGATCTGCTATTTTTGAAAAATGTTGAACATTTGTGCAAATCTTTGAATATATATATATCTTTTAAAGTGAACATTTTGAACTCATCTTTGCTTCTGGGGGGTCCCTGGAACAAAATATATGTTGAGATGTGGGTCGGTGGCCAAATACATAATGATTTTGGGTGGTCCTTGACATGAAGATTGAGAACCACTCACTGATGTAGCAACATATGTTTTTTTTTTAAACTGTTAGGATTTAGAAGACATTTGTAGAATCCCCGAAGCAAAGATTTGAGTTACAAAAAAAGTTGAGTTGAAAAAAATAAATATATATTCAAAAGATTTAAAATGTTCACGATTTTTCAAAAATATACTAAATAGCAGATATGCAAGCTCATAGTCGCGCTATGAGCTTGTATATCTTCTATTTTTGAATAACCCAAAGAAATCTTAAAATGACACACAGATGCGTTCCCGGTCTTAAAGGCTTAAAGCTGCCCCATTGATTTCTGTTCCGCCTTTTATATAATATCGCTGCATGTTGCGTGCAGGGACCTCCGGGCCTGTATCTCATCGTTCAGCCATGCTACCATCGCTTTGGCCAGCCGCCAGTATGCTTCCAGTATAGCCTTCCCCATCCTCTGGACAGGACATCCATACAATGCTGGACGTGTAATCAGAGCTTGCAGGGGGGGCCGAGCCACCCACTGTCTTGCATTACATGGCAATTCACTGTGTCATTATCGCTGTACCTGCCTGGTCCTTTAGACGCGCCGCGACTCGGGTTTCGGGAAAGGAAAGCGCCGCTACGCTTCGATATGGGGCTGAAAGTAAAACGGCGGGGCGAAGAAAAGTTAAGCTGACCAGCTTACATCCTAGATCCACCTGTAAGCCATATTTCATTGTCAGTGTGTTCCACGGGCGTCTTGTACAGTAGCGTGTGCGTGTGTGTGTGTGTGTGTGTGTGTGTGTGTGTGTGTGTGTGTGTGTGTGTGTGTGTGTGTGTGTGTGTGTGTGTGTGTGTGTGTGTGTGTGTGTGTGTGTGTGTGTGTGTGTGTGTGTGTGTGTGTGTGTGTGTGTGTGTGTGTGTGAGTGTGTGTGAAAACGGACCTGTAAGGTACTTACAGTATTAACGGAGCCCTATTTTATACTTCAGCTATTTTTGAAACATTTAGACATTTTGGAAAGAAAATCCCTCCAAATAAGGGATGCTATAGGATTAAGGGGAGACCTTTTTATTAACCCATTAAGAGCTGGAACATATCTGTGTCATTTTTTCTATTTGAGATAAAAAGCATTATTTTACACTTTGGGCTATTCAAAAATAGCAGATATACAAGCTCATAGCGCGGCACCGAGTGCCGCGCTATGAGCTTGTATATCTGCTATTTTTGAAAAATCGTGAAAATGTGTGCGAATCTTTGAATATATATTGTTTTAAAGCGAACATTTTTTTTAAACTCAAATCTTTGCTTCTGGGGGGTCCCTGGAACAAATGTTTTGAGATGGGGGGTCCACGGCCAAATTCATACAGGTTTGGGGGGTCCTTGACATGAAAAAGTTTGAGAACCACTGATAAAGAAACTTACGCTTTTTATAGAAAACTGTTGGGATTCAGAAGACATTTTTTGTAGAATCGGAACCTCAGGTCTATAATGGGTTAATGGGTTAAAGTTCAGTTTCAGCTTCACTCAGCTGATGGCTGCTCAAATGGTCATGATGAGTACTGCGTGCGGGGGCGGGGGTCGGGGGGAGGTGGGGTGACTTTGTCATTGCCAGAGGGCCTGCATGGCCTCTCTACTAAATAAGTTACGCCTGCCACACCGTAATGTGTTTTAAATTAACATTCAGTTACTTAACGATGTGTGTAAGTATGGTACTGTACTGTGTGTGTGCATGTACGTGTGTGTTGTGTGTATGCAGGCTCAGGCGCACACGTGCGTCTTTTTGAACCGTGACGACGTGCGGCACGGTACAACAACCGCCCCACGCTCGCTTAATTCCGCGCCATCACGAGAAACGAGATTGGCCACGGCTCCCTCCTCCTCCCAGCATGAGGGATGGCGTCATGGCTTCCTGTGTGACCCGCCCTCCACCTCTGTCTTTGGCTATTCAAAAATAGCAGATATACAAGCTCATAGCGCGGCACCGAGTGCCGCGCTATGAGCTTGTATATCTGCTATTTTTGAAAAATCTTGAAAAAAATATATATACATTTTTTTTTTCCCAAAAAAATTAGGATTTAGAAAACATTTTAAAGAATTGCCTCAGGTCTTAAAGGGCTAGCATGCTGGTGGCATGAGGAGGAGACGGAGGAGCAAAGGAGCAAAGGGAAAGTGAAGCAAGGAGGCAGGGAGGGAGCAGTGGTGAAATGGAACTAAGTACATTTACTACCAACTAAGTACATATACTGTAGCACTGACGAAGGTCCCAGGACCGTTTTCGCACTGTACTGTACTAAATTATTTCGTATCTGTACTTTACTTGAGTAATTTTTTCGGAAGCTTTTCACTTTCTATCCACTACATTTCATAGACAAATATTGTACTTTTGACTCCACTACATTTCTAGGAATGGACCCGTGGGAACCAAACTTACAAAAGTACATAATGAATAACCACTTAAGACCTACTTCAAAAAAGTGTGAGAATAGCCGATCTAGATCTGTTGAAAAATGTTGAGCATTGAGCAAAGCATTGATATTAAAAAGAAAATGTCCTTTGTAATTTGTACTTTTGAATACTATTTTCAAGATTTCGTTGTTGGGGCTTTTATGCCTTGTTGATATCACAGTAGTCTGACAGGAAATGGGGAGAGAGACCGGGAGTGACAGGCAGCAAAGCCGTCGGGATCGGGACTCAAACCCGCGATGTGCTACTTTGGAGCCTCGGTGCCTGGACCGTTATGCTAGCGGTCCAGGCCTTGAATACCCATTTTAAAAGCAAGTATACTTCAGCACTTTAGCCCAAGTACAAATTTGATCTAGCAACTTTCACTTGCAGTTGGGTACTATTTGACTCAAGTACTGAGGTTGAGTAGCCAACTCTGTCAATCACTGGGAGGGAGAGATGGAAGGAGAGAGGGGGGAGCTAGCTGCACAACTTGCAGCTGTTCAGGATTGAGAGTAAAACACACTCTCCCTCTCCGTCCCCCCCCATCCCCGGAGCCCCCTTCCAGTGAGTGTAGCGCTGCATGGATGGATTAAAGCAAAGACAGCATTTACAGCAGAGAGGCCCTCAGGAGCCCTGCAGTGAGAACAGGAGAGGAGAGAATCATGGGAAGAGGATGGAGGTTGGAGATGGATGTGAACAGACAGATGAGGAGGGACAGCTGTTCCTCTAGGATGGAGGGAGGAGGAGAACCAGGGTTATAGAGGAGAGAGAGAGGAGCATGGTGGGAAAACTGGAAGTGGAACGTGGAGGTTTTATTTTGTTATCAATTGTTTTTATTCATCATGTCACAACAGCAATACAATTATGCCAGTATACATAGATGCATCATGAATAAATAAAAATCACACCCAGTGTGAAGTGAGCGGTGATATTTATGAGTTATTAATTTCATCATGCGTCTCGGTAGCCAATCACAGCACGTCCTGCGAAGTGACGTGCTTACATTTTTTACATTATTATTAATTTCATCATGCGTCTCGCTAGCCAATCACAGCGCGTCTGCGAAGTTTGAAGTTAATTTCATCATGCGTCTCGCTAGCCAATCACAGCGCGTCTGCGAAGTTTGAAGTTAATTTCATCATGTGTCTCGCTAGCCAATCACAGCACATCACACTGGGTGTGATTTTTTTTTAGCCTATGGGCGTTTTCCACAGCATGGCGTCACAGCGAAAGACACATTTTCACGACGGAAATAAAAACTTTCACCACGGATGGGTCCTAAACCCTCTTATAGGAGCGGTTGCACCGCTCAAAAAAAAAAAAAAAAAACAAGATACATATACATACAAAGAATCAAGAACAACTAAAAAAGCACACACACCCACCCCTCCCAGGCCAGGACCAACGATGCCATGAAAAGCAAGGGCCACACACCATGCATACCTGTGCAAAGTTATACCACTGTCAGTGGCGGCCTTTCCTATGTTTCACCCGTTTCAATTGAAACGGGCCCCCAACCTCAGGGGGCCCCCACAAAAAAAGAGAATTTTTTTTTTTTTTTTTTTTCTTTTTTTAATTTTTTTTTTTTTAATTTTTGACTCGCATCCCAGTCCGGGACCCGCCTCTGGCTGGCCGACGTCCAAGAATTTCATGCAAGAAGATGATGTAGATCTGATTGAATCAGGGCTCAGCTCAAGTGAATCATGTGAGTGAGTTGTTTTAGCTGTCTGTCCATGGTGGAAGAGCAGATAGCCTAATTAATTTATTTCGAAAATGCAGTATTATGGATTGTGGAAGCAAACCAACTTCAGTTTTTTAATAAAAAAAATAAAAAAAAAACTTTTTTTTTTTTTTTTTTTTTGGGGGGGGTGCATATGGGGCCCCCATATGAGCTCTTGAAACGGGCCCCCAGATCATTAAGGCCGCCCCTGACCACTGTGTAAGGCTTAAGCTTATCTGTAATGCTAGACCATACGTTAACGTTTCTCTCGCTTGCTCCATGTAATCTCCCCCATTGACAGCTGTGGAACGTGGAGGGTTGAGGGTGTATGGTGTGCACTACGACGTCATCTAGAACCATGGATCTTTACCACTTTTACCCTGGTGTGCCACACATTGTCACATTATTTTTATTTTTATTTCGATTTCTTTATTAACACATATACTGCCAATCCCGAGATATCTCGGGACATTAAATCCACCCGTTACCTGCGTATCCCGAGATATCTCGGGATCGTCTTTTTATGTGGTTTAATAACGGAAAAAAAATGTTTTGGTACCATCCTTGATTTTTTTTTTTTCCCCATGACGCTTCCGACCCATCCTATGAGAACATTTCCGACAACCGTTTCCGGTTCGTTTTTTATCTTGAAAAAACAGTTTTTCCCTGGTTTTGGCTAAAGATCATGGTTTTCACACGGTTTAAAAAACGAATGGTAAGATCCGGTTGTATTTTCTTTTCTTTGATCGCCGAACGGTTATCCTCTTTGTGTTTAAAAACGATCTGATAGCCGATCGGATGCTAAGCTAATCTAAGATGGCCGGTGGGGAAACGTCACAGCCACGTCACAGCCAAACGGATATGACGTTTGCAGCCTCTTTTGGCCGCTGATATCACAGAAGAAGAAAAAGAAAAAAAAGGTGTAAACATTATGAGGGCTCGCACGTCCGTCGTTGCTGTTTATAAACACCATCCGATCGCGGATTTTAATGGATATAATTTTTTTGTGAACGGTTCAAAAGGCTATAAAACTCAAAAACGCTGGCAGTGGGTGAGTACCTTATGAATAAACTCTGGCAGGGAATGTGTTAAAAAAAAGTGTTTTAACATTTTTCGAAAAATTATTTTCAGAATTTTTCAAAAGAAATTTGTTTATTGTTTCCTCGTTATTTTTCTTGAAAAAGTTTTGGTTTAAAAATGTTTGGCAAGTACAGTATCAGATTTACAAGCTTATAACGGCGCGTCGTGAGCAAGCCAAAGTAACGCAAGCTACTTTTTTTCCCCCCAATAGTATAAAATATAGCATTTAATCTGGTTGTCCTGTGGGCGGCCGGTTCCCACAGTAGCAGTAATAGATCAAGTATGAGGTGGGACGTTTTCTTTATAATGCTGAACCCCATGGAAACACACGTGAGGGCCTCGGGCCATGGATGAGACTTTTATTGGCTCTCTAGCTTTTCACAGCGCAGCGATCAATATCCTGTCAGTCTGTTTAAAACGACTGATCCCTTCATCTGAGTCAGACGTGCTTCGTTCCACACCCAGTCCTTTTCAATTTCACCATCTCCTCCTCGATCGCCAGCCTTTCTGAGAGCAGAATGGAGATTAAGTACTGTACGTGCGTACTGTATGAGTACGGTGTGTGTGTGTGTGTGTGTGTGTGTGTGTGTGTGTGTGTGTGTGTGTGTGTGTGTGTGTGTGTGTGTGTGTGTGTGTGTGTGTGTGTGTGTGTGTGTGTGTGTGTGTGTGTGTGTGTGTGTGTGTGTACTTGTACTACTATACTTTTGAGGACCAAATGTCCCCACAAGTAGAGTTCTGAAGTTCTGCCCTAACTCGACCTGACGTTTTCGGGCTGAAAATGTTATGCTAATTAGTCGGGCCGAGGCGAGCCTCGTGTTCCGTGAAAAAAACAAAACAAAAAAGAAAACATCTCTTTCCCCCCAATTCTTTTTTTAAAAACTGCCCATAGTGGATGGATGCTGCTCAAAGTGAACTATATTCGGATATCTAGTTCGTCGCCGTTCGACCTTCCTATCTGGCCGTTATTAAAACAAGATTGGCGAAAACGGCCAAAACTGAAACATCTGAAAATCTGTGGCCGTTTTCAAGATGTTTTGGGCATTATCTCTGAAACGGAAGGTCCAATCTGCTCATTTCAAAGCTTGTTGGATGACTTTGAGGACATTAAAGGAGAATTTTGGACTAAGGTTTTCTTACCTTTTCTATGACATTATGATATCTTAGGATGAATGGTACAGTTGAAAAATGTCATAACTCCATCCCGGGTCCGCCACTAGATTGCGTATTTTAATAGCTTTTTTTTGTTGTGATATCTGATGTTCATAGTGACAGAACACTATTCAACCAAAAAAAAAACCTAAGTCTCGCTAGACGAGATTGAAATCTCGAGATTTCGATCTCGTCTAGCGAGACTTCTGTTTTTTTATTATTATTTTTTTTTATATACATTGTTCTGTCACTATGAACGTCAGATCTCACCCAAAAAAAAACGGGGAAAAAACTATTAAAATACGCGATCTAGCGCAAGGCCTATTGGCGCACGTTTTTTTTTCAAGATTAGGCATTTAGAGGTTCAGATTTGGTGTTAGCGTTAGACTTTGACCTATTTTATACTTAGTTGTGTGGCAAGCGGCTATTTTCAATGCCGTCCTAAAATACTGACGTCCTGACAAGTATAGTAATACTAATAATGTGTGCGGTGTGCGAGCGTGTACAGTATGTGCGTTTGCCTGTGTGAGTTTATGCACACAGAGATACAAGCCACACTCCGTGCACTGACTGAGGAGGCTGTTCCTTCCTGCATTTTTCATCATTTATATTCATAATATTTAGCCCATGGAGGGCATCTTAATAGTCTGACCATGACATGCATGACCCATTCCTGTTTTAAATTCCTCACGCTTCCTCACGTATCGCAGAAATATGATAAGAGAGAATGTGGGAAACGGTGGAAAGGAAATATGCAATCATGTGGATCTGAGGATCCACATATAGAAACGCTGTGGATATGAATGTGTATCCTCTTGACTTTGTGGTTATAGCCTGTGATGTCAGTCAAACCAGTGATGGTGATGTCAGTCAAATAGAGGTGTAACGATATAGTAACTGCATCGAAATCGTTTTGAATTTTCAACGATCTACTATATCGATATGCAAACAGCTAAATATCGTATCGTTTGACTTTGTATCGTATCGAATCGTTCTGCAATGCAAATAATCAATTATATCAATACTAAGTACTTTTAAGAAGAAAAAGAGAAAGAGGGGTTTATATCCAGTATCCAGGTATTTATTTTTCACACAGAATTTTTGGGTAAATAAATAGTTACTATATCGATTTTAAATCATTGAATCGAATCGTATCGTTCTAAATGAACCTGTCCTGTATCGTTCATGTATCGTATCGACTAAATCACTGAATCGAAACGTATCGTATCGTTCAATTAACCTGTATCGTTCATGTATCGTATCGACAACCAAGTATCGTGATACGTATCGAATCGTTGTTAAAACTTATCGTTACACCCCTACAGTCAAATCAAATGGACCCTTACGGGTCCATTTGATTTCATTTTACGCTCTCTAGAGTTAATTTATTGTTAAACGCCTGTTGTCTCTCCTAATGGTACCAACATCAACACAGCATGTAATTGTGGACAGAATCGTATCCAAAGATAACAAAATATTCTTAAAGGAAGAGTTCACCCAAAAAATGACTTATTTTCTATCAATTGCACACCCCATGAAGCCTTGAATTCATGGATTTATTTTTGCTTTTGTGGCATTCCTAGGACAATAATTTGATGACCGGCTGTGTATCCGGTAGGAGACACAAACAATCTACTTTGTGTCTCCTACCGGATACATTAGCCGGTAGGAGACGGGAATCAAATTATTGGCTTAGGAATGCCACAAAAACAAAAAAAATCATGGATTCAAGGCTTCATGGAGTGTGCAATTGATGGAAAATAAGTACTTTTTTGGGTGAACTACTTTAAGTCTTGGGTCTGAGACGCTAAATGTCATCAAATGGTGGCTCCGTGGCTCAAATGCCGAATAAATAATGGACCTTGATAAGAAAAAGGTTGACAACCACTGATCTATGACACACACACACACACACACACACACACACACGCACACACACACACACACACACACACACACACACACACACACACACACACACACACACACACACACACACACACACACACACACACACACACACACACACACCCTTATAGATGGCTAGACTCCTGCAGCTCTAAAAATAACGCCCTAAATAAAAAATAAACAACCGAAGAATCTGCCACAGATGCTTTCATTCTGAAAAAAACCTTAAGATGAACAGCAAACATCTGGAGTTTAGAAAGTCTACAGGATATGCAGTAAAATGCTGAGTTCAACCTTGAAAGTGTACATTTTTATACTTTTTTTGTGGTGTGCGAAGAAGCTTCATCACGCAGCCATAGCTAAATGGGTTGAGAGCAGGCAGTCTGGGAAACATAAGGTCGGTTCATCCCCTTGGCTCTGATCTATGTGTCGAAGTGTCCTTGAGCAAGACACTTAACCCCTAGCCTCGGAAACCCAGCCATTTTTTTTGTTACAAAAGAAAAAAGTCTGGGGGAACGATGCAGGAACGATGGTCTTTGAAGCTTGTTATCTCCTAACCATTCAGAGTGCAGAGGGGCGTCGCTCTAAATTTGGTGACGTCAGCCTGCTCCGTGCACAGACTGGGGGGGGGGAGGGGGGAGGGGGGGGGGAGGCGGGGACATAGATTGGTGAAGCAATCGGAGGACGCGCCTGCTCCGGGCGCCTGTGTTTGGATCCGCCCTTCGAGACCATGGATTGCTCTCGTTCTCTCAGTCTACTTAACCCCTAACTGCTCCCCGGGTGCTATTCAGGGGCGTCACGGCCATTCACTGTGCGTACAACGCGACACCCTCACTCTCACAGATCCCTGATTTCATACCCCCCACTTAAAAAAAAATATATATATATATATTTTTTTTGATAATAAATCGGTAAAATCAGGCAAAAATAAGAATTAAATAACCTAACCCTAACCCTAAAACCGAAATAAAGTAACCAAAACACGAAAAAAACTAACAAAATCCGCCCAAAAAACTATTAGTATTTAAAAAAAATAAAATAATACAGAATTTGTTTACATTTGACAGTTACAAATGTTTTTCATGATTTTTCAAAAATAGCAGATCTACAAGCTCATAGCGCGGCACTCGGTGCCGCGCTATGAGCTTGTATATCTGCTATTTTTGAATAGCCATAAGTGTAAAATAAGGGGTATAGTCAACCAAAAGTCCACCCCCCCCACCTTCTGAGAGCCTGTGACGTCCCTGGTTGAGAGAAGGCAGTCTGGAAAACATAAGGTTGGTTCATCCCCTTGGCTCTGATCTCTGATGTGTCGAAGTGTCCTTGAGCAAGACACTTAACCCCTAACTGCTCCCCGCGGGTGCTATTTAATAGCACTTTGCCACAGCTTTAGGATGGGTTAAATCACTGCTCCTAATAGTTAGACAGAGGACACATTTCACATGTGTGCTGCTGATGTAGTGTGACGAAAAATACCCCCCAAAGGACTGGAGATGGAGACAACATGACATCTTTAACCACATCTTTAAACCCATGGCGTGAACTACTTGTTGGCATGTTTTCATGAATGCAATTTAACCCATTAAGGCCTGAGGTTCCGATTCTACAAATGTCTTCTAAATCCCAACAGTTTTTTGGACCCCCAAAATTATATTTATTTGGCCGTGGACCCCCATCTCAAAATATGTTGTTCCAGGGACCCCAAGAAGCAAATATTTTAGTTAAAAATGTTCAATTTAAAAGAATATAAATATATTCATTTGCACACATTTTCTCGATTTTTCTAAAATAGCAGATATACAAGCTCGTAGCGCGGCACTCGGTGCCTGAGCTTGTATATATGCTATTTTTGAATATTCAAAGTGTAAAATAATGCTTTTTAGCTCAAATCAAAAAGTGACACAGATGCGTCCCAGGTCTTAATGGGTTAAATACGAGCTTTTTGTATCTTATTCAACATCAGATATGTGTTTTGGGAACATAAAATAGAAGAAAAAACAAGAAGTAGGCCTACAAGGAAATGGCAGAGTAAATCCATCCATTCCCAGCTGGCCTGCCTGCCCACCACTGTGTGTGTGTGTGTGTGTGTGTGTGTGTGTGTGTGTGTGTGTGTGTGTGTGTGTGTGTGTGTGTGTGTGTGTGTGTGTGTGTGTGTGTGTGTGTGTGTGTGTGTGTGTGTGTGTGTGTGCTGTCCAGTGCCACACTCACACAGCTGTGAGCGCTCTGTGGTAGAGGACAGCTGCAGAGCTCTGCTCGCCCACTCCCCGCCCAAGACCACTGAGGGCATGGCTGCAACGCATACATGGGCAACTGGCGGCCCGGGGCCCACATGCGGCCCCCACCGTCACTTAATGCGGCCCGCAGGTTAATATCGGAATACTGATATATTATTGATTTCAGCTGTTACAATTCCAAACATGCAAACATGACCCGCTTTAATTACTTCAGTCTATAGTAGTAGCTTAATGTCTTTTTTATCTCCAATGTATTTGTATTTAAGTTCATAAAGTTAACATAAGTATAACTAAATGCATTTGAAATAAAATAAAAATGTTACTTTTCAGGTTTTTAATTCAAAAATAGCAATAATAGCAGATCTACAAGCTCAAAATGCGTCGCGCCGCGACGCATTTTGAGCTTGTAGATCTGCTGTTTTTGCTACTTTTGTGTGACTTGAATGGCGAAAAAAGTGGCTGCTGCAACGCCATTTGAACCATATGGCTCTGAACCATTTTCACTGTGGCGTCCCAAAAAGTTTATTCTTAAAAAAAAAAAAAATCACATCAAAATCTTCCAGAAAATAAATTCAAATATTTTTGAAATATCTTAGAAATTCTTCTAAAAACATCGTCTAATTTTTTTTATTTTTTTTTTGGTGAAAAAAAATAGATTGTCTCTTTTCGAATGGCCAGCCCACTGTGTAGTGCCAACAGTTAGACCCTCCAGAAAAACCTGGGCAAAAATCCTTGATTATGCGGGTTAAAACTCTTCACTATGCAGGCTAAAATCCTTGATTTTGCGACGAAATATGCTTTTTTTTGCAATTTTATGCGGTGAAATTGCGGGAAGTCGTGAAATATGCGGG
The DNA here is from genome assembly GCF_963454915.1 of Gymnoscopelus microlampas. Classification (NCBI taxonomy): domain Eukaryota; kingdom Metazoa; phylum Chordata; class Actinopteri; order Myctophiformes; family Myctophidae; genus Gymnoscopelus; species Gymnoscopelus microlampas. Next base: position 10,025,778 of record NC_139943.1, on the reverse strand, counting down.
AAATTGTGAAATATGCGGCGATATGCGAAAAGTTGCGAAAAATGCGAAATATGATAAAAGTTGCGGATTATGCGGACATATGCAATGCGGATCACATATTATGCGATGCAATGTGCGTATTATGCGATGCGATGCGATGCGGCCTTTTTGAAAAAACGTTACCCCCGCATAATTATGCGCCATTTTGCTGATTATGCGGTAAATTCTGCGATCACATAAACGCATTTTTCTGGAGGGTCTAAACAGTGTCCTGTAGTGTGCTGTCCACCAGCCACAGCTCACAGCTGTGAGCGCTCTGCGCACGGAGACAGCTGCAGACCTCTACCCCCCCCCCCGGGACCAATGAGACCCCATTACCGACTCACAAGACAGGAATGGGCTTTTCAGCGCCCCGTCACCCCCTGCTTTAGGTTAGATTCCTTATCTATGGCGTGTTGGGGGTTTGCCAAAGCCGTATGTACGCAGCCAACTATAAAAACCCGTTAGTGTCATCATCATGTGTGTTTCTCTCCTCGATTCTTGATTTGCCTCAGTGTTCCAGAACAGAGGAATAAGACAATAGGTTCAGTGTGTGTGAAACGCTTGAACTTTTATTACCCTCCCCATTGAAGATCTACTGTATGCTGGAATGGTTTACCCCACACACACACACACACACACACACACACACACCAAGGCTCCAAAAAGCTATTATTTTTCATATTGATATTACAATTAGTATGATACGCTAAATGTCGAAATCGAATTTACGTTTGCCGAGGCCCAAAGCAGATGGTTCATTGATCATCTCACATACGATGAATCCAATACAGTGCAATGCCGACAGTATAACTTATGTGAATTGCAAATATTGTCTGGGCGCGGGATGATTAGTTGGAGGTTTCTGTTTGGACATCCAGAGTGCATGAACACCGGACACACACACACACGCATGCACGCACGCACGCACGCACACACATACACACACGCGCACGCACGCGCACGCACACACACACACACACACACACACACACACACACACACACACACACACACACACGCACACGCACACGCACACACGCACAGAAGAACAACTCTCTGTCTAAACACATCTGTCTCGACCGAAGTTTAGCGAAGCACGTACAGGCGGAAATAACTCAACGTAACGACGTGCCTCCTTTTGCATGTTTAAAGTGGCCCCTAACACACAATCAGTAGTTTTCGTGTGATGATTTGGTCGTCTTTGTAGGGACTCCCGCCGTGCTCCCATGGTTCACAGTGTGAAGGAGAGAGAGAGAGTGTGTACAGAGCATCTCTCAAAGACAAATAGTTCATCACCGATGGCTGCTGTGAGATTACACACAAGTCAACACATGGCAACAATACACGCCGTATATCGTCCTATTTCAAGGGTCTTCAACAGGGGGTCCGGGACCCCTAGGGGTTCTTCAGAGCTACTATAGGGGGTCCGCCAAATCTTTCTGTGATAGGATTTCGTTTTTTTACCTTAACCACTTGAACCCTAGAATTCCTTTTCTGAGGGGAACATTAGCCGAAAATAGCAGATATACAAGCTCTCAACGCCTCGCGCTGCGAGCTTGTAGATCGGCTATTTTTGGCAAAGAGGCTATAGGTGTAGAGGAAAAAAAGAGCAGACTAAGTAAAAAAAAACTTTAATCTGAAACACAATTTTTTACAATATAGAGTAGGGGGTCCCTGCTTCATCTCTCTCTCAGCTCTTAGATTTGAGCTATAAGCATTATTTTATACTTTGGCTATTCAAAAATAGCAGATATATAAGCTCGTAGCGCGGCACCGAGTGCCGCGCTACGAGCTTGTATATCTGCAATTTTAGAAAAATCGTGAAAATGTGTGCAAATCTTTGAATGTATATATTCTTTCAAAGCGAACATTTGTAACTCAAATCTTTGCTTCTGGGGGTCCCTGGAACTAAACATTTTGACATGGGGAGTCGCGGCAAAATACATATCATTTTGGGTGGTCCTTGACATGAATGCACCAGACACCTGATTTAGAAGACATTTTGTAGATGCGTTCCGCGATTGAATGGGTTAAACCACGACAACGACGATATTCACACATAAACAGGCATAAACGGCCCACAGATGGTTTACAACAATACAACGTGTGTGTGTGTGTGTGTGTGTGTGTGTGTGTGTGTGTGTGTGTGTGTGTGTGTGTGTGTGTGTGTGTGTGTGTGTGTGTGTGTGTGTGTGTGTGTGTGTGTGTGTGTGTGTGTGTGTGTGTGTGTGACCGAAGCCAAACTCCAGGCGTGTTGACATGCAGAGTAGCCTCTGCTGATTGAACAGGTTTACACACTGTACTGACATCTCCCATGCATCTTCAGAACCTAACTAAGGTAACTAAGTACATTTACTCAAGTACTGTACTTTAAATACAATTTTGAGGTACTTTTTTACTTGACTGGAGTATTTCCAATTGTCTATACTTTTACTTCTACTCCACTACATCTCAGAGGCAAATATTGTATTTTTTACTCCACTGCAATTATTTTAAAACTTTAGTTACTAGTTACTTTGCAGAATATAAATGATTACATTATAAGACATACATTAACCACTTTAGCCCTATTTTATACATACTAGGCTATTTGAAAATAGCCGATCTACAAGCTCACAACGCGTCGCATCGCGACGCGTTGTGAGCTTGTAGATCTGCTATTTTCAAACATTCTAGTACTTTTACTTTTGGTAATTTAAGTACATTTTGATACCAATACCGTTGTACTTTTACTCAAGTAAATGTTTAATTTCCAGACTTTTACTTGTAACAGAGTACTTCTACATTACAGTAATGATACTTTTACTTCAGTAAAAACATTTGAGTACTTTTTTCTCCACACCACTGCATAGTAGCCCCTAGCTGTGATGGAAGAGGTTTACACAGTGTAGTGACATCTCCCATGCATCTCTGATGTCTTCAGAACCATCTCCCTGATGAGAAGTGACCCCCAGCTTCCTCTGTTATCCATCTCCCACGGTGCAACGCTCCCTGTAGAAGTATATACATGTTGTTCCACCACCGCCTGGTGACGGCCAGCGTTGGAAAAAAAGTAATGTTTTACTTAAGTAAAAGTATCAATACTGCAATGTAGAAATACTGTGTTAGGCAGTGTTGATTTTGACAGCAAATTTGGATTTAGTTTTAGTCATATATTTGAGTCATCTGTAATGTTTTAGTTTTTGTCTAGTTTTAGTCGACTAAATTATTATTTGACTAATTAAAGGTAGGGCAAGTGATATTTTTTGGTTAAAACAAAAAGTATTTTGTTAAAAGGTTAAAACACTATATTCTGATAGTAATCATTGCTATAGAGTGTTTGTTCAGTAACAGATATCTCCCTGTCTTTCCAGCTCTTTAATAAACAGAAAATACATTTTTCGGTAGGTGTCAAAATCTCAGCCAATCAGGAGAAAGTACCCATTTTTTATTTTTATAGTGTTCCAGTTCCAATTTTGCCTGCTCATTTCTTAGTGTCATCACTTGTTTAATCTATATCCTGATTGAGTTCTCTATCCTGATTGGATAAAATTGGAAATGAAACTGAAACGAAAATGCATTTTCTGTTTCAGTTTCTGAACAAACACTCTATAGCAATGAGTACTATCAGAATATAGAGCTATTTAACACTTTTTTTAACCAACGCAAATCACTTACCCTACCTTTAAATTATAGTTGACTAAATCTACAGTTGATTTAGTCGACTAAAATGTATTTTGGCGGTGCCTTGATGGCGTCCTAATGGCTGATTTTACACTTGGTTGCATGCTGAAAATAGCCGCTCTATAAGCTCACAACGCGTCGCGCTGCGACGCGTTGTGAGCTTATCCGTCTGCTCTGAGATGTATGTAGTGGTGTAGAAGTAAAAGTATTGGAAATTGGTAAAAGTAAAGTACAAATACCTCAAAATTGTACTTATAAGTACAGTACTTGAGTATATGTACTTAGTTACTTCACACCACTGGTGACGGCCCGGATACTCCTGTCTTCCAGTGTGTGTCCGTCCGGCAGGTAGCCGGCTGTCCACAGGGAAACGCAAGGAGAAGCGTAGCTCCCGACACTGAGGACTAATTATATATACACCTAATTATATTTGTCTTATTACACAGCGTGTCAATTAAGAAGCGCTAATTCATTTTGGCTGCTAATGGGAGGGCTAAACGTTCCATGCTTTCCAGGCTGTCAGACTCGCCTTTCATCTGTCTTCCTGGTGATTTAGCTCTTCTGTCTCTCCTCATCAATTGTTAGAGTTTTTTTTTCTTCTTCTCTTCAGCTGTATAGTTTTGCTCTTCTTTTCTCCACTTTGTTTCTCCACTCTATAACTTATCTACCACTCTCACCCTCTCTCTCTCTCTCTCTCTCTCTCTCTCTCTCTCTCTCTCTCTCTCTCTCTCTCTCTCTCTCTCTCTCTCTCTCTCTCTCTCTCTCTCTCTCTCTCTCTTCTCTCTCTCTCTCTCTCCTTGCAGTGGTGGAAAGTAACTAAGTACCAGTAGTGAGTATTTCCATTTTCAAATACTTTTACATCTACTCCACTACATCTCAGAGGCAAATATTGTACTTTTATTCCACTACAATTATTTGAAAACTTGTAGTTACTAGTTACTGTGTAGATTTAGATTACTATTCAAAACATATATTAACCACTTCAGCCCTACATACATTTTGGCCATTTGAAAATAGCCGATCTACAAGCTCACAATGTGTCACTATGCGACACATTGTGACCTTGTAGATCTGCTATTTTGTTTATTTTTTGCTACTTTGTTTCTCCTCTCTATAACTTATCTACACTCTCTCTCTCTCTCTCTCTCTCTCTCTCTCTCTCTCTCTCTCTCTCTCTCTCTCTCTCTCTCCCACCCACTTGTCTTGTTGTCTCACCTCTATGTTTCTTCCATATGGTTGTGTTGGTTTGGTCCTCAGTATGATTCCTCTACCACGCGCCGACACCCCACTGTTCCCTCGTGCTCCGACCCCATCATCTGCTCTTAGTTACTTAGTGAACTAACCCTTTAAGACCGGGGGACGCATCGGTGTAACCACTTTATCCATATTTTACACTTTGGCTAGTCAAAAAAAGCAGATCTACAAGCTCTTGTAAATCTGTTTTTTTTTTTTATCGTGATTTTTTTTGGCAAATATTTGAATATATATCTTTAAAGCAATTGTTTTTTTACTCAAATCTTTGCTTCTGGGGGTCCCTGGAACAAAATATTTTGAAATGGGGGTCCGCAGCCAAATACATATCGTTGTGGGGCTCCTTGACATGAAAAAGTTTGAGAACCACTGATATTATGGCAACATAAGTGTTTCAGAAAACTGTTTTAAACTGATTTTAGAAGAAATCTGTAGAATCCCCAGAAGCAATAACATTTGAGTTAGAAATGTTTGCTTTAAAAAATATATATTTAAAGATTTGCACAAATCTTCACTATTTTTGAATAGCCCAAAGAAATCTTAAAATGACACACAGATGCGTTCCAGGTCTTAAAGGGATAAGTATAACTCAGGCTTTTGCCTCTATGTGTTTTGACAGAGAGAGGAAAAGCTGTGAAGCACTTCCATTATGTCCTCGTCACTGCTTTTATATCCCTTATAAAAAGTGAGGGGGGAAATTATTAAAAAAACGATGGAAATGTGAGTACCGGTAAAACATTTTCGACAACTCTTTGTGTGAACTTGCTCGCCGAGAAATAGGTTGGCGTTCAGATGGAACCAAGCATTAAATAAAGTGGTGACTATCAAGTGTTGAGTTGTGTTGACTATCTCAAACTATAGTCCTATAGGTCTTTATTTATAGGCTACCTTATACTTCAAAATTATATTTTCCCGATGTGTGTCACTCACACACACACACAAGTATAACTGACTGCTAATAACTCATTCATTGCCAGACTTATTTCTGGCCGCGTTTGACAACTGCCAGTGATTTGTCGATTTTCTTACCTTTTTGAAGTAGTCACAGAATATTTATCTCCATTATGATCGATCCCCCGATGGTTGCTAATCACAGAGGGTTTCAATGCTTCCACGAAAAAGGAAAAAAAAATCATTGCGACCTCCCGTTCGCTTTCATACGCCTTATACAACAAAATACATAGTTTAAAAAAATAGTACACAGGAGCCAAGATACAGCCTTTTTAAGTAATAAGTTAACCAAGAAGTGAATGGCGCAGCAAATCTTCAGATCACGATATCTTGGGTTCTGTGTGAGAAAAACTGCGTTCTTGGCAGTCTGGGCCTTTGGAAAAAAGTCATCAAAGTAGCCCTATGGCAGTGAATGAGTTAAGATTTTTTTTTAAAAGTATTCATCTTTATATTTGACCTTAAAAATAAATATAATAAAAATGATTCAATATTTTTGGTAGACTATGCTAGGCTAATTCTAAAATGATCTCATTTGGTCACCAAACAACGGGTGGTCTTTCCCCGTAAGCTTTGCTCTGGGAGTCTCTTCCCCGCTGATACAAGGAAAAAAGCCACGCTGCCATTCCTCATCATAAAATGGAAATGGAAAGGTGCACGACTTCGGCCCTCGTAAGTCATCCTGTATAGGGAGAGCGAGCGAGCGGGCCGGCGCTGGCATCAGATTGAGCCTGTAAATCAGCTCCGCAGTAGTGCTCTCTCTCTCTCTGCTCATCTTGCCCGCCCGCTGCTCACGGAGCTGCATCATTCATGCTGGGGCCGGCGTGTGCGAGCGCTTTGCTTTCCAATGCAGCACATTTTTGCCTTAGTCACATAAAACCCAGGCTTAACCCTTTAAGACCGGGAACGCATCTGTGTCACTTCTTGATTTGAGCTAAAAAAGCATTATTTTACACTTTGGCTATTCAAAAATAGCAGATATACAAGCTCGCTATGAGCTTATAGATCTGCTATTTTTGAGAAATTATATAAATGTGTGCAAATCTTTGAATATATTTTTGTAACTCTAATCTTTGTAACTCAAATCTTTGCTTCTGGGCGGTCCCTGGAACAAAACATTTGTTGGGTCCGCGGCCAAATACATTTTGGGGTCCTTGACATGAAAAGGTTTGAGAAACACTGACATAGTAACATTCGTTTTTTTATTAAATCACACCCAGTGTGAAGTGAGCAGTGATATTTATGAGTTATTAATTTCATCATGCGTCTCGCTAGCCAATCACAGTACAGTACGTCACAGCCAATCAGCCAATCACAGTACAGCGAAAGATACATTTTCACGACGGAAAGAAAAACTTTCGCCACAGATGGGTCCTAAACCCTCTTAGGAGCGGTTGCACCGCTCAAAAACAGTTTTTAGAAGACATTCTAAAAACAGACATTTTGTAGACTCGGCCTCAGGTCTTAATGGGTTAATGGTCTGTGTGAGTGAGCCACGCGTTTGAGTGCGTTAGAAGAAGAAGCCGCGCGCCTTTGCTCGCGGAGTCAGCGCTGGGCTCAACACAAGGCGGCATACATACATTGGTGGTTCTCAGAGTTCTCAAAGACCCCTGGGGGGGGACTTATTAACATCAAACGCAACCCGTTTGATATTAATAATGCTGCACGCTTGCACCTTTTGTTGGATAAGCATAACATAAGGTTGAATAAGAAACATGACATCACCGCAAGAGCTACTGTAGTGTCCTACCAAACTGTGGATATACTCTGCAACCAGGAGTAAATGCTACTGTACCCTGGGCGTCACGACACGTCTACAATCTTAACTTGATAAACAAACTGCATTAATAAACGCACCAATAGCAAGTACAGTATTTACACACTGTGGTTGTCACCATTTAGCATAGAGCCATGTTTTTTTCTGCTTAAAAAAAAAAAATCTTTCTGGCATGAATGCTACTGTTTCAGCGCCCCAACATCATTGAGTACAGTATGACATGATACAGTATGACAACAATCAACCATGAATGTGTTAGGAGAACTACCAACACCAGAGTTCATAGCTGCATGTCTGCTGTAGAAAAGCCAATGGAATTCTTTTTTTTTTTAATAATAATGATATTAGCAAATCATTGACTTTGATGTACAGTGTCGAATTGTGGTTTTGATAGTCGAATATTACAATATTCGACTATTCTGTGAATGCCCTAGTGTGTGTGTGTGTGTGTCTGTCTGTCTGTCTGTCTGTCTGTCTGTCTGTCTGTCTGTCTGTCTGTCTGTCTGTCTGTCTGTCTGCTTGAAAATAACAATAAGAAGAATAGAAAGGAATGAGCAATTGTAGAGAAGTGGGTGGTACAGTTAAATTAGTGAGAACAGGGCCGCCACAAGAAGGCTCCATAGCCCCACTGAGATCTGTCAGCAGCCAATGAGAGCGTGAAAACACACCATTGTAGTAGTTATTGCCCCTCCCCCCAAAAAAAACATATTTATCTGACTGTATCTGGCTCTGTTTTTCTTAAAAGTGCAAATTAGTCATTTGGAATCCCATGTTACAGCATAGCTAGCTAGCAAGAAAGAAATCTCAAACTGTCCTCAAACTAAGGCGTTTTCAACTTGCCATCCGGCCTGAAATATGCACAAATGACATGGAATTCTTAGATATCCCAATAGATGAACTTGTGTAGATGCTTTTAGATGTGTTCTTTTTGACTGTAGCTGCTATATTTCTCTCAGAGGAGTGTAATTAGTCACCCAGGGGCAGGCGGATTTCAGCCACACTGTAGTGACACAGGCAGTGCACACAATACTGCACACAGACAGACAGACAGACAGACACACAACCCGAGCACGGTTTCATAGTAAGCTCCACTTGCCTCCTTCCGCTGCGTTCGCAACTACTACTGTAGTACTTCTACAATTTCACACAACGTTCGAAACATTTAGAAAAAACTCGGAACACAGACAGATATTCTGTTATGGGGGTCCCCACCCCGGTACAACATATTTTTCAGATGGGAGTCCATGGTCAAATAATGCTACATATCAGTCTGTATAGGCCCTTGACATGAAAATATCTCTGAGAACCAGCGGTACAGTATGTACGTGAAGTTACTTTCAAGACTTTTCAAGACAAGAGGGGTGGGGGGGGTGGTGGGGGGGTTGGTGTATTGCTGCAGGTTACAAGGTTGCACCGGCAGTGTTATGTTCTGTCTTGAGCCAGGCTCTGAGGAGTGAGCCAGAACCACTCAGCGAAGCCATAGGAGGGCCAACCGTAGTGTTCTGCTGCTGCTGTGTGTGTGTGTGTGTGTGTGTGTGTGTGTGTGTGTGTGTGTGTGTGTGTGTGTGTGTGTGTGTGTGTGTGTGTGTGTGTGTGTGTGTGTGTGTGTGTGTGTGTGTGTGTGTGTGAGTGTTTGTGCTGTACTGTACGCTCTGCTGTGCTCTGCTCTCGGCTCCGCCGATGCTGCTCTTAACCCATTTAGACAGGGGAACGCATATCTGTGTAACCACTTTATCCATTATTTTATACTTTAGGCTATTAAAAAAAATAGCAGATATACAAGCTCATAGCGCGGCACCGAGTGCCGCGCTATGAGCTTGTAGATCTGCTATTTTTGAAAAATCTTTACCATTTGTGCAAATATTTCAATATATATATTTTTCAAAGGGGAACATTTGTAACTCAAATCTTTGCTTCTGGGGGGTCCATGGAACAAAATATTTGGAGATGGGGGTCGGCGGCCAAATACATATCATTTTGGGTGGTCCTTGACATGAAAACGTTTGAGCACCACTAGCATAGCAACATACGCTTTTCAGAAAACTGTTAAGACATTTGTAGAATCCCCAGAAGCAAAGATTTTAATTAAAAATGAATTAAAAAATATATACATATTCAGATTTGCACACATTCTTCACGATTTTTCAAAAAAAAATAGCAGATCTACAAGCTCGTAGCGCGGCACTCGGTGCCACGCTACGAGCTTATATATCTAAAAAAAAAAAATAACAGCCCAAATAAATCTGTAAAATGACACAGATGCGTTCCCGGTCTGGATGGGTTAAAACTTTAATAATCTCTGCTGCCTGTTGGGATGCAGGCCCTGCCTTTTATTTTCTGCCTCTTATGGCTTTAACAAGGTGGTTGGTTTCTCTCCATAAATACGACATTATTATTCATGGCCTGAGGTGAAGCAGGGGGTAAGGAGCAGAAATTGCCCTAAAGTCCTGCCTGCCCGCCTGAATGAACGAATGAACGAACGAGAAAAACTAAGCGAGAGTGAGAATGAATCACGCTGCAAAACAGCAAAGGCTCGGGGCTCATTTATACTAATGATTTATATGAAGACTTCCTTCATATCACTGCGTGGTTAATAAATCATGAACGTTAGAATTTTTGTTCATAAATCAATTATTTTCTCCAGGGACTACTTTCATAGTTTTTCTTTTTTGTTCAAATCAATCTGCACTTTAACCCATTGAGACCTGAAGCCGATTCTACATGTCTCCTAAATCTCAACAGTATTCTCAAAAACGTATGTTTCTATATCAATGGTGCTCAATATTTTTCATGTCAAGGACCCCCAACATGATATGTATTTGGCCGCGGACCCCCATCAAAATATTTTGTTCCAGGGACCCCCAGAAGCAAAGATTTTAGTTAAAAATGTTCGCTTTAAAAATATAAATATTCAAAGATTTGCACACATTTTCACGATTTTTCAAAAATAGCAGATCTACAAGCTCGTAGCGCGGCCGCGCTACAAGCTTGTAGATCTGCTATTTTTGAATAGCCAAAGTGTAAAATAATGCTTTTTAGCTCAAATCAAAAAATGACACAGTTCCAGGTCTTAATGGGTTAAAACGCATTAAAACGCAACAAATAACTAATCTTTGACAGAAAATAAGGTGCGTTGGATTACATCTCAGCTGGCAGTTGAATTTCATATCGTTTTCATATCATACTGAAATGAATGGGATCCATAGTTTTCCTTAAAAAAAAATCAAATCAACTATGTAGTCAGTGGGCTAAATAATGGTAATGGTGCATTTATATAGCGCTGTTATCCAAAGCGCTTTACATAGATTGTGCATTACATTCACACACCGATGGCGGAGGAAACCATGCAAGGCACCAACCTGCTCATCGGGAGCAATTAGGGGTTCAGCGTTTTGCACAAGGACACTTCGATGGGGGGGCTCACGATCGAACTGGGAACCTCGCGGTTTCCATCCGACCGCTCTACACCTGAGCCACTGCCGCCCTTAAACAACAGGGACGTGCACAGATAGACTCTAGGTGGTGCTAGAGCACCTGCCCTTTGCCCTCTTGACCAGAAGTGCCCTTTTGAAAAAAAGAAAGAAAAAAAAACGTTTTTTTTTCCAGTTTACAGCAGGGGTCTTCAACAGGGGGTCCGGGACCCCTAGGGGGTCCTCAGAGTTACTACAGGGGGTCCGCCGAATCTTTATGTGATATGATTTTTCTTTTTACCATAACCGCCCGAAACCTAGCATCCCTTTTCTGAGGAGAACTTTAGCCAAAAATAGCAGATCTACAAGCTCACAACGCCTCGCGCTGTTGTGGGCTTGTACGGTAGATCGGCTATTTTTGGCTAAGAGGTATAGGTGTAGAGGGAAAAAAGGGCAGACCAAGTAAACAAAAAAAAGTATAATTTACTTGAGCACCTGCCCCTCAAAATGTCTGTGCACGCTACTGGTGGGCTAAACAAACTACAGTCAGTGGCCTAAATTGCAACGCACTTCTCATCGGGATACCTACCAAGAGCCCTCAAAGGCTCCAGTATATTCAGAATATATATATATAGCGCTGCTATATATATATATCACCCAAAGATTTGGCGGTGTCACGGTCCGCTCCGCGGGCTCTGGACTCATTGCCCTTATATGGTCGTGGACACTTTAGGCCTGTTCTTTAGGCCTGTCACGGTCCGCTCCTCGGGCCGCGCACTCTGACTTTATTATTTAGACCTTCCTGCCCTTATAAACACCAACCTGCTCAACATCCGCAAGGCCAATCTACGCACCATGGGCGACCGGGCTTTCTGCTCGGTCGCCCCCCGAACTGTGGAACGCCCTCCCTGTCCACCTGAGAGCACCACAGTCGGTTGACTGCTTTAACCCATTAAGACCTGGAACTGTGTCATTTTTGGATTTGAGCTAAACTTTGGGCTATTCAAAAATAGCAGATATACAAGCTCATAGCGCGGCACCGAGTGCCGCACTACGAGCTTGTAGATCTGCTATTTTTGAAAATTCGTGAAAATGTGTGCAAATCTTTGAATATATATATTTTTAAAGCAAACATTTTTAACTCAAATCTTTGCTTCTGGGGGTCCCTGGAACAAAACCTTTTGATGGGGTTCCGTGGCCAAATACATATCATTTTGGGGGTCCTTGACATGAAAAAGATTGAGCACCACTGATATAGAAACATAGGTTTTTCTGAATACTGTTGAGATTTAGGAGACATGTAGAACCGTCTCAATGGGTTAAGAGAGGATTAAAGACATACCTTTTTAGCAAAGCATTTTTTTAGTTGGTTTTACCTCTAGGCTTTATGCCCACTTGTTTTAATTGTTTTGTTTCAGTTTCTTAGTTGTTGTTTTCTTTTATTGGTGTGATGTTTCTGTTTTTATGCAATTGCCTTCTGTAAGCACTTTGAGATTTCTTGTAAATCTAAAGTGCGTTATAAATAAAAGTCAGTGGGCTAAACAAACTGCATAGTCGGTGGGCTAAACATGCCAGGCTACATGGTTCTTTAATATTAAATGAGTTAGAAAATCATCACAAGACTCATTTGATTGATTGATTGAATACTTTATTAGACAGTAATGTAAACAGCCCGTGGTACAGTCAGACATTTGAGCTAAAAGGATAACACAAAAAATTCCAGGGGACTTGTTTCCATTGTGGTCCTAAATCATTAATGGTAAATGGCATGGTGCTGTATATAGCGCTTTTCATACATTGTGCATTACATTCACCCATTCACACACCGATGGCGAAGGAAACCATGCAAGGCACCAAGCTGTTCATCGGGAGCAATTAGGGGTTCAGCGTCTTGCTCAAGGACACTTCCACCTTAACTCTGGGGGAGCGCGGGATCGAACCTCACGGTTCCGAACCAGCCGCTGTACCGGCCACTCTACCCCTGAGCCACTGCCGCCCTAGTCTGGGAGGTTTCGGCTGACTAGACAGCAGGGGCGCGGCCACTGCGTTCTGATTCAAATCAACAGCCAATGAAGAAAAGGGGGCGGGATCCACATGCAGTGGGTGTTGCATGTAAATAGGAGCGATGGGAAGCAATTTCCCCTTGAGAAATTGCGGCCGCCATTGTTATGTACTGCTGTTTGCCTCTCGTCAGACTTTTTAGACAAGTTGCACAGCTCTCAGACCGGAGAGAGGCGTGTCCGCTCAGATTCTGAGCGTAAGTTACATCCCGCCCACAAATACCAGGGCTCTGGCCCAGAAGTTCCTCGCCGAGAGCTGGCGAAAACTTCTGGGAACTCAGATTACTGCCGCCCCAATCACAACAATTATGTACAATTGACGTTTAACCATCTGACAGATTGGCAGAGAGAGACCCAGGCTCTGATAGTAAGATTGAGAAACCTGCGTAACCAGAGAGCCAGCATAGCAGACCTGACCATGCCCACATTCACCACTGAAATGGGAAAACGCGAGGCGTTGTGAACTTGTAGATCTGCTATTTTTGGCTAAAGTTCTCCTCAGAAAAGGGATGCTAGGGTTCAAGTGGTTAATGTAAAAAATATATATATATATCACCCAAAGATTTGGCGGTGTCACGGTCCGCTCCGCGGGCTGTGGACTCATTGCCCTTATATGGTCGTGGACACTTTAGGCCTGTTCTTTAGGCCTGTCACGGTCCGCTCCTCGGGCCGCGGACTCTGACTTTATTATTTAGACCTTCCTGCCCTTATAAGGTCTTGAACATATTAGGCCTTTATTCTGTTCTCTATCTAGACTTGTTATTCTGTTACTCAGTTGTTGTTGCACTGCTTTTATTCTGTACCTTATTTTGTAGTATTGTTTCCTGTTGTGCTTAGTTACTGTTACCTGTCTTGTCTCACCTCCCTGTTGATTAGTCATGTTCTCCTCCTGTGTCCTCTTAGCCCCTCAGCCTATCCCGGTGTTGATTGTGTGTTGAGTTCACCTGTGTCTTATTATTTCCCTGTCTATTTAAAGACGCACTGAAGTGACATTTTCGGACATTTTATTTTGAAGGTTCAGCCCGAAACGTCGGCTCAACGACTCTAATCCAATCAGAAGGTCCCATCCCTTCAGGCTATGGGACGTTGGATCTCAATCACTTCAGCCGTGGGCAACACGGCTAGTGTTTGTTTACAAGTGAGAGAGAGACGGCCAGTGAAGCGCGTTTGCTACTACCTGGCTTATTTCTAACTTATAATGTTTTCAGATACATATTTTAGTGTGCAGATGAAGTTTAAAATGAGTAATACACTCATCTTCAATGAGATTCAAAACGGAGTATCTCTGTAATTAAAATCAGCTGTGTTTGAAGAACGTGCAGCTATGGGAATCAAACAGGTGCATGTAATCAAGATTCATTTATATTCACGAAGGTCGAGTTATGTCATCACGCAGCACGTTTTCGTTTACAGGAAGTAATTAAGATTGGCTTTTTAGGGACTTTAGATGTAAAAATACACAAAAATGTTTTTTTTTCATTTTTTTTGGCATCTATTGTTAGGTATGCCCATATGATGACCACGGATATGCTCTAAAAGTGTGAAAAACATATTTTTCATTTCACTACACCTTTAAGCCCTGTGTTTGTAACCTGTCCTTGCTTGTTCATTGTATTATGTTGCGTGCTGTTACATCGTGAGTTCAGTCCCTTGCCTGTATTAATACCTTTTGAGTTAATAAACCCGTTAAACCGACCAGTTCTGCCTCTGTCTCTCCTGCACTTGGGTCCTACAATCCTGCCCTGACTCAAACCGTGACACCCGGGCTCTGATAGTAAGATTGAGAAACCCACCTAACCAGAGAGCCAGCATAGCAGACCTGACTATGCCCACGTTCACCACTGAAATGGGAAAACGCTTATTTAGATTTGGAGGAGCAGTTAACTGGAACTCGCTACCCCTGACTATAGAGAGCATCAGCAGCCATCTCCTTTTTAAGATAAGGGTCAAAGCATGACTTTTAGAACAGGCCAAGGACCCCCTAGCTGGGAGAGAGATGAAGCAGGGACCCCCTCTGTATTGTATAAAATTGTATTTCAGATTCAACTTTTCGTTTTTTATTTGGTCTGCACTTTTTTTCCCTCTACTATAAACCAAAAATAGCAGATCTACAAGCTCACAACGCCTCGCAGCGCGAGGCGTTGTGAGCTTGTAGATCTGCTATTTTTGGCTAAAGTTCTCCTCATAAAAGGGATGCTAGGGTTCAAGTGGTTAATGTAAAACATATATATATATCACACAAAGATTTGGCGGTGTCACGGTCCGCTCCACGGTTTGTGGACTCATTGCCCTTATATGGTCGTGGACACTTTAGGCCTGTTCTTTAGGCCTGTCACGGTCCGCTCCTCGGGCCGCGGACTAAGGTCTTGAACTTATTAGGCCTTTATTCTGTTCTCCATCTAGACTTGTTATTCTGTTACTCTGTTGTTGTTGTTGCCCTGCTTTTATTCTGTACCTTATTTTGTAGTCTTGTTTCCTGTTGTGCTTAGTTACTGTTACCTGTCTTGTCTCACCTCCCTGTTGATTAGTCATGTTCTCCTCCTGTGTCCTCTTAGTCCCTCAGCCTATCCCAGTGTTGATTGTCGGTTGAGTTCACCTGTGTCTTATTATTTCCCTGTCTATTTAAGTCCTGTGTTTGCAACCCATCTTTGCTTGTTCATTGTATTATGTTGCGTGCTGTTACATCGTGAGTTCAGTCCCTTGCCTGTATTAATACCTTTTGAGTTAATAAACCCGTTAAACCGATCAGTTCTGCCTCTGTCTCTCCTGCACTTGGGTCCTACAATCCTGCCCTGACTCAAACCGTGACAGGCGGCCCCCCTGTAGTAACTCTGAGGACCCCCTAGGGGTCCCGGACCCCCTGTTGAAGACCCCTGCTGTAGGTAGTGTAGCTATTGATTGTATTATTTATTACTGTACTACCTGTATGAAGTTTGTTGCAATGTTGTTTGTCTCAGAGTGCTTTACAGAACAAAACAAAAACAAACAAAAAAGTATAAAATACACAAAACCGTGGCAAAAAACACTGGCATAAAATGAATGGCTAAAACAATACATAACAGGCAGTGAGGCAGTGAGCAGAACAGTAAAGACATGAATAACAACACAGAGATTTAGAAGAGAAAAAATCAACTAAAAGCAAGAGTGAAGAAATATGTCTTGAGCTGTGCTTTAAAACTGTCCACAGAGGGTGCCTGTCTTATGTGTAATGGGAGTTTATTCCAAGCCGTCGGACCGTAGAAGCAGAATGCTGCTTCACCGTGTTTTTTATATGACATTTCAGGCACTTCGAGTAGGCCTGCACTAGAAGACCTGAGGGGGAGGTTTGGAACATATTTAGGGAGGAGGTCATAGAGGTACAGTAGGAGGGTGCCAGACCATTGAGAGCTTTATAAACAAGTAAAACAATCCTAAAAATAAATCAATGGAAATAAGTCTTTGTGTTTTATGTGTTTGTATCCTTGACGTTTCTCCGATGAACATGATGTAACATTGTGTTTTTTCCTGTATAACGTCTAATAAAATCAAATCAAATCAAAAACACACCCTGTAATCCCCTGTCTGTTGTTGTTTTGTCTGACGCTGTCTTGTTTTCTTGGCAGGCCGTCCCGCTGACCTTTCCAGACCTGCGTGAGAACAGCTAGAGAACGTCTAGAACTTCTTCTCCCCCCCGCAGAGGAAAAGGTAAGGCCCCGACTTCCATCTCCACCTCCCACACACGACACCGCGCCATCTGCCACCACAATCTGTTTACCTGGAGAATCTCTCTGGTCACCCGGCCGTGTAGGTTTTGATAGCGCTACCGCTCCGCCAACATATCCTGTGAGCTGCTGCTGTGTTTATGCAACAAACCGCCTCGGATGAATTGGCATGTTTACCTCGCATCAGCTTTTTAACTTGCTAGCTTGGCCAACGTCTTAAGGTAACTCTCCAGCAAACAGACTACAACAGACTGGTTATCTGTTGGCAAGAGTTGGCATTTAGTTCAGCACAAACTGTCGTCCGATGTGCACATTGTTGTGCTAATGCATTATAGCTGGCAGACTGGCCTGCCAGCGTTGCCAGGTCTGCTTATTATTATAAGCGACTTTGGACTTGTTTCCCTGTGAAGTCGCTTTTAAAATTCATTTGTTTGGGCTTGTTTCTGAAGTGTAGTTGCTCATTTGGGCTGGCTTTGAAAATAGCTGATATAGGGCTCAAGTGGTGAAACTGATCGCTTCTTTTGGACTTGTTTTCATAGACCTGGTCGCTTGTTTCACTCACAGAATCTGGCGACACCGAAGCCAGCTCGGACCAAACCTTTACCCCTTCTCTCTCTCCCCCCTTTTCACTACCCCACGACTCTACCAGTCGGCCCAAAGACTGAACATGCTCGATTTCTCTGAGTCGGGTCGATAGAGGTCCTGAACGACGCCATCCTACAACAATTTGTTTGGCAGCAGACGCTTTTCAACGCTTTCCGACGCCGAATCGCCCCCAAAACGGTGCCTTTTAGGGACGTCGAATCAGTGTAGTGAATAACCTTGTTTTACAGTTACCTAACGATTACAGTTACAGTTACCTAACAATTTTGAGGTTCCTATACACTTCCAAGAAACTACTCGCCACCCCCCCCCCCCCCCCCCGCCCCTCCCTCGAGTGCAGTGGGCGGCGGCTAAAAAGGGGCATCTAAAATTAGCCAGGCAGCGGATAACCTGGACCCCGAGATCAAAGAGGAGCTGGACACGGTTCTGTGGTTGCAAAGGAAGAAGAGAGGAATGCACAGCATGAAAGGGGGAGAGATAGATGATAGTGTGTGTGTGTGTGTGTGTGTGTGTGTGTGTGTGTGTGTGTGTGTGTGTGTGTGTGTGTGTGTGTGTGTGTGTGTGTGTGTGTGTGTGTGTGTGTGTGTGTGTGTTGTAGCCGATAGTGTGTGTGCGCGTGCGTGCGTGCGAGACAGATGGAGAGAGAGGTTTGCTAGCAATCCACTATGAATAGTGAATGAGGAGGTCAAGGTGTTGCTTGTTCCACATTACACCCTTCAGTCCCTCTCAGCATCACACCGGGCCCACAGAGAACCTGGATGTTTAACCCATTAAGACCGGGAACGCACCTATGTGTCATTTTAGATTTTTAGCTATAGCCTATAACCATTATTTTATACTTTGGCTATTCAAAAATAGCAGATATACAAGCTCATAGCGCGGTACCGAGTGCCGCGCTATGAGCTTGTAGATCTGCTTTTTATTTATTTTTTATGGTATTTTTTTTTGCAAATCTTTTAATATATATATATTTTTAAACTACATTTTTAACTCAAATCTTTGCTTCTGGGGGTCCCTGGAACAACACTTTTTCATGTCAAGGACCCCAAAAATTATATGCATTTAGCCGCTGACCCCCATCACAAATACGTTGTTCCAGGGACCCCCAGAAACAAAGATTTGAGTTAAAAATGCACGCTATGAGCTTGTATATCTGCTATTTTTGAATAACCAAAGTATACAAATAATGGTTAAAGGTGATACACAGATGCGTTCCCAGTCTTAATGGGTTAACAGAGGAGTGTTTAGAGAGAAAGCTGTGCGTGTTTTCCTCAGCGGTACGTGTTCATGTTCCTTGTTCGCTCGCTCGGTGAACGTCCTTCAACCAGGAGATCAATTCCATCATTATGAACCGTGTTCAGCCTCCCCTCCATACCGAGTCCACGAGGACGGTCTGAATGCGGGTGTGTCAGAGCGTTCTCACCCCAAAGGTGTCATTATTTCGAGTGTCCTTGAGCAAGACACTGAACCCCTTATTGCTCCCGATGAGCAGGTTGGTGCCTTGCATGGTTTCCTCCGCCGTCGGTGTGTGAATGATGTATGAATGAATGAACGCAATGTAAAGCGCTTTGAGTAAGTGAGTACTTAGAAAAGCGCTATAAAAATGCAATTCATTCAATTCACCTTTCACGTCCGATGCGGACGTGTTCTTTCTCAGCTCGGCTCAATTCAATTTATAATAAAGCACATTTAAATAAAAAAGAGAAGCAAACATTGTATTTATAGCAATAGGGCAAGAGCATAGGCAGCCAGGCTCTACTGTAATTGAAGGCCAGGGGATTTCTTTTTCTGTATTAAATAAAGATTTTGTCCAGTCTATGGACTGAAAAACTGGCAGAAAAAGACTCGCTCGCTGCATACATATTAAGGAAACTCCTTAGACAGAGAATTAAGAAAATTGAATTTCTTTATTTATAATTGCTCATAAAGTGCTCTGTGCTCGTCGAGGCGTGAATTAAAATAAGCAAACGTTTCGGTCCTGGGGCCTTTGTCAGTGCTATAACTAATAACTAAGTACAATTTTTAGGTACTTTCACTTTACTGGAGTATTTCAAATTGTCTATACTTTTACTTCTACTCCACTACATCTCATAGGCAAATATTGTACTTTAACTCCGCTACAATTATTTGAAAACTTACTAGTTACTTTGCAGATATACATTATTACATTATAAAACATACATTAACCACTTTATCCCTGGGCTATTTGAAAATAGACGATCTACAACTCACAACGTGTTGCATTGCGACGCGATGTGAGCTTGTAGATCTGCTATTTTCAAACATTTTAGTACTTTTACTTTTGGTACTTTAAGTACATTTTGATACCAATACTTTTGCACTTTCACTCAAGTAAATTTTGAATTCCGGACTCTCACTGGTAACGGAGTACTTCTACATTGCAGTATTGATACTTTTACTTGATTAAAACATTTGAGTACTTTTTCCTCTGGTTTTGAACCTAGTCTTGGGGCACAACCAGCAAGCAGCTGGTCAGCCGAACCTCAGAGCTCTGTATGGGGTGTAATCGTGAATAAGTTCTGCAAGGAATGAGGGGGGGGGGGGGGGGGGGTGGGCAGCCCATTTTGAACTGTAAAAACAAACATTAAAAGCGTGTAATCAATTCTGCAGCAGACAGGGAGCCCGTGGAGTGTGAGGCCAAAAAAACTGGAGTGAGTTCATGTTTTTTTGCTGAGTTAATGATCATTTACACTTTGCTGATCGGTATGCAACTTGCAACACCGCCGAGTTGTCAGAAGCAAGGCTTTAGTTGAGCCCCCGTGAGGCAGAGCCTGAGCGAGGCGACAGCTGGGGCAGTGCTGGGGCAGTGTGGCTGCTTTGTGCAGTAAATGTTTGAAAGTGTTTAAAAGTGTTTAATGCCGTTTTACAATGTTAAGTCTGCATGGGCCGCACTGTGCCTGAGGCGTCACTCTCACCTCCAGGTGTCAATTGTCCCACCCCCCACCCGAACTCATAAAATACTACAGCTTGATACTACAGCTTAGTCAAGTGACGGCTTGAGAGGATAAGAAAGCGTTGCAGGTATGCAGGCAGTGTGAGGTGCAGCGCTAGGAGGTTGTGAAGCCAGTGTGAGGCAGTGTTGATTTCGTCGACGAAAAATGTTGGTCGACTTCCTTTTTTCACTGCTGAAAACGCAATAAAAAACTAAGCTATGATGACTAAAACTAAGACTAAATATATTGACAATTTCCTCAACAAATAAAAACTAGACTAAATGTTAGGGAAGAGAAGTTGCAGGTTTCTCAAAATAGGTTGGTCAGGCTTGTCTTGGGGCTGTCAGCAAGGGACCATGTTGGAAAACATCATTTCCAGCAGTTGGGTTGGCTCCCTCTGGCAGCCAGGTCAGTTCAACTACAGCTGAACCTGGCGCATAACATCTACATAAACAGCGCCCCTGTGTACCTATGTAATCTTTTTCCGAAGCGTAGCGAAGCCCATTCCAACCTAACCTAGAGCCAGCATAGCAGACCTGACCATGCCCACGTTCACCACTGAAATGGTGGACGCTCATTTAGATTTGGAGGAGCAGTTAACTGGAACTCGCTACCCCTGACCATAAAGAGCACCAGCAGCCATCTCCTTTTTAAGATAAGGGTCAAAACATGGCTATTAGAAAATGTTGCAGAATAGTAGGGTCACCTATGTTAGCGATGCAATTATATGTACTTATGCTGTAGGTAGTGTAGCTATTGATTGTTTTATTTATTACTGTACTGTCTACCTGTATGTATTTTGTTGCAGTGTTGTTTGTCTCAGACCAAGGACCACAATGAAAATAAGTCGCAAGACTTTTATGTGTCTGTATCCTTGACGTTTCTCCGATGAACATGAAGTAACGTGTGTTTTTTTCCTGTATAACGTCTAATAAAATCAAATCAAATCAGGGAGGGACTAGTGGAGAAGAGATCTAGTAGAACTAAGACATGTCATCTTATGCTTGGTTGCGCTCGGGTGTTGCGCTCTGAAAATAGCAGATCTACAAGCTCACAGCGCGTCGCGCTGCGATGCGTTCTGAGCTTGTAGATCGGCTATTTTCAGCATGCAACCAAGTGTAAAATCAGCCATTATGACGCCATCAAGGCACCGCCAAAATACATTTTAGTCGGCTAAATCGACTGTAGATTTAGTCGACTATATAATCTTATAATATTTAGTCGACTAAAACTAGACCACAACTAAAACATTTCAGATGACTAAAATATGACTAAAATAAAGGGAATTTTATTCAAAAGACTATGACTAAAACTGAATCAAAATGTACTGTCAAAATCAACACTGGTGTGAGGTGTAGTGCTAGGAGGTTATGCAGGTAGGCAGGCAATGTGAGGTGCAGTCCTAGGAGGTCAGTAATCTCTCAAGAACAGATTCATAGCTGCGCTTGAATCTGTCGGCAGCCGCGTTGAGAACCTATGCACATTAGCTACAAGTGGGCGTGCCTTCAGATCAGGAAGCAGGCCACGCTTTACCCAATCAAATGTAGTGTGCGGGATTTACATGTGTGCGGCTCGCTTCCCACTGGAAAGAAACCCAAACTCATTTAACAATAGCGTCCTCGGAGCCGACAAAACCACGGAAAGTTAGTAACATTTTAACTTGCTCTTTCATCATAGAAACAAGTGGGCTTATAACCAAAACGATCCATGTTCTTTGGGAGAAATGGTGTTAGTGTTCCGTGGAGAAATATTGTTAGTGGGAATGAAAACATAGGCGCACCACCGGAAGTGGAGGGCTGAAGGCATGTCCAAACCCCGGTTTCCACTGAGCATGGCTCTAGTTAATTCCTCCGCCCAGAGTCAAATGCAAAAGTGAAAAACAGCAGAGGGCCCTGTTTTTCCTTTTTTATTTGACGATGGGTTCCCAAATTGGGAGGTCAGTAACTGAGACTAGACTCCAGGATGGAGGAGGAGACATATTATGTACATTATGCAGACAACCGCCAAAGAATGATTCTTCCTGTCCTTCCTCTCCTCCTCCTCCTCACTCTACTCCTAGCGTAGCCCGAAGATGCAACCTGACTGAGCTGAGTCTCTCCAATGAATAATTTGCATATTTATTTCCCAGGACACACACACACACACACACACACACACACACACACACACACACACACACACACACACGGACGCGGACACACACGGACACACACGGACACGCACACTGGAGACCTCTCGTGCATTTGTTTAATTGGCTATTGATTGACTATGCAGTGACAGTGGGGGGCAATGAATTAGAGAGTGGTTGGGAGTGGGAGGTGGTGACGGGGTGGTAGTGGGAGGTGGTGGGTTAGTGGGAGGTGACTGGGGAGTGGGAGAGGTGGTGGGCGCGTGTCGGGAGACCCCTGAGACGGGGGTCTCTCAAGGCGGTATAGTTGAATAATTTATCGTGCATTTTTATGTATTATTTAAGCTATAGGGAGATGCCTGTAAGCCCCCCCTCTCCGCCCTGTTCATTTGCATAGGTCATGCACATAGCCATCGGGTTCTATTTAGAGAGATGGTCGGGGGGGCCGGAGGGAGGGGGGGGGGGCACTGTGGGCTCGCAGGGGACAAGCAATTCAATTTGGGTCTCAGAAGGAGACAACGATGGCTGTTCAGGAAGCAATTTCATGTCAAACAGAAATAATGGTGTTTGTGTCTGTGCGTGTGTGTGTGTGTGTCTGTAACTGGCCATGTATGTACTGTACGTCCGTACCTCCATGTTAGTGTGAATGCCAATTTGTGTGTGCATGCATGTACGTTCGTGCGTTCATGTGTGTGTGTGTTTGTTTGTTTGTTTGTGAGTGACTGCGCGCGTGTGTGTTTGTAAATTAGCTGTCTTGTAACAATACACCGTGAGCAAACACTCTTCCATATGCTACAGTAATGAATGAATATAAATGAAGGGGACGTGTGATTTTGTGTTGGTTGTTGCCAACACAGATTTCACGCCATTTGCATCTGGTATCCGTCCCCTAATAAAAAGGAAAAGTGTGCACCGGGTGCAGTGATGTTAGGGATGGAGAGAGATCTATGGGTGATTACCCCTCCTGGTTCTGCCTGAGTGCAGCCTGATGTCTTCTTCCAGACCTTTCACTGCACCTCTCAAAGCATGGAGGGTGGAATTCCGTGTTCACATTGATTAGAGCAAATCCCAATTGTGGAGAATCTTAGACCACCGATTCAACATTCGCATTGACTGTTCAATTAACCGAATAGTGAACTCGATGGACACTGCCGCCATGTTCCTTTCTGTCGCCCTGTTACTTTGAATGGTGTCCACGTGGCGGTAACCGTCTTCCATGCCGACATCTCGCCACTCCGACTAGTGGCTTCCGCGTGCGGTTAGGGTTAGGGTGAGGGTTAGGTATAGGGTTCGTTAACGTCGGAAAGGCGACATGTCGGAAAGCCGCCATGTAACCCCACGTGGCCTATGAGACATGTCAAAGCTTTTGGCCCAGACGGCTAGGGTAGTGGTCCGGGCACCTGACAGCGTGTCACATCCCAATCCCGACGACCTTTGCTCCGTAGCACTCTCATCTTAATCTCTCAAGAACAGATTCATAGCTGCGCTTGAATCTGTCGGGAGCCCCGTTGAGAACCTATGCACATTGGCGACAAGTGGGCGTGCCTTCAGATCAGGAAGCAGGCCACGCTTTACCCAATCAAATGTAGTGGGCGGGATTTACATGTGTGCGGCTCGCTTCCCACTGGAAACAAACCGAAACTCATTTAACAATAGCGTCCTCGAAGCCAACAAAACCACGGAAAGTTAGTAACATTTTAACTTGCTCTTTCATCATAGAAACAAGTGGGCTTATAACCAAAACGATCCATGTTCTTTAGGAGAAATGATGTTAGTGTTCCGTGGAGAAATATTGTTAGTGGGAATGAAAACATAGGCGCACACACACACCGGAAGTGATGGGCTGAGGGCATGTCCAAACCCCGGTTTCCAGTGAGCATGGGTCTATTTAATCACCCCCCCCCCAGAGCCAAATGCAAAATGAAAAACAGCAGAGGGCGCTCTTTTTTTCCTTTTTATTTGACGATGGGTTCCCAGTAGGGCTTTCACCAACTAGTCGACTAGTCGACTAGTATAACCACTAGTCGACCTTGTTAGTTGATAGTTGATAGTTGAAAAAAAAAAAAAACTTTTTTTTTTTTTTTTTTTTTTTTAAATTACATTTTTAATGCTATAGTAATGGCCCATCTTACTATTATTATTATCCTCCTGACTTTATTTTTTATCAAAAGGGGGTCAAAAGCATGCCCAATAAAAGCCTATTATTGGGCAATGGGGATCCTTGGAGACGCTGCTGTGGTGCTGTGCTGCTGTGCCAGAAGCGCTTCCCTTAAAACGCCATAAAAATAAGGGCAGGATAATAATAATAATAGTAATATAGTAGTAGGATGGTATTAAAACAGTGCCACCCAAAAAAAAAAAAAAAAAAAAAAAAAAAAACTTTTTTTTTTTTTTTTTTTTTTGTAATTTTTGTAATTTAATTTAAATTTCGACTAGTCGACTAGTCGACTACCACTGGGTCAAATTAGTCGACCTGTAAAAATCTCTAGTCGTGAAAGCCCTAGTTCCCAGATTGCTCCCATTTCTCTCCTTTTTGAAAGCTTTTGAAAATGTTCACCCTGCAGCCCAGAGTAGGAAAGCCAGGTTGTGGTAATAAATCGTGACACATCGACCGCATAATTGCCAATCAATGCCATCAAAAGTGTCAAATAATGTCTGGCTCTATTTCTTATCGTCTTAGTGAAGTTTCTGTGGTGAGCTGTGGGGCTTGCACACTGCTGTAAAGTCCTCACGGATTCAGTTTTTAAACTAACTGTATTTTTCAGCGTGTGTTTGTGTGTGTGTGTAGGGATAGTTCACCCAAAAAGTTTTTTTCTATCGATTAGTCACCCCATGGAGACTTGAATTCATGGATATTTTTTGGTATTTGTCGCATTCCTAAATCAATAATTTGATGACCAGCGGACCGGTAGGAGACACATAGGAGACTCTTTGTGTCTCCTACAACAACCGCTGCCGGTCATCAAAGTGTTGGCTTAGGAATGCGACCAAAGGAATGGGTGATCTATCTCTTTAATGTGCTCACATGTGCAAATCATTGAAGCCTAATTGGAGTTCACCATGTCATGCACTAATTAGGCCACTCAAAGCTAACAATGAGGTGGCATGAAGTCGCAAAAAGACCCCCCACACACACGCGCGCACACACACACACACACACACACACACACACACGCACACGCACAGCGTAACTTCCCACGCTGATTAGCTATTGTTGCCTCGACCTGTAACATGGGGTGCAGTCGCTCTGTCTGCCCATGCGGAGCGGCTCGCTTTAACGACGCTAGACGAGATGCAGGAATGCCTCACAGAGGCATGCAGCAGCCACAGCTGCGTCATCCCTCAGCCACGCTGCTCTCCTCTGGGCTGGGAACCAGGACCCCAGGAATGTGTGTGGCAATGTGCCCCCCTGCCGTGACACACACTTCCATGTCCTGTTCCTATCCTATATACATGCCAGCGGGGCTCGCAAACTGGCTTTGATGCTGCGAGTTGGTGTGTGTGTGTGTGTGTGTTTGTATTGCTATACTTGTGAGGAGCAAGTATATAGTAGAATTTGAAGAAATATACATTGTGAGGACCGTTCTCCTGGTCCTCACAAGACAAATGGTTGTTTTACAGTAAATTGGAATTAGCGTTAAACATGATTTATACTTAGTTGTGTAAGTCATGCCCCGAAAAATAGCCGATCTATAAGCTCACAACGCGTCGCAGCGCGACGCGTTGGGGCTTGTAGATCTGCTGTTTTTCGGCTTTAGGCTTACGGTTAAAAATGGCAAAATGGCTGTCCTAAAGTGTTGATGTCCTCACAAGTATAGTAATGCAAGTGTGTGTGTGTGTGTGTGTCCGTGTCCGTGTGTGTGTGTGTGTGTGTGTGTGTGTGTGTGTGTGTGTGTGTGTGTGTGTGTGTGTGTGTGTGTGTGTGTGTGTGTGTGTGTGTGTGTGTGTGTGTGTGTGTGTGTGTGTGTGTGTGTGTGTGTGCCACAAAAAAAGTATAAAACATGTACACTTTCAAGGTTGAATTCAGGATTTTACTGCATACTCTGTAGACTTTCAAAAGTCCAGATGTTTGCTGTTCATCTTAAAGTTCTCCAAAATGAAAGCATCTGTGGCAGATTTCTGTTGTTTATTTTGTATCTAGGGCGTTGTTTTTAGGGCTGCAGGAGTCTAGCCATCTATAAGATGCTGTGTGTGTGTGTGTGTGTGTGTGTGTGTGTGTGTGTGTGTGTGTGTGTGTGTGTGTGTGTGTGTGTGTGTGTGTGTGTGTGTGTGTGTGTGTGTGTGTGTGTGTGTGTGTGTGTGTGTGTGTGTGTGTGTGCGCGAGCGTGCACGCGCTTGCATCATTATGATTGTGAGGGCCACAAGTATAGTATAATTTGAGAAGTAGATATTTTGAGGACAATGTTCCTGGTCCTCACGGGATAAATTGCTGTTTTATGGTTAAAAAAAGAGTTTTCGAATTATAGGCATAAAAAATTAAGAAAAGATTACAATTCAGGTTAAGGTGAGGGAGTTATGGCAGATTTCTTTACATAATGGTTGCATGCTGGTGTTTTGCTCCACAATGAGCAAAATAGTCTACAAGCTCACAACCGCTGCAGCTATAAAATGGCAAAAATAAATGGTCTTTTTTTCTTTGCCTGATGAAGGTCTAAGCCAGTGGTTTTCAACCTTTTCCGTGTGAAGGACCCCCAAATTGACACATATTAGCCCACGGACCCCCATTTGAAAAGATATGCCAGGGACTCAACCATTTTGATTTCTTGGGGTTCCCAATCTACACTGTATCATCATTATCAGTGTTCATTTAACTCATGGAACCAAATGGACCCGTTAGGGTCCATTTGGTTCCATTTGTACACTCTTAGAGTTACAGACATATAAGGGTCAATTTGGTTCCTAATTATTAATTTTGCTGGGGACCCCCTGGAACTCCCTCAAGGACCACTGGTGGTCCCCGGACCACTGGTTGAAAACCACTGGTACTTAACTAAATAAACTCCTTTTATAAGTGAAGACAGTGTGTGCGGGACTCCCTCTCCCTTCTCCCCTTTTTTCTTCCATATTCAGTATTCATACTCCGACGCACCTGTCCGTTCGTACTAGGTGTGCAAAAGGCCATTATACAAAAAGAAACGGTCAACATGACATTTACAAAGTTAGCCATCCTAAAATGTAGATGTCCTTACAAAGCATTGTAATACAATACGTGTGTGTGTGGGGGAGGGGGGAGGTTGACAGGCAAGCGGGCCTGGGTATTGATCTGTTGCCGTTTACGATTGGAGACCAAAGGGCAGGCTGGATCATCTGTCTGTCTGCTGAGAAAAGGGCACTGAACAGATCTTACAGCTCAAATCCACTTCCACAGGAATAAGATGGACCTCGGAGGGAAGGAAACACAATCAGGGCGAAAAAAATAGAGTTAAGACAAGTAGTTTATCCATCTGTGTGCGTGCGTACGTGTGTGTGTGTGTGTGTGTGTGCGTGCGTGTGTGCGTGTGCGCGTGTGTGTGTGTCAGTGAATGCTTGTAACCCTGTGAGTGATGATGCTGTCTTCCACTTGCGCCTCATTAGTCGTTGCTGATGGAGACAAACATGTTCCTCTTCGGCGGCCCCGCAGGTCGACAAGACATTTAAAGATGACCCCTTGACCCCACTTAAGGCCACCCACAGGCTGAGGAATGTCCCTCCTTAGTCCTGGCCCTCTCTTGTCAGCTCACCACCCGACTCCTCTCTGATGATGACACAATCACACACACACACACACACACACACACACACACACACACACACACAGCCCTATCAACGCTAATTTAATTCAGTGATCACCGCTTTGCACACGCACACCAACTACCACAAAGCAATTACACTTAGGGCACCTACATGGCCTGCAGCGGCCCTGATTTAATTTATTAAAACATAGTTTACAAACGTTGTGTTTTTGATTGATTGAATACTTTATTAGGCAGAAATGTAAACGGCGTGAGGTACAGTCAGACATTTTTTGCTAAAAGGATAACTCAAAAAAAGTCCTGATTTCCATTGTGGTCCTATAATGGATTTGCTTTGTATAATTATTGAAAATCTACAGGTTTCCATACTTTGCATTAATAATTCTTTGACCGATTTACATAAGATCCCCTTGTGATGTATTTTATTGTTATTATAAACATTGTTTTTCCCCCCAAATAGTTCATCAAACTGAAAAAAATTGGCCTAGCAGCATAATTATGTACGGTACACCTTTACCCTCATTGAAAATGCAATGATCTATGAATATGCAAATTGGCAACAAGATAATCAAGCAGGAATTCCAAGTCGGCAGATTGTTCTTTCGTCAATGTGGTAACCTGACACCTACGGGTGCCAGGTTACCACATTGACGATAGGCTTGACCTATTGGTGACATCACACTTCCTGCCGGTGACATCACACGTGGCGACTCAGATTTCGGGGGAAGTACAGAGAAGCTCTCTCTTTCAAGGGGAAGAATGTGAAAAAGGCGCTCTGGTGACAAGTTCTGCACAAATAACATGATATATGGTCTAGGTCATGCCTTCAAGCAGAGTTAACGTTACAAAAACATGTGTTTGAGTCGAGGGAACATCGAAGTCATACTTTGTCCCTTTTTAAATTATACACAAGTTATTTTTGATAAAATCTTTCACTGTTCATATCACGATAATTTTTTTTTGAGAAACTATAATTTAGTCTTGGGTGTTTGCCCCAACAATAACATTCACAGGTGTGTAAAGTAACTAAGTACATTTACTCAAGTACCGTACAATTTTGAGGTACTCCACTACATCTCAGAGGCAAATAATGTAGTTTTACTCCACTACAATTATTTGAAATCTGTAGTTACTAGTTACTTTGTAGATTTTGATCATTACAAAACATCACCCACTTCAGCCCTTTTTTGGCCATTTGAAAATAGCCGATCTAGAAGCTTGCAATGCGTTGCGTGTGAGCTTGTCTTGATCTGCTAGTTTCAAAAGATGTTTACACATTTAAAATGGGACATTCTGCCCAATGCATAAAGTATATTTTGATACTAATAATTTTGTACTTTTACTCAAGTTCCAGATTTTTAATTCCGGACTGTTACTTGTAGCAGAGTATTTCTACATTGATTGATACTTTTACTTAAGTAAAAAAAAATACGCCACTGAGCATTCATACCAAAATTATGCAGACACTGGAAATGTATTCATTTTAATGTATTTTGTGTGTATTTTAGTTAATACATACCATTTGACAACGTTGTTGTTGCTTTCCAAAAATATCCTTGGCACAAAGGACCCTTCAGCATTGGTTGTTTTTGGAGCGGTACTGCTGTGGTTTGTCTTTCAAACTGAATTCTGGGACAGTCACAAACTCACACTGTCCCACATGTACTGTATCTGATATGAAGTCTTATACTTTCAGCTGCTCGGCTTTGAAACATAACACAAAAACCCTGAAACCTGGTGACTGACTGTTTACCAGGAGAGGTGGGGTGGGGGGCTGATTGTGTATTGGCCTCAATTTGCTTCGCTCCCCACACACAGCAATTATTCCATTACTCTAAATCTTCTCAGTCGTTCCCTATCCTCCCACATTAGACATGCTGATTGGACTCCACTGTGTGGCCTACATTTTTAGTGGTGTAAAGTACATTTACTCAAGTACTGTACAGTACTTCTATTCCACTACATCTCAGAGGAAAATATTGTATTTACTCCACTACAAGTTACTACTGGTGACTTTAGTTTAGTAGATTATTATTACAAAACATACATTAACCACTTCAGCCCCTATATACAGTATATTTTTGGCCATTTGAAAATAGCAGATCTGCAAGCTCACAATGCGTTGCGATGCGACGCATTGTGAGCTTGTAGATCGGCTATTTCCCAGAGATTTTGTGAAATGGGACATTCTGCACAATGACTGCTTTTACTTTTGGTACTTTATAATTATATTATGATGCCGATACTTTTGTCCTTTTACTCAAGTGCATTTTGGACTTCTACATCTTCATTGCAGTATTGATACTTTTACTTAAAGGACAACTTTGTTTTTTTGCAACCAAGGTTTATATTTTAGCTTGTAATTAAAGTAAATAAAAGATGAGTGTTATTTTATTTTTTTCGTTTACTGCTTTCTATAGTTTGATCAATTTTCGCAATCTTTTTTTACAGTGGGCGGGGGCATTCTGTCCGGTGGCTAAATATATATTTTTTACACAATAAAAAAGGTACGGTGGTCTTTGATGGCCAGATGTGAGTTATTGGGGGCTAGAAAAGCTGCTGTAAATAATAATAAAGAAATCGCTGGGTTATTGTGTAAAAAAAAGACATATTTAGCCACCGGACAGAATGCCCCCACCCACTGTAAAAAAAGATTGCGAAAATTGATCAAACTATAGAAAGCAGTAAATTTAAATATTTATAACACTGATATTTGATTTACTTTAATTACAATCTAAAACATAAACATTGGTTGTAAAAAAACAAAGTTGTCCTTTAAAGGGATAGTTCACCCCCAAAATGATAAAAATTAAATTCTTGGATATTTTTTTTGTTTTTGTTCTAAATTGAGGCCACACAGAGTCCAAGCAGCATCTCTAAAGTGGGCAGTGATGGAATAATCACTCGCATGTTTTACTTAGAGGGATAGTTAAAAATTAACGATGAGTCACCCCACAGAGACCTGAATTCATGGATATTTTCCAGTTTTTGTCACGTTCCTAAGCCAATAATTCGATGCCTATACTGGAACCGCTGCCTACCGGTCCGCTGGTCATCAAATTATGGGCTTAGGAATGCGACAAAAACAAAAAAAATATCCATGAATTCAGGTCTCCATGTGGGTGACTAATAGATAGAAAAAAAGTATTTTTTAACTATCCCTTTAACCCATTAAGACCTGGAACTGTGTCATTTTTAGATTTGAGCTAAAAAGCATTATTTTACACTTTGGGCTATTCAAAAATAGCAGATATACAAGCTCATTGCGCGGCACCAAGTGCCGCGCTACGAGCTTGTAGATCTGCTATTTTTGAAAAATCGTGAAAATGTGTGCAAATCTTTGAATATAAATTGTTTAAAGCGAACATTTTAACTCTATTCTTTGCTTCTGGGGGTCCCTGGAACAAAACATTTTGAGATGGGGGTCGGCGGTTCTTGACATGAAAAAGTTTGAGCACCACTGATATAGAAACATTGTGTTTTTTCAGAATACTGTTGGGATTTAGAAGACATTTGTAGAATCGGCTTCAGGTCTTAATGGGTTAAGTAAAACATGGGAGTGCTTCTTCCATCACTGCACCACATTAAGAGATGCTGCTTGGACTTTGTGTGGCCTCAATTTAAGACTCTTCATCACAGCCACAGAATGGGAGCCGCCCAAAGTTGTGAAGCAGAAGTGTCAATAAATAACAGACAGAGCCACCATTCTCGACTCTTGTTTGTCTATTATCCGTTTAGACTGAGTAATGGCCAGAACACCCGGGTCGGTGCAGTGTTGTAGTCGGCCTTTTGCCCTTTTTGGTGTGAATATTTAATGTTGGAAGTTGGATACAGGCTATTATGTAGGTACACAGAGCATGGCATTTTTGTCTTATGCCTTTAATTCCGGGAACGCATCTGTGTCATTTTATCATTTATTTGACTATTCAAAAACTAGAGTTTCGGGGGGCTACGCCCCCCTCAACCCCAGCCGCGCACGGGGCCCAGCGTGGCCGTGTGTATATGGGGGGACCCAAATCGCCGGAGTAAAACTGTGGAAAATTTTTTTTGAAAAAGGAAAAAATTTGAAGAAATAATATTTGTTATGTTTCAGGGGGTCCACAGGGGGTCCGCGGACCCCCTGATGGTCCACTGACCCCCTGTGGAGTGTTGGGACGCGCGGGGACACCCCTGGAACATTTTTTTTTTTTTTCATGAAGGTGGTTGCTTGTTTCTGGCGCTGGCTGTGCAAACCTGGCAACCCAGCGCATGCTGCCGCACAAACGTGGCAACCCAGCGCATGCTGCCGCACGTTACACCAGAAATGGTGCCTGGAGAAAATGGTGACCAAAAAAAAAGTTTGGAAAAAAAGGAAAAAACCCCCGCAGCGGCTGCGTGCTGTTGTGGTGATGAGGTCGTGCGCACGGTAAACGGTACGAAGCTGCCTCCCCTTCCGTTTTGTCCGACATTTGGTGAGTAGAATTAATTATGTTGCGCGGTGGAAAAGGTGTAGTGAGCAGTGAGATGTCCCCTACGCGAGGCGTAAATTCAGCGCGGCCGCCGTGGCGAGTCAGTTGGCGACATGTGGTCTGGCGGTGCGTTGTTTATTCGATAACAGAGCTGTGGGGTGTCGACACCGAGGGTGCGGAAGTTGGTCGCCATTTATATAGTTAGATAGCAGATCTACAATCTACCAGATCTACCACGGACCCCCCCATCTGAAAATGTTTTGTGCCAGGGACCCCCCAGAAGAGAAGATTTGTGTTTCAAGATTTTTTCAAACACTTTCAAATTTTTTCTAAAATGTTCAAAAATAGCTGATAAAGATAAATATAAAGAAAACTTTATTGTCCATTAAATTGACATAAAATGGAAATTTGTCTTTGGCACACCAGCAGTCAGTTACAACAATAAAACATTACAAAAATACACAGGTGCATTAAAATACTATATACAAATACATTCACATTAACACAACAACAGTGGTCATGAGCAGTGGCGATTAGACTATTTAAACATTTTCTTATTTAAAATGTCCACAGCAGTTGGCACAAACAACGTTTTGTAACCCTTCTTGTTTGCTAATTTTGCCCTAAGCCTCCTGCCCGATGGCAACAAGTGAAATTCAGAGTGAAGAGGATGGGTAGAATCATTGTAAATCTGAATTGCTTTTTTGGTTATGGAGTGGTTGTATATGTCCTGAAGTTGCAATTGTTTGTCTCCAATGATCTTACTTGCCTGGTTGACTACCTGGGTGAGCTTGTTTTTATCTCTAACTGAGAGGTTCCCAAACCAGGACACAATGTTAAAAGTGAGAACACTCTCAGTGAGTGATCTTTAGACCATGGTCAGGGTATGTTTACTGGCATTAAAACTTCTCAGTTTCCTGAGAAGATAAAGCCGCTGCCTTGCCTTTTTGTAGATGTTGTCTGCATTGGTTTGAAAGGTGAGTTTATTGTCTATGGTCGTTCCCAGTTTAAAGTCACTGACCTGCTCCACTTCCTCCCCACTCATAGTAACTGATGTGCAAGCTCGCAGCGCGGCACGAAGGGACACACTGTGAGCTTGTAGATCTGCTATTTTTTGAGAACCACTGTTCTAAATCCTAAGAGTTTTCGGAAAAACACATATAGCTCAAATCTAAACAGATTTTTAGCAGGTTAAAGGTCCTAGAAAGTGGCAAAAGTTTCTTAAACATCTGATTTGAGTTACTGACAGACAGGCACTTTTCACATCCACATGAACTTTGGGATGGTGTGTTATTTACAACTGTCTGCAGTCCTCAATCCAGTGTGTATACAGTATATATGGTTTGTTTATTGTTATTTCCCAGATGGAATTCCTTTTGGTTTAGTCGACACGTTGCTGCGGGACTGACAGCTGACTGCACTAAACCAAGAGCATAAGAGAGAGACTATAGACTATACTGTGCAGGGTTGCCAGATCTGCTTATTATAATTTCCCCGCAAGATTTTATTTGAAAGTAGCCGATCTACAAGCTCACAACGCGTCGCATCGCGACGCGTTGTGAGCTTGTAGATCGGCTACTTTCAAACAGCTGATGTATTATGTTAAAGTGCTCATGTGTGGCCCATAGTCGCTTCTTTTGGGCTGGTTTTCCAAGACCTGGTTGCTTGTTTCTCTCACAGAATCTGGCAACACTGATACTGTGTCGCATTCTACTTCTACTTCTACTAAAAAAACTAATCTTCTGCCTACACATGCGTCATATCCTAGCATGAGCCAATAGGGGAAGGGGATCAACGTCACGTGACTCCCTTGTTTTTGGGGCGGTGTAGCCGCCCCCTATAAGTGAGTTTTGGACACCGACCAATCCTGCACCGTGATTGGCCAATAGTCTATAACGCATTGTATACCCCTAACCCTTCCATTGTTAATGCAAATCGATACTTTTGCAAAGTCAGCCAATCACATTACAGCTAGTGTCATCACCACTAACTGTAATGTGATTGGCTGACTTTGCAAATTCAGGACTGTGATTGGCTAGCGAAACACATAACACATGTGCAGCCCTATGAATAGCAGTATGGACTTTAAAAAAAGTCTCCTTTTTTTAAGTGAGAAAGCTGTGTTGTTTCACCCGGTGAAAAGAATGGCGGATTCGACCACGCCCCGAAATACCTGTATGTGTGTCTCAAAGAATAAGCATATGTTTTCTTAGTTTTCACTTTGTCAATAAATACAAAAAACACTGATAAATCCTTGGATGGATGGATGTGGCAACATTACAAACTGAAAGATGATTATGTTTTGTATTTAATTTGTAGGGTGTTGTGTTTGTTCAGTTTACATCTTTGTTCAGATAGCAGGGTTTGCTACGAGGCAAAACAAACAAACACAACTGCTCTCTATGGAACAATGCTATTAGTTTGTACTGCTAGCTACAGCGTACAGCAACATAATTTACATTAGGCTATGATTATAATTTGACTTCATTATTTTATGTCATTATTTATTGTGTTGTCCAAAGACTAGACGCACATTGTCTTCACCTCTCTGCAAATCCACTTTCAATCAAAATGCATCTAAGCCGAGGCCACATGACTACAATTTTTACTGAAATTACTATTTATCATTATTATTATGGTGCTTACTGCTTACTGTATATTATGCAAAAGACAAAAGTATCACCCATGCATGTCATGAAAAGCTCTAGCCAGCACGGAGACAGTGATGGGGTTTGGATGCATTCAGTAGTGTGCCAAGGGTTCCCAAACGTTTCAGGCCGCGACCCCCCCCCATGGCCCAAATAATCGTATTTGAACTGGGGACCCTCCACCCTGACGAGCACGAATTGTAGGCATTACATTTAGTTTGACTCAGTTCCACAGATAAATATTGTGAAAATACTAATAGCCGAGGCGTTTTGAGCTTGTAGATTGGTTATTTTCACAATGTTTGACTGTTTCTTACATGGGTTTGACAATTTGTCTAATTTGGTATTAAAAAGGTCTTAAAATTCCTTAAATTGTCTCTTTAGAGATGTGCAGATACCCTGTATACACTTATCACTGTATGTTGGTTTGTTTACTGTTGAGTGAGAAAACAGTGTTGCACATTAAAGCTAATCATCTGGTGACCCCCAAAAAATTATTTAGGGACCCCCTTCTGGGTCCCAGTTTGGGAACCACTGCAGTGTTATAGCTGTTCCTCGCTGCTACAGTAGCTGTACAGTATGTGTGTTCAAGCTGTCATGCAGTGAGATATAAATCGATCTGAGTGCCAAAATGGCCAAATAGCCACCGTAAGCTTCAATAAGCACTGAAGATGATAAAGATAACGGTGTTTATCACACAAAGGTACGGCTATTGATTGATGAGATTAAAACACCATTTATTACAATCACCTTTAAACCTCGCTCGATAAATGTTAACGATCAAAGCCGTTGAAAGGTGGGAAAAGATGTGCGCACAAAACACTGAAGACCCCATCCCTCACTGAACAGCCAATAACGGTGCCAAGGCATGGACTAATTACGCTGTATAGAGGATTCTAATTAGGCATGAGTACTTAACATTTAAACAGTTAACATTTTGAGCCGGGAAGATCGGGAAGCCAGGAAAAATAAACATCACCAAGCAAAAGTATTAAGTTATTAACCCATTTAGACGTGGAACGCATCTGTGTCATTTTAGATATCTTTGGCTATTCAAAAATAGCAGATATACAAGCTCATAGCGCGGCACCGAGTGCCGCGCTATGAGCTTGTAGATCTGCTATTTTTTTTTAATCGTGAAAAAATATTTTTTACATTATTTAAAAAAAAAACTGTTAGGATTTAGAAAACATTTTTAGAATCGGCCTCACGTCTTAATGGGTTAATACAGTGGCTCAGAGGTAGAGTGGCCGGTAGAGTGGCCGGATGGCAACCGCAAGGTTCCCAGTTCGATCCCGGGGACTCCCCCAGAGTTATTGTCAAAGTGTCCTTGAGCAAGACGCTGAACCCCTAATTGCTCCCGATGAGCAGGTTGGTTGCCTTGCATGGTTTCCTCCGCCATCGGTGTGTGTGTGTGTGTGTGAATGGGTGAATGTAATGCACAATCTATGTAAAGCGCTTTGGATTAAAGTGCTATATACATGCACCATTTACCATTTATTAAGTTCATTTTCCATGCAAGGTCAGAAGAAACCACTTGAAATGCGTGCCTTGTGTGGCGCTTCAAATGGTACAGTATCAGCATGCGAAAATATCGACATTCATCTTGCATTGTCATCACATCGGCTGTCTTTCATAGCCTACACCTGTGTGTGTGTGTGTGTGTGTGTGTGTGTGTGTGTGTGTGTGTGTGTGTGTGTGTGTGCGTGTGCGTGTGCGTGTGTGCACGTGCGCGTGAATCCTGTCTGTCGGGGGTTTCTTCTGTGCGAATGATATTTGAACACATGTCTCTGCAGAATACAAATACCTTGATGGT
Source organism: Gymnoscopelus microlampas (assembly GCF_963454915.1). Classification (NCBI taxonomy): domain Eukaryota; kingdom Metazoa; phylum Chordata; class Actinopteri; order Myctophiformes; family Myctophidae; genus Gymnoscopelus; species Gymnoscopelus microlampas. The sequence goes on along the minus strand of NC_139943.1, from coordinate 9,988,618 downwards.
GAACACTAATGCATGCACTCACTGCTCGGCCCCCCCGGGGGGGAAAGTGCTGGCAGGGTCTCTGTAAGTGATCCAGTGTTGAACAGTCACATGCTAGGGGTTCAAGGAAGGAAGGAGGGGAGGAAGCAGGGAAGGAAGGAGGCAGTTAAGTGTTGAAGTGTCTGTGTGATGTCTAAACTGGTACGCGTCTTCATCTTCTGCACTAATGGCTGTGGCAGTCCAGATGGAGCCATGTGCGTGTGATTTTTCAAAAATAGCCAAAGTGTAAAATAATGTTTTTTTAAGCTCAAATCAAGAAGTGACACAGATGTGTTTCAGGTCAATTTTGAGGTATTTTTACTTTACCGGAGTATGTCCAATTTTCTGTGCTTTTACCTCTACTCCATCTTAGAGGATGAGATGACATGACAACATTATACTTTTACTCCACTACAATTATTTGACAACTTTAGTTACTTCATAGCTTTTGATTATTATCACAAAACATGCATTAACCACTTCATCCCTATTTATACTTTGGCTATTTTGAAAATAGCCGATCTACAAAATGTGTTGTGAGCTTGTAGATTTTCATACATACCAAACGTGAAATGGGACATACATAATGAGTACTTTTACTTTTGGTACTTTTAAGGATATTTTGATGCCGATACTTTTGGACTCAGCACAAATAACCATCCCCACAATATCACTACAAAATCAATATTGTGATTTTTATCTCAACCCGACTCGACTACTGTAATGCACTTTATGTTGGCATTAGCCAAGCCTGCTTGTCACGACTACAGTTAGTCCAAAACGTGTCCGCTCGCCTCTTAACACGGGCACGGAAATATGATCACATCTCCCCGATTCTTGCCTCCCTAAACTGGCTCCCTGTTCGTTACAGGATTCAGTTTAAGACTTTAATGTTTGTCTTTAAGTCTTTAAATGGGCTGGCACCATTATACATATCCGAACATCTACCTCCCAATAACTTTACAAGGGTCTTGAGGTCTACTGACTCACTCCTTAAGGTCCCAGCAACAAAGTTGAAAACACGGGGAGACAGATAATTTTCCTCCATAGCGCCCACACTGTGGAACGAGCTTCCGACCCATGTTAGAGCGTCTGAAACCCTGCCTGTGTTTAAATCACGTTTGAAAACTGACTTGTTCTCCTTGGCGTTTGAAAATTCAGATTGAGAAGCTACTGCTTCCCTCCAGGCATTGTGTCAGATGTTGTCTTGTTTATTGTGTGTGTTCTCTTGTTTATTTTAGTATTTTTACTGAGTGTACAGCACTTTAGTTCAACACTGTTGTTTTAAATGTGCTCTATAAATAAAGTGGATTCAGTGCCGGATTTATAGGAGTTGAGGCCCATGGGCTAGAGTAATTTTCGATGCGCGCAACGCGCGTGCATGCGGCGCGCGCGGGGGGTGAACTTATTGTTTTTGGTTTCTTTATTTCGGTTTTAGGGTTAGAAAAAAACAATTTGATTCACCCAAAAATCGGAGGCCCCCCCAGTTGGTGGCCCGTGGGCTGCAGCCCACCCTAGCCCAACGGTAAGTCCGGCCCTGAGTGGATTGGATTGGATCAATATTGTGATATTTGATTTTATCCACCCAGCCCTGATTTACAGTGTAAACCAGTGGTGTGTGTCACTCGATTGACACTTGACACGTGTCACACAGGAGACAATGCCGTGTGCGACGGAGCATAAATGAGGCTTATCTCGGCCAGGCCTGTCCATGGCAAGGCTCCATCTGTTGTCACCCTGTGTTGTATTGATATCTATTGACACCTGTCAGTTCTGATCACGTGCTCACCTCCATGCTAATCCCTCGACAACAGATTTCATATCTTTTTTCTTTTATCTCACCACTGCCACGTTTTGCCTCTATCTCAAACGTAAATCTAAACTATTAATATTCTGTGTGGTGAAAGATGGCTGATATTATGTCTAGGCCTACAGTCTGGTTTTTATTTATTAAATGTCACCCCGGGTGGAATGTTTTGACACAGGCGTTGTGGGTTTTGTAGAAGGCTTTCTTCAACAAAAAGGATTATGATGTAGGTCCTGGGCCGCCCGTGCGTGTTAATCTTAACCCATTAAGACCGGGAACGCATCGGTGTCATTTTAAGGTTTATTTGGGCTATTCAAAAATAGCAGATATACAAGCTCATAGCGCGGCACCGAGTGCCGCGCTATGAGCTTGTATATCTGCTATTTTAGAAATATTTTGAAAATATGTGTAAATCTTTGAATATATATATTTTTAAAGAGAACATTTGTAACTCAAATCTTTGCTTCTGGGGATTCTACAAATTTCTTCTAAACAACCTATGTCGCTATAAACCTTTTTCATGTCAAGGAACACCCAAAAGGATATGTATTTTGAAGTTAAAAAAATTTACTTTAAAATATATATTATTCAAAGATTTGCACAAATTTTCATGATTTAAAAAACAATAGCAGATATACAAGCTCATAGCGCGGCACTGAGTGCTGCGCTATGAGCTTGTAGATCTGCTATTTTTGAATAGCCAAATAAATCTTTAAATGACACACAGATGCGTTCCCGGTCTTAACGGGTTAACACAGAGATTTTGTGTTACGTGTGTTGTTATGTGTGTGTTGTGTGTGCTTGTTTGAGAGATTTGGGGGGTGGCAGGTTTTGCTATGATCATGTTCTGAATCCCACAAGACGGGACAGATGGGGTGTTTTTATAGTGATGTTCAATACTGTCACTAATGCCCCAGGATCAGAGGAGATCAGAGCTGACCTCTCACCTACCAAGGCAAAGCTACTGACAGGCTGGGCTTGTTTAGTAAAGACATTACAAGTAATAGGTCTATTACTTCAAAACTAAAGGTGCACCAGCTGCCCTGTGTGTGAAGGAAATGTGCCTCATAATGGTTCATGGGGAGATGTTACACTATGGTTGTTAGTTGGCAAACTTAGTGATAACTGTATGTAACTTTTTCAGTTAAACAAAAAGCATTTTTTTAATATAATCTTGCATTGGTATAGAAATAATGTTCTTGGGCTCTATTGTGAAACATATTATGTTTGCAAACATATTATGTTTCACAATAGAGCCCAAGACAATTGTGTACAATACAGCCCAAGACAATTGTGTACAATACAGCCCAAGACAATTGTGTACAATACAGCCCAAGACAATTGTGTACAATACAGCCCAAGACAATTGTGTACAATACAGCCCAAGACAATTGTCTACCTGTTCATATTTTGTTGCAATGGTTGTTTGTCTCAGACCAAGGACCACAATGGAAATAAGTCGCACGACTTTCTTGTGTTTGTATCCTTGACGTTTCTCCGATGAACATGATGTACAGTAACGTGTGTTTTTCCTATATAACGTCTAATAAAATCAAATCAAATCAAAGAAAGGATTTTCTGCACATCGTTTCAGTTGCTCACACTGTGTAATTGTATTGGTACAATGTTTTTTTTTCGACCGGTTCGGTACATGATTGAATGTACAGTACCAATATTTTTCACCATAACCATTCCATTCCACATACTCATTTTTTTTTTTTAACAACTTCTCTAAACACAATTTTTAGTCGTTTGCCAGAAACTGATTGTTTTTTATGGTGAGAGGATGTGGACAAATCGGACATGATAACACTTCTGTGTGGCAAGAGCTCGCTGTGAAAGGCACTGATGGGAAATCGACACGACACACAGAACGCATCAGGAATAAGTGTTTAACCCTTTAAGACCTCAGTGTCACCTTTTCATTTGAGCTAAAAAAGCATTATTTCACACTTTGGCTATTCAAAAATAGCAGATATATAAGCTCATAGCGCGGCACCGAGTGCCGCGCTATGAGCTTGTAGATCTGCTTTTTTTTTTTTTTAAATCTAACAAAGCAAACATTTTTAACTATTCTTTGCTTCTGGGGGTCCCTGGAACAACATATTTTGAGATGGGGTCCGTGGCCAAATACATATCATTTTGGGGGTCCTTGACATGAAAAAAGTTTGAGCACCACTGATATAGAAACATACGTTTTTCATAAAAGTTTTATAAGACATTTTGTGGAATCGGACAGTGTTGCTGCAGTATATGTACTGTAGCAGAGGTTATTATAAAGGATAAAATGTGTCTGACTGAGATAAGTGAAGTGGCCTATTTCTGTCCATCTATGGCTCTGTGGACGCATGTAGACTAATGCAATGAGCCCCCCCCCCCCCCCCCCCCCCCCCCCCTCTGAAACTGAAAGCATTTCATCAGTCAGCTCTGAATATCATCACTGTCTGTTAGGTGGGAAACCTTGTATGTCCTAAACCATTACTTTTCCAATCGATCAAAATATTTTATTATGCAGTCACAGGCTTTTGTTAAACCGTTTCCTTTGGTTCAATATTTATAAAACCCCACAGACGCACTGAACCACTTCTCAACCATGGCGTCCCTACATGGGGCATGACGTCATTATACAGGCCAAAAAGTTACATTTTCTTTGTTCAAAATTGTCCAAAATTTTCCAAAACAATGAAAATGGCAGATATACAAACTCACGATAACATCACAACGTGATGCGCTGTGAGCTTGTAGATCGGAAAGGGCATTCATTCATAAAATAAAATAAAAAACATGAAAAGATTGAAACATGGAGATACATGGTTTCTGCCCAACAGTGATAATATGGAGATTATGGATGAAGGAATGGGGCTACTACCCCCCCCCCAACCCCACCCGCCACACCCCAATATTACACTGTGTGTGTGTGTGTGTGTGTGTGTGTGTGTGTGTGTGTGTGTGTGTGCATGTGTGTGTGCGTGTGTCCGTGAGATTGTGTCTGTCCATGTGCACATAATGTGCAGCTTTCACCCATCTGGGTGGTACTTGCCTTTGTGTGTGTGTGTGTGTGTGTGTGTGTGTGTGTGTGCGTCTATGCGTGCGTGTGTGTCTATGCGTGCGTGTTAGGGGTGTGCCGATATATCGTCCCGCGATATATCGCGATACGTTTTCGCGACGATATGTATCGTTTTGGAAAAAAAAAATATTGTTTTTTTTTACAATCATAATAATCAGGCATGCAAACGGCCCCGAAGTGAAAAGAGTGACAACATGTTTTTTTTTCGGGTCAGGTGTCATACTATTTGGATTCAAAACGGCTATTGTAGCTGAAAAGCTACAAGTTTGCATGTCTGAATAATGCAAAAACAGAATTATTTGTTTGCATTTTCTTTTTTTCTCCTCCATATATTTTCATAATAAAAAAAGTGCGTATCGTATCGTATCGAAATCGTATCGAAGTTGTGAGCCAAATATCGTATCGTATCGTTTCGTGAAATTAGTGTATCGGCACACCCCTAGTGCGTGTGTATAGCCCTGCCGGTGGGTGTCCTTGAAAGGTGGCGGGGCGCGGTGGGTGATACGGGTGGGGGGGGGGATGGGGGGGACGATCTGGGCCAGTGTGGGCTCCATCCATGGCTCTCTCTTGGCTAGCCCCCCATTGTCTGCAGATCATCTACTCTGCGGGCTGTAAGAGGATTAGGGTGTGTTATGACATTAACCCATTCAGACCTGGGACGCATCCGTGTCATTTTTAGATTTGAGCTAAACAAGCATTATTATACACTTTGGGCTATTAAAAAATAGCAGATATACAAGCTCATAGCGCGGCACCGAGTGCCGCGCTATGAGCTTGTAGATCTGCTATTTTTTGAAAAATCGCGAAAATGTGTGCAAATCGTTTAATTTATATTATTTTAAAGCGAATTTGTTTTAACTCAAATCTTTGCTTCTGGGGGTGCCTGGAACAACATATTTTGAGATGGAGGTCCGCGGCCAAATACTGTACATATCATTTTGGGGGCCCTTGACATGAAAAAGTTTGAGCACCACTGATATAGAAACATACGTTTGACGTTGGGATTTAGAAGACATTTTGTAGAAATCGGCTTCAGGTCTTAATTGGTTAAACTGTAAGCACAGCTATCATCTCCTAAGCAGCCCGGCTGCAGACACAGACAGGATGCCCCTGGTCGGGCGTATATCGGTCCAGCGGAGCGCGGATCAACTTTCGCTTTATACCTGTAATATTTCGACTTCGAACGAACGCTGAGCGGGAGACCGACCGGCGTTCGTTTCCTTTCCTTTTTCTGCTGCTATGAGCTTTTCAATGTCAAACCGCGCGTTTAGTATTCACCGCACGGGCGCCCACCGCTCGCTCGCCCCCCCCCCCCCCCCCAAATAAGACAGCAATTTTGATTCATGATGTGCACAGAGCACTCTCTCTCTACGCTCTTTCTCGGGGTGCTGCTGCTGCTGCTGCTGAGTCGTGCCTGAGGATCTGAAGGCTGAGTTATATACTAGTACTTGGTCCCGTTCGGGGGGGTGTTCGGGGGTGTCTGAAAATCAGTGGTGGAAAAAGTACTCAAATGTTTTACTTAAGTAAAAGTATCAATACTGCACTGTAGAAGTAGTCTGTTACAAGTAAAAGTCCGGAATTCTAAATGTACTTGAGTAAAAGTACAAAAGTATTGGTATAAAAATGTACTTAAAGTACCAAAAGTAAAAGTACTAAAATGTTTGAAAATAGCAGATCTACAAACTCACAACGCGTCGCATCGCGACGCGTTGTGAGCTTGTAGATCTGCTATTTTCAAATAACCTGTGTATAAAATAGGGCTAAAGTGGTTAATGTATGTTTCATAATATCATAATTTATATCTGAAAAGTAACTAGTAACTAAAGTTTTCAAATAATTGTAGTGGAGTAAAAGTACAATATTTGCCTCTGAGATGTAGTGGAGTAGAAGTAAGTAAGTACTGGAAATTGGAAATACTCAAGTAAAGTACAAATACCTCAAAATTGTACTTGAGTACAGTACTAAAGTACATTTAATTAGTTACTTTCCACCACTGCTGAAAATAGCGGATCCACAAGTTCAGGACGCGTCACGCGTCGTGAGCTTGTAGATCTGCTATTTCCAGTGCAGCGCGACACCCAAGTACAGTATATAACTCTTAAGGCTTGCCTGGTCTACAGCATCGTGCATGCCCCCATATTCATACCCCCCCCCCAGAGGTGATGGAGAGGTAGAGAGAGGAGAGGAGAGAAGGGGAGGGAGGGAGAGAGAGTGAGAGAACGAGATGGGAGAGATGTAAGAAGCAGGCGTATATAGTGACAGTGGGCGGGGGGGGGGGGGGGGGAGTTCACACAACGCACAGAGAGAGAGAGAAAAATCGATTGCCAAGTTGCAGACGGTTTTCCTTCTCAGAACATGGCGTACATGCGCGTGCGTGCGTGTGTGTGTGTGTGTGTGTGTGTGTGTGTGTGTGTGTGTGTGTGTGTGTGTGTGTGTGTGTGTGTGTGCGTGCGTGCGTGTGTGAGTGCAGCCGTGCACGGCGCTCATAGCCTGGCTGCATGGTGTGCACACACACACACACACACACACACACACACACACACACACACACACACACACACACACACACACACACACTCTTTGCCTTGAGGTATATACCTCATAAATTGGGATTGAAACCCCAGCTGGCCATAAGAAATCCATTGTGGCTTTCCTTGTTAGACTCCAACCTATCAAATCATGTCCCCTCTCTCTCTCTCTCTCTCTCTCTCTCTCTCTCTCTGTCTCTCTGTCTCTTGCTCTCTCTCTCTCTCTCTCTCTCTCTCTCTCTCTCTCGCAGGTGCACCCATTAGTTACTCAACCCGCCCCCCCCCCCCCCCCCCCCCCCACCCCCCGGTGGGTATAGAACCAGTCCACTTCCTCCCGTTAAAAAGGAAGGTGTGCTTTTTTGGGTTTAGTTTTATGCATTGCAGAGGGACTGATAAAGCATTCCGTATAAAATAACAGTTCTTCTGGGTTCTTTTTTTTTTGTTCTTTCTTTGAGGATGAACGGGGGCAGGCACCCGGGACATAGCCCCCTTAACCCATTAAGACTTGGAACGCATCTGTGTCACTTTTTGATTTGAGCTAAAAAAGCATAATTTTACACTTTGGCTATTCAAAAATAGCAGATATACAAGCTCATAGCACGGCACCGAGTGCCGCGCTATGAGCTTGTAGATCTGCTATTTTTGAGAAATCGTAATGTGTGCAAATCTTTGAATATATATTTTTTCAAGCTAACATTTGGAACTCAAATCTTTGCTTCTGGGGGTCCCTGGAACACCATATTTTGAGATGGGGGTCCGCGGCAAAATACATATAATTTTGGGGGTCCTTGACATGAAAAAGATTGAGCACCACTGATATACTGTAGAAACATACGTTTTTCAGAAAACTGTTGGGATTTAGAAGACATTTGTAGAATCGGCTTCAGGTCTCAATGGGTTAAGGCAGCCTGCAGAATTTATCAGGTTCCTGGACACAACGGCGTTCGTGGCGATGTAAAGCGCTGCTCCTCTGTAAAGCTCTGCTCCTCTGTAAAGCGCTGCTCCTCTGTAAAGCGCTGCTCCTCTGTAAAGCTCTGCTCCTCTGTAAAGCGCTGCTCCTCTGTAAAGCGCTGCTCCTCTGTAAAGCTCTGCTCCTCTGTAAAGCGCTGCTCCTCTGTAAAGCGCTGCTCCTCTGTAAAGCGCTGCTCCTCTGTAAAGCGCTGCTCCTCTGTAAAGCACTGCTCCTCTGTAAAGCGCTGCTCCTCTGTAAAGCGCTGCTCCTCTGTAAAGCACTGCTCCTCTGTAAAGCACTGCTCCTCTGTAAAGCGCTGCTCCTCTGTAAAGCGCTGCTCCTCTGTAAAGCGCTGCTCCTCTGCGCTACATCACAATTCCAGGCCACGGGGCTCTCGGTAAATCACGGCTACAATGCCCTTGACGTCTGCATTAGGTCCATAAACCACTGTGTTCTCATCCCGGAGCCAGTTGACGGTGTGAGTACCTTGGTCTGGGCGATGTGAATAGCATTATCGTCCGCGTGTGTGCGTGTGTGTGTGTGTGTGTGTGTGTGTGAGAGCACTTGCCAATTGTCCTCATAAGTGTATTAGAATTTGATAAATAGACATTGTGAGGACAATTTTCCTGGTCCTCATGAGAGAAACGATTGTTTTATGGTTAAAGATTTTTAGAGGCTTTGGACCTCAGGCGTAGCGGTCCAAGCACCACCTAGGCTCTAAAGTAGCCTGACAGCGTGTCATGGTTTTGTGTCCCGTTCCCGACGGCATGTCACCCCCCCATCTCTCTCCCCATTTCATGTCAGACTACTGTCCTATCCTATCAATAAAGGCATAAAAGCCACAAAAAAATATATATCTTTTTGAAAAGGCTTAAGATTAGTTAACGATTGTGGTTAGGTTTAGGGTAAGGATGAGGCATTTAGAGGTTAGGTTTATGATTAAGCCAGATCTTTTCTTAAAATGGATGGTCTGGTAAACCATGCCGGTCGTGTGAATGATTAAGGACCCACCTCGAAAATGAGACGATACATTTCGAGGGGTTGTTATCCTTTCAATAAAGGTATACTATGTGTTCTGCAGACCGGTCTGGCCCCAAGCACTGGGGGGGTGGACGTTTTTGCAGAAACCAAAAAGTGGAAGAGCCAATCAGAGCCAATCAGCGCTCATGCAGTGCCCTGTGATTGACAGACCTATAGGGATGGTTTACCAGGCAAATAAAAATAAATTCACAAAACCGGCATCCTAAAACAATGATCTCCTCACGAGTATAGCAATTCAAAATGTGTGTGTGTGTGTGTGTGTGTGTGTGTGTGTGTGTGTGTGTGTGTGTGTGTGTGTGTGTGTGTGTGTGTGTGTGTGTGTGTGTGTGTGTGAACGTGGTGGTCACATCTGCATGCATCTGGATGCATGTATGTATACGGTGCATCCGGACTACAGGGGACTCTGGGCTTTAGTGCTGCCGAGGTGGATTCTCCGTCACGAGGCTTAACTGAAGTGTGATTTATGGTTGGTACCTGCTTAATGGCACCGGCCCAGACCTGGGGTGGTCTCTGCACTGCAGAGCTAGACAGCTTGGTGAGAGCACTATCTGTACAGTGTTCTAACAGGCACTTTTAGAATGCACGCACACACACACATACACACACTCTGACACTTTCTGCTGTAGGTGTATTGAGATGTATGCTAGAGTATATATCACCAGTTCATACATGTTCATGAGCACCGACACACACACACACACACACACACACACACACACACACACAGACACACACACACACACACACACACACACACACACACTCACACTCACACTCACACTCACTCTCACTCTCACACTCACACTCACACTCACACTCACACTCACACTCACACTCACACTCACACTCACACTCACACTCACACTCACACTCACACTCACTCTCACTCTCACTCTCACACTCACACTCACACTCACACTCACACTCACACTCACACTCACACTCACACACACGCACGCGCAGTGGTAGAAACAGTACTCAAATGTTTTACTTAAGTAAAGGTATCAATACTGCAATGTAGAAGTACTCAGTTACAAGTAAAAGTCCAGAATTAAACATTTTCTTGAGTGAAAGTACAAAAGTATTGCTATCAAAATGTACTTAAAGTACCAACATCAAAAGTACTAAAATGTTTGAAAATAGCAGATCTACAAGCTCACAACGCGTCACGATGCGACGCGTTGTGAGCTTGTAGATCGACTATTTTCAAATAGCCTAGGTATAAAATAGGGCTAAAGTGGTTAATGTATGTTTTATAATGAATCATTTATATCTGCAAAGTAACTAGTAGCTAAAGTTTTCAAATAATTGCAGTGGAGTAAAAGTACAATATTTGCCTCTGAGATGTAGTGGAGTAGAAGTAAAAGTATAGACAATTGGAAATACTCCAGTAAAGTAAAAGTACCTCAAAATTGTACAGTACTTGAGTAAATGTACTTAGTTACTTTACACACACACACACGCACGCACGCACGCACGCACGCACGCACGCACACACACACACACACACACACACACACACTCGCACACACACACACACACACACACACACACACACACACACACACACACACACACACACACACACACACACACTCACACTCACACACACCATGGGCAATCGCATGCAGTCAGTATACACATGCGCAGCAGCATGGCTTCCAGGGGTCATGGGGGTGTTATAGCACGGAGGCCTGTGGTTTATTAACATTAAATGGAGTGTGTTTGACTCTCAGGTGGAACTTCACAGCTCCTCATCAGTAGGCTAGAGCTTCAGAGGGTCTGCAGGCTGCAGCAGCTGCTTTCCTCATAGACCCAATGGAACCTGGTGTTTGTTTGAAGCTATCCTCACATCCTCTCACTTTGTTCTCTCTCCATCTCGTTTCTGCGAAGGCCGTTGAAGTGTGTCGACCCCGAGAATGTCATTTGTAAGAAATCAGTGGTGGAAGAAGAAACTACTATATGTTACAAGTAAAAAAAGGCCTGTCATCTAAAGTATTGGCATCAACGTAATGCTTAAGACCTGAAGCTGATTCTACATGTCTCCTAAATCCCAACAGTTTTCTGAAAAAAATGTATGTTTCTATATCAATGGTGATCAATCTTTTTCATGTCAAGGACCCCCAAAATGGTAATGATACTGATAATGACTTAGGCAGAAAGTGCATTTAAGTCAGTTTTTGACTTCTGTTGAATCACAGAAAGTGATTTTTGTGTAACAAGCATTCTGATAGACTGAGGACATATATAGGCAATAAGGCAGGATGAATCAGCAGTGTTAGGAAAGTAGAGTTAGGCAGATATAAATGAAGGCAGATAAACATGACTTCGGAAAAATCTAGGTGACTTAAGGCAAAAAGTGTTTTTTTTGTTTTGTCTCTCCTGAAAACCTTACAAATATGAGATTTGTATGCTGCTTTCAGAGCTCAGTCACTCTGCGGAGTTCACTGAAGAACTTCCTGTACCCTCTCTCCACTGTAATCTGTCCTTAACCCTGCAAGTAGCCCCGTACAGTCCACTCTTAAACCTGTGCCAGGCACAGCTTTGGCAGTAGATTAAATACCGAAGCCTCGGGCGTTTGGAGTCAAACACTACAAATTGATTTGGCCCGTGTCATTTAAGCAGTGAATGTCACTAATAGCTTTTCATTAACGGAGGTCCTTCCTCCGTTTCCCTGCTCTGTGACAGTTTCTGGAGACCCACCATTACTCAGAACGCATGCATGTCACATTGCATTAAAATGCACACGAGATTGAGTTTGGGTTTCATTAAATGGTTTGAAAAGTTAATGGTTTGAAAAGCTAAGGGTTATTCTTATAATATATGAAATCCCCCCCCACCCCCCCGCCCCACCATGATTCCTCTGTGGAAAATTAATTATGTTCCGTTCTGTAATGTAATGATATTTTTAGCCTATGCTAATGGCCGGAAACCTAGCTAAGGATGGTGATATCCGTTGGTCCCAATGTATGTTCATACTTTGGTCCCAACAAACTTCTGTCTAGACTGTCATGCCATTTGTTGTTTATCTTCCTGTTCCCTAGAGCTGTGGTTCTTAAAAGTGGGGTCCGGGTCACCCCCCCAGGGGTCCTTGAGGGGGTTCCAGGGCGTCCCCTGCAGCGAAATCCACTTTAACCCTGTATACCGTGGCTATTTGAAAATCTACAAACATTTTAACAACACAAATCTCGTATGAGGGGGTCCTTGACATGAAAGAATTTGAGAATTTGAGAAACATTACCCTAGAGCAGGGGTCTTCAACGTTTTCAGGCCAAGGACCCCGTAGCTGAGAGAGAGATGAAGCAGGGACCCCCTCTATATTGTATAAAATTGTGTTTCAGATTACACTTTTTTTGTTTACTTGGTCTGCTCTTTTTTCCCTCTACACCAAACACCTCTTTGCCAAAAAATAGCCGATCTACAAGCTCACCTGATATTTTTTGGCTAAAGTTCTCCTCGGAAAAGGGATGCTAGGGTTCAAGTGGTTAAGGTAAAACAAAAAATGCATATCACACAAAGATTTGGTGGACCCCCTGTAGTAACTCTGAGGACCCCCTAGGGGTCCCGGACCCCTGTTGAAGACCCCTGCCCTAGAGGATAAACCCCACTGGTTGTGGTGACCTCATGGTCCTTTCTGCTTCCAAAAGAGTGCATTCATCCTCCCCAGAGGATGAACACTAACCATTTGAGTGACTCCATGACCTTTCGTCTAGCATCACCCACAGGCCAAAATGGCAACTTTGCACACAGGATACTGTATGTCATCTAAAGCAGTGGTTCTCAAACCTTTTCATGTCAAGGACCCCCAAATTGATATATATATATATATATACTAGAGTTTCGGGGGGCTACGCCCCCCTCAACCCCAGCCGCGCACGGGGCCCAGCGTGGCCGTGTGTATATTGGGGGACCCAAATCGCCGGAGTGAAAGGAAAAAATTTGAAGAAAAAATATTTGTTATGTTTCAGGGGGTCCACAGGGGGTCCGCGGACCCCCTGATGGTCCACTGACCCCCTGTGGAGTGTTGGGACGCGCGGGGACACCCCTGGAACATTGCGGACCATTTCGGTGTTTTTTTTTTTTCATGAAGGTGGTTGCTTGTTTCTGGCGCAGGCTGTGCAAACCTGGCAACCCAGCGCATGCTGCCGCACGTTTAAGTGGCGTAGCGTCATGAGGGTCAGTGGGGCCGTGGCTCGGTCAGTGAAGACCCTGTAGTGCGGATGATATGTGGCATAGAGGGGCAGATTGTAAATCCACAGAGGAAACATCCGTGGGCTACCATTGGTTCAGCGATGTGTGCGGTCGCCCTGCGGCCCCTCCTCCTCCACCAATGTGCAGTATTGAGAGCCCTGACGTCACAACAATTGGAGCGATGGGCACTGCACTGTGGTTGGTTAGGGTACACCTAGGGCCCAGGTAGAACCCAGTTAAAGCCTGCATGGGCAAACCCAGTTAGGACCCGCCTTGGTCCCACATAAACATGGCTAGTTGGGGCCCACCTAAGGGCCAGGTAGAAGCTACTTATAGCCTGCATGGGCATCGCAGTTGGGACTGAAGTGGATGCCGCTGACATTGCCGACATGGGGTCCATATGGTTTAGCCCACCTTGAAACCATATGGGAACTACGCTGGCATGCTGGCTGTAATGCAAACGCTGCATCATACCTGCAGTGTGTAGTTTGATGTTGTGTGTGTAGCAGATATACCTGCAGTGTGTAGATCAATGTCCATAGGAAAGTCAATGGCCAGCAGTGTTTTTTTTCCCCAGCAGAGTTTCTAGTGTCTCTGTGTCTCTGTGGAAGAGGTTGCACATGAACTCTGCAGCCGCACTGAGGCGCTCCAACACAAACACTCTGACATTAAGCTGCTTCACACAACAAACATCAGCACGACGCTGCTGTTTGTCCAAAAGACACAATATCTCCTCTCCCACCGACGTCATGTGTTCATTTATCGACAGCCGTACAGACTCCTTTTGACACATTTTACGTCGTTTATCCAGCTCTCAGTGACTCTCCACATCGGGCTGTTATTTTGCTGCGATCAAGTCAACGATGTGAGAGATTAGCTATCACAGACGGACGGACAGGCAGTGAAACATAGTCTTGCGCCATGCCTTTCGGCCTGGCGGAGACAATAAAAAACCGAAAGTAAAGGAAATGGCCATTTCTGCAACAGAAGTAGTCAATAAACTATGCTATGAAAACATGGGCCACATTGGCAAAGAATGTAAGAAAGAGGCAATCATGTAGAAAATAGCCGATCTCCAAGCTTACAAAGCCTCTCAACGTGAGGCGTTTCGAGCTTGTAGATCGGCTATTTTCACAATATTTACTTGTGGAACGGAGTCAAACAGAATGGGGGGGTCCCAGATCAAGTACGTGTATTTGGGGGGGGGGGGGGGGGGGGGGGGGGGGCGGCGTGAAAGGGTTGATAAACACTGCTCTAATCGGAGCGAAATTATCTGAAATTACTACATGACCATAATGCAGCCTAACAGGCGTTGCACGGGGCGGTCCTGCCATTACGTTAGTTACTGTAGTTGCTGTGGAGCTACATAGTTCTCCAGAAGACACACACAAACATACACCATGTACAATGGACGAACTGAGCAGCAATATAGACATTCACCACACGAACGTGCATTGTTGAGAAAGTGATTGCACAGCCGCTGCAGGCATGACAACCAGGTTAGCGTTAGCGACATGGCAGCTATCACAGCGCCCTGTCCGTCGTGCTGCAACTGCCTGTGATGGCTACAGCAGTAACAGCAAGCTGTCTGCGATGCCATTGTCTGGAGACTGCTCTTAGCGTGAAAGGACCAATGAGAGTGAGCGCTGTAGTTGTTGCTAAGATACGGTGGCGTCTCTGCCCCATAGCTTGTAGATCTCTCACACATGATTGGCGTAGGCTGCGTTGTCAGGTCTGACTTTGTGTGTAAGCAATGGTCGGCTTATTTTTGCGCGCCTTTGGGCTCGTTTGCATTGTGCGCACGGCAGCGCTTGTTTAGCGTACGTCAGCGCGACGTGGCAACGGACGTGGCAACGTGAAAGGTGATTGGCTGGTGAAAAGAAACACCCGACGTTACACCAGAAATGGTGCCTGGAGAAAATGGTGACCAAAAAAAAAGTTTGGAAAAAAAGGAAAAAAAACCCGCAGCGGCTGCGTGCTGTTGTGGTGATGAGGTCGTGCGCACGGTAAACGGTACGAAGCTGCCTCCCCTTCCGTTTTGTCCGACATTTGGTGAGTAGAATGAATTATGTTGCGCGGTGGAAAAGGTGTGTTGAGCAGTGAGATGTCCCCTACGCGAGGCGTAAATTCAGCGCGGCCGGCGTGGCGAGTCAGTTGGCGACATGTGGTCTGGCGGTGCGTTGTTTAGTCGATAACAGAGCTGTGGGGTGTGGACACCGAGGGTGCGGAAGTTGGTCGCCATTTATATAGTTAGATATATATATATATATATATTGGCTGCTGACCCCCACCTGAAAATGTTTTGTGCCAGTGACCCACAGAAGCAAAGATTTGAGTTAAAATGTTCGCTTAAAATATATATTCAAAGCACAAATGTTTAAGTTTTGTCAGAAATAGCAGATTTACAAGCTCATAGCGTGGCACGGAGTGACGCGCTATGAGCTTGTATATCTGCTATTTTTGAATAGCTAAAGTATCTAAAGGCAGACCCTATGTGTTTTGAATTCCTTGCGCGCGTGTGTGTGTGTGTGTGTGTGTGCGTGTGTGTGTGTGTGTGTGTGTGTGTGTGCGTGTGCGTGTGCTTGTGTTTGTGTGTATTCTGCCCGCTCTTCAGTGTGAGAGGGTGTGGTACTTGACTAGTGTTTGTCACAAAAAACACATCATAAATCCTCATGATAAATACACTTTACCTTGGACTCTGTCCTTCACATCTCATTACAGACACACCACTGACCACAGTGTCCAGACAAACACTTCAACCTAGGTGTCCCTTTTTGGGGCATTTCATTATAGGTGATAAATAATAATGATTTATAAAACATATAGGCCTATAATATTTTATAACTGAATGCAGTTTTGTTTAAGAATGCAATAAAAAACAAGCTCACACAATGCATCACGACGCACTGGATTGTGAGCTTGTAGATCTATTTGTTGTGCAACAAAGTCTCTGTTGGGCGGAAACCTCATATGTCCAAAACTGTTACTTTTCAGGATTCAAATTCATAAATAGCAAAAGTAGCAGATCTACATGCTCGAAACGCGGCGCATCGTGGCGCGTTGTGAGCTTGTAGATCTGCTATTTTCAAACATTGTATTACTTTTACTTTTGGTACATTAAGTACATTTTGATACCAATACTTTTGTACTTTTACTCAGGTACATTTTGAATTCAGGACTTTTTCTTTTAACAGAGTACTTCTACATGCTAGGGTTAGGCTACTGGCTACTACAGTATATCTCCCACAGTTCCCCTTCGGGCCGCTGAACAGGCTTTCTGACGATTCCCCTGTCGGCCTCCCACCCCTGAACACTGCCAACTGTGTTTGTTGGGGGGGGGGGGGGGGGGGGGGGGGGACTTAACGCATGGCGAGGCCCGAGCGCCAGATGCACTGCTGGGAATCGAACCAGTGGGTCTCTGCGGTGGTCAGTGAGAGTTTCATCTCTATACGTGCCATCTGGACGGCCCAAACTCCATCCATAGTTGTTGTTTGTTTCCCCTTTGAAGAAGTTCTGTGTGATATGGAAAGCCCACATGTACTGAACAGTTCAATGTCAAACTTAATACAGCTGTAAGAGTTTCAGTGTCAGTAATGGATTTTCATGTAAGTCACTCCTCCTCCATTTGTTGATGTTGAATTCAAGGTCAAAGATAGCTGGGCTGCTTTAATCCCAGACCTAAGCCTCCTTTAGATCGAGCATTTTAGAAGATCCAGTTTCATCCCGCGAGTTATTCCGTTGAGAAATATAGTGGGACCGATTGTGGATTCATCCCTGGATGTGTCTGCCAGCTATAGCGCTGAGAAGGAATGAAAGAACACAAAAAAACGCAACAAAAAAAAGCCCAGAGCAAAACGTTGTGCAGAATGCTAATTGATGAAGACACGAGTAGAGGGAAAAGCTTTCACAAATCACACTTTTATGTCGTTTACATTACAGCCACAGACAATTCCTCTCTTGTTTGTTTGTGTGGATGTGTGTGTGGGTGGACACAAATCATGACATAAAATCTTGTCATTGTATATTGTCACTGTAAGGCAGAAACATTGCATCTCCTAATTTAATTTACTTTTTAACTTTTTTACACTTTGTTGTGGGACAGTGTCAAAACTAGCCGATGTACAAGCTCACAACGCGTCACCGATGAAAACTAGCTTATGATTAAATCATATTTACATTGGATTCATTGAAGCACAGGTTCTATTTTCCATTTCCCTAAGAGTAACAGTTTTGGACATACAAGCTGTGTTGTAATTTGCCTATAGGGAGCTTTGGAGCCCCCAGCAGAGGAATGTTCTTTATTTTTAATATTCGTTTTAATCCATATCAATTTCCGTATGTAATTTTTGCCATTCCGCTATATTAGGTCGGCTTATTATGTCGGCTCTATCTCACTCTTCCCTTAAGCAGTGCATGAAGTGCACTCTCACTTTAATCTCAAACTAATGGAGTCATACCTGTGGTCTTCAATGAGGGAGATGTCTCTCACATCTCAAATCTGGCATTGCTTTTTATAGAGTCAGAACCGAGAGCTCTTGACAAGGCCTACAGTACATGTAACCAGTGGTGTAAAGTAACTAAGTACATTTACTCAAGTACTGTACTTAAGTACACTTTAGAGGATGTTTGACTTTACTGGAGTGTTTCCAATTTTCAATACTTTTACTTCTAATCCACTACCTCTGAGGCAAATATTGTACTTTTTACTCAACTACAATTATTTGAAAACTTTGGTCACTAGTTACTTTGTAGATTTAGATTATTATTACAAATCACACTAACCACTTCAGCCGTATAGTATATATATATATTTCGGCCATTTGAAACTAGCAGATCTACAAGCTCACAATGCGTCGCATCGCGACACATTGTGAGCTTGTAGATCAGCTATTTTCAAATGATTTTTCATACATTTTTAATTTGCGAAATGGGACTTTCTGCATAATGAGTACTTTTATGCTTTTGTACTTTTACTCAAGTAAATTTGTATTACCGGTAACCAGGTATTTCTACATTGTGGTATCGGTACTTTTACTTAAGTACAAAATGTGAGTACTACACTCGACTACGATGTAACTGAGACATCTGTGAGGATGAAGAAAAGAACACTGTTCCATTTCAAAGACCATCTGTAATGTGTTTTTCCCGCATCTGCAGCTGCACTGCACACACATACCACGTTCTCCCTAATGAGGGTTTATTTGTGGCGTCTACTGGGGTACTCAAATTCTTTACTTAAGTAAAAGTACCAAGAAATACTCTGTTACAAGTAAAACTCCAGAATTAAAAATGTACTTGAATAAAAGTACAAAAGTATTGGCATCAAAATGTACTTAAAGTAACAAAAGTAAAAGTACTACAATGTTTGAAAATAGCAGATCTACAAGCTCACAACGTGTCGCGATGCGACACGTTGTGAGCTTGTAAATCGGCTATTTTCAAATAGCCTATGTATAAAACAGGGCTAAATGTCATAGGGCTCAAAATATCATAATTTATATCTGAAAAGTAACTAGTAACTAAAGTTTTCAAATAATTGTAGTGGAGCAAAAGTACAATATTTGCCTCTGAGATGTAGTGGAGTAGAAGTAAAAGTACTGACAATTGGAAATACTCAAGTAAAGTACAAATACCTCAACATTGTAATTAAGTACAGTACTTGAGTACATGTCAATTCAATTCAATTCAATTCAATTCAATTCAATTCAATTCAATTCAATTCAATTCCAATTCAATTCAAAGGGCTTTATTGGCATGAGAAAACATACGTTTACATTGCCAAAGCAGAAAGCACAATACAACAATACAGCGATACAATCAAAACAAAAAATATGTACATTTGAAAGTCATAATCTTCAATAGATCAATTTCTATGTACCAAGATCACTGGGTGCAGGTATAGAGCGTCGCAGTTCCCGCCCACTTCCTGGTGCCGGAAGTAAATACTCAATGCATTTTTCCCATTGACTTTTACAAAAATATTTATATAAATTAATTTAAGCTTAGAATCAAGCTATCCAGGATAGCGGTGAATCATGACCATAAAACGTTTGATTCTGTGAAAAAACTTTTTAGAAAACGGCAAAACAAAGGGTATTTATTAAATATAGTATATCAAATCATTAAATATAAAATTTAAAAAAATCACAGAAAAAAAGGTTTTATGGTCATGATTCACCGCTATCCTGGATAGCTTGATTCTAGGCTTAAATTGATTGATATAAATATTTTTGGAAAAGTCAATGGGAAAAATGCATCGAGTATTTACTTCCGGCACCAGGAAGTGGCGGAACTGCGATGCTCTATAGTGCAGGAATATACTAGCCTGACACTCAGCCTGAATTTTCATTTCGTTTCACTCCATTATTCAGTCTGAAAGCCCTCTCAATGCAGCCCATTGCTGAGATGGGGGCGTGGCCAACATTTTTTTTTTCAAAGACTCTTTGGCGATTGGTTCATACTGGATTATCCCGATCCCGATTCGTCGTACAGATTTTCAACCGAGGCTGAGACCTCCTATGAGAGCGTCACCAGACCAGAATCGCCTGAATATATATTTTTTAATGGGCGTGGCTAGCGATTCACGGGCTGGAGCCAGGCTAGGAATATACACAATGATTAGTCTTCAGGGTGGTTGTGTTCCATTTGATATCCTTCTCCTATCACAGCAACTCACAAATCTTGCTGCTGTGTTTGCACATTGTTGTACTTCGCCCAGCAGATATGGGAGTTTTTTGTCATTGGTCATGTTTTCAAAATCTCTGTGTGTGGTTGTAATCTGTGGGAAGTATGTGTCACTGATGTCTTGGTACAATGGACGGTTAGGAAGTGTAGCTCGGTTTCCACTTAATTTTGTGTGCAGTGGGTGCATAGTCTGTCTTCTCTCGGGATACTGCCTGTGACATGTACTTATTTACTTTACACCACTGACTGTGGGGGGGGGATTTGCCCAGTATGCCCTGGGGTGCGGTGCTGCTTTGTTGTCGTTTTATTGTGTAATTATTTGTATTGGGAGGACTGCGTTATGGGGATTTATGTTACGTCAATAATATCATTCATTGTGTACACCACAAGCGATCAAACCACGAAGCATCAAAGAGTTTGGCTGAAGGATGTAATGTTATTCCTGAAATTAGAGAAAAGGGTCACCAGGCGGTTTTATGTCCGCCTGGAGCGCCATAATAACCTATCTTACTGATCTGACAAGACTCCCTGATGCCACATAAGGCTGCCCGTGGCAAAGCCCTCCATTGATCTGGAGACCACCCCCCCCCACTTGTACCGCACGCCCTCACTTTGTCTTTTTACCTTTATTCGTCTATTTTGTTTTTCTATTTGGGGAGGAGGGGAGGAGGAGAGGAAAAGGGGAAGGGAACAATCTTATGTTTCTTTTCCTTAGAACTCGTTGTGGAGTTTGCTGATTTAACGTAATTTATTTCTTTTTTTTCTTTTCCATGTGGTGAAGTGAACGCTGACTAAAGACACATGAGGGAGGGAGGGTGTGGGGAGAGTTGAGTGTTGTTCAAAACTGAACCATCCTTGTCCCTAGGTTGTGTGTTAAATGTTATGTTGGGTGTGAATTGTTTTGTATTGCACTGTTTGTTCCTGTATGTAAGAAAAAGAAAAGGGCATGAGTTTAGTGCCTTGCTCAAGGGCACTTCAGCGGTGTTGGGGGAGAGGGGTAAGTGATGGCCATTCACTTTCCCACCCAGATTTATTCTGCCGGTCCGAGGAATCGAACCGGCAAACTTTCGGTTACAAACTCGCTCCTCTAAACTTTCAGCCACCACCATATAACATTTGAAGCTGATGTGGTATTTTTGGATCACTTGAAAAAAACAACCTAATTAGACAATTGTCTAATTTGCAAAAAGAAGCAGCACATTTTGCTAATGAAGTCTGTAAGCCTGATGAAACATTAAACTAATGGAAAGTGGTGAATATGTGCTCAATGCACCAAATGAATGCACAACACTATAAATGCCTGGCTGTCTCTCTGCCTCTGAATGAGCCGACGGCGAGGAGAGGACAGGCCTGTCTGTGTCTGAACAACTACACACAACTCACTGGACTCAACTGATTCACTGCAGTGTTAACAGTTTCTCTCACTCTCTCTCACACACACACACACACACACACACACACACACACACACACACACACACACACACACACACACACACACACACACACACACACACACACACACACACACACACACACACACACACACACACCTATATGACATCATAGCACTGACGTCATAGTCTGGCCTGGACCCTATTTGGGCATGGCTAACATGGAACTCCATGTTATGGGCAAAAGGCATTTTAGTGTTGATCGGTTGGTCCCAGCCATTAGGAAAAAAATCCCACCCTGTGTGAAGAGGGTGCATGGTGCCTTTGATGAGCCCCGTATTGACCCCCGTATTGATGTTGTCATCAATGTTTGTGGACAGACATACATACATACATACATACGGACACACGGACAAAGCCAGATATAGGGGTGGTTGGCACTTGGCACCACCCAAAAATCTGGAGTCCATTGACATTGGGTCCCTCCCCTGCAGAATCAACTTAAATTCTAACAGACTAGATGTGCTTTAAACTTCATCCTATGGCCATTTCGAGCAATCTAGAGTACTACAAGTATTTATTTCATATTTGTCTCCGCCAGGAGACTATGTTTTCGTTCTCGTCCTTCCGTGTGTCCACCAAGCTAACATTGGTCAAGCTTCACGTTACACGTGACAATATGTTGAAAGGGTGTGCTTTGATTGGCTAGCGAGACGCATGATGAAATAGAGACCTATAAATAGGTGTGTCACTTCAAAAGATAATGCATATCTTTTGAAGTGAGGTAAGACAGGATTAATCAGGAACAGTACTGGCGGAGACCTGTGTTCCGAGGAGCACATTTTCTAGTTTTCATTATTTTATTATTTTACGTTTATTATGTTTATTTGATGTATTCTTTGTCTTTTAACCCATTTTGGGTGGGAAACCCTATTTGTAACTATACCTTTTAGGACGGGAAGCCCTTTTGGGGTTCCTGTTGCTATGTACAGTATATAGCAACATATATGTTTTGTAATTTTGGAATACATATTTGAAGTTTTTCAGAAAGATTAAGTCAGGATTTAGAAGGCGTTTTTAGAATCGGCCTCATGTCTAAATGGGTTAACAGTGTCCGCAATAAACAAATCAATCAATCAAAACAGAGTGGGCAGGAGGGTCTGTTTTAATGACCACCCCAGGCTCAGTCAGTGAAGGGTTGCACTGACTCTGTAATAATATATATATATTCAAATTGGACTCATTAAATTGCTTTGTTTTTGGCGCTGCCTGCATCCAGCCACACACTCTGAGTCACGTCCAGAAAGGTCCAACGTACGCCATCCTCTCTCAAACTATTATTTATGCCTGTCATACTTAACCCTTTAAGACCGGGAACGCAGCATCTGTGTGTCATCTTTAGATTTCTTTGGGCTATTCAAAAATAGCAGATATACAAGCTCATAGCGCGGCACCGAGTGCCGCGCTATGAGCTTGTAGATCTACTATTTTTTTTTTAAATCATGAAAATATGTGCAAATATTTGATTCTTTTTTTTTTTTAGTGGACATTAGTAACTCAAATCTTTGCTTCTGGGAGTCCGTGGAACTAAATATTTTACAAATGAATAGAATTTCACGAATTTTCACAAATTTTTAAAAATAGCAGATATACAAGCTCATAGCGCGGCACTCGGTGCCGCACTATGAGCTTGTATATCTGCTATTTTTGAATAGCCAAAGAAATCTTAAAATGACGCACATGCGTACCCTTCCCGGCCTTAAAGGGTTAATAAGGCTAATAAGGGAAATTCAGACATCTGTCTATAAATGTTAACTCGATGATAACTCAATGGACCCAATTAGTTACAGGATTTGCAAAGCACGGAGCGTGTGGAACGCACGGATGCTTTGATATTGAGATCTCCTTTACTATTAGGGGGAGATGGTTAACGAACGAAGCCCACCGGGGGCTACACATACATGTGCAGATGTACAGTACGTTGTTATTCAACAGCTTCCCACGGTTCGTCTAAGACCATGAGATATATGGACGTCAGAATGACGTCTTCCACACGTCTACATGTGCTTCACATATTATGCAAAAACACTTTAAGGTGGACAATACCGCTGCTTTCGGGCCCTACTTGATCATACTACAGCATCACACAAAAGTAGCAGATCTGCCCAGGGGCTTCACGGTCATTCACTGTGCGTACGACGCGACACCCTCACTCTCACAGATCCGTGATTTCATACCCCCCACTTTTTGAAAAAAAAATAAAAACATATATATATTTTTTGATAATAAATCGGTAAAATCAGGCAAAAATAAGAATTAAATAACCTAACCCTAACCCTAAAACCGAAATAAAGTAACCAAAACACGAAAAAAAACTAACAAAATCTGCCCCAAAAAACGCAAAAATTTTAAAATACAAAATGTGTTTACCTTTGACAGTTACAAATGTTTTTCACGATTTTTCAAAAATAGCAGATCTACAAGCTCATAGCGCGGCACATATCTGCTATTTTTGAATAGCCAAAGTGTAAAATAAGGGGTATAGTCCACCGAAAGTCCATCCCCCCACCTTCTGAGAGCCTGTGACGTCCCTGGATCTGCCAGCTCGATACGAGCTTGTAGATCTGCTACTTTTGCTATTTTTCTATTTTGAACCCTGAAAAGTATTCATATGAGGTTTCCACCTGACAGAAACGATTTAGTTGAAACCCATTTCAAGCTCTCATTCTCTCTATCATCACAAGCCTTAGGGTCCTCTTGAACCTATACTGTGGCTGTTCCTCAGTGCTGGAAAGTAACATTTACTCAAGTACTGTACTAAAGTTAGATTTTGAGGTATTTGAGGTTCCTTTGAGGTATTTATTTTTGAATACTTTGTACTTTGATCTCATTGGCAAAATATTGTACTTTTTACATAATAGTGTGCTTTTTAGATTTACATTATTAATACAGAACATGCATTAACCCCTTAAGCCCTATTTTATGCGTTGTCTATTTGAACAATCTATTTTTGAAATGGGGCATTAATTCCGCTTAATGAGTACTTTCACTTTTGGTTCTTTTAAGTATATTTTTGATGACAATACTTTTGTACTTTCACTCAAGTCAAGTAAAATGTGTTTAAAGTCACTGACTTTAATGGGTTTTATACTTAGTATTCCAACATTGTGGTATCGCTACTTCTTCTGAAGTGAAACATCTGAGTACTTCTTCCGCCACCACACACACACACACACACACACACACACACACACACACACACACACACACACACACACACACACACACACACACACACACACACACACACACACACACACACACCCACTCTCATCCATCCTCTCCTCTCCTCTGCCAGGCAGAGAGAGAGGCCGGTAAAAGTGAAGAGAATTGATGAGCCGAGAGGCTGATGAATAATTTTCTAAGGTTGCAGGCTCTTCATTTTCCCCGAGCAGAAGTGGCTCTGGGAGTCACTTGTCTTTGTCATGGGCCTCACGAGCAAGTAGAGCACTGCACCTCTGTGTGTGTGTGTGTGTGTGTGTGTGTGTGTGTGTGTGTGTGTGTGTGTGTGTGTGTGTGTGTGTGTGTGTGTGTGTGTGTGTGTGTGAGTGTGAGAGAGAGCACTGAGCAGATATGTTTGTACCTATTCCCTAATTATTGCAATTAATTATCAGCCTCATTGAAATCCATTTGTCAGCAATTACAACCGTTAGAGGTTTTCAATGACTTGAAGCCTGACATGCCTATTGTGTGTATGTGTTTATCAGAGGAAATATTTTTGAACATATTCCCTAATTATTTCAAATGATTATTAGCCTAATTGAAATCCATTTGTTGCCAAGCAATTCACCATGAGAGGTTTCAAACGTTTAACACTGACATGCCTATTGTAGGCTTGTTATGATGGGCAAAAAAAAGTAAAAAAGAAAAAGTTTTTTTAAAAGAAAAAAACATATTTGAAAATAGGGCCTAAGTGGTTATGGTCCACCCATCCCTTTGATGGTCATGACTCCAGTGATCTCGTGCATTACCTGTTGAACCAAAGCATGATGTTTATCAGCATGAACATTATCTGGGGTAATTGCTACACTTGAGAGTGTGTGTGTGTGTGTGTGTGTGTGTGTGTGTGTGTGTGTGTGTGTGTGTGTGTGTGTGTGTGTGTGTGTGTGTGTGTGTGTGTGTGTGTGTGTGTGTGTGTGTGTGTGTGTGTGTGTGTGTGTGTGTGTGTGTGTGTGTGTGTGTGTGTGTGTGGACGCTTCAACTTTTTAAAGTGTGTTGTACGGTACAGTTACATAAATCCCCAAGTAAAAGACGTGAGGGAAGAAACATTGCATTCTATTTGCATAGTAATTAGTTCCTGCCCCCGTTACGTGTTCGTAAACCTCTGGTGAACTGGGGGGGGGGGGGGGGGGGGGGATAAATAAGTGATATGCCTCGAGTCAGTTTTTTCCTGTCGTTTTGCCGAGTGTCAGTATCTACAGTATAGTACGTTGTGCCTTACCTTGACGGTTTCCAAGTGTGATTTATGTCCTTGTCACGCACAGCAACTGTGTGTCGGAAAATGACACAAAATGTACTAAAATACAATAAGTCACAAGTTTACAATGCATCGTCGTGAAAAGACCTCCTGGAACTGACAAACTTGAAGAAAAAGTAACCAAACAAAGAATATACAGTAGCTGCAAGTCCCTAAGACAGTACTGTATGCAGGGACGTGCACAGATAGACTAGGTGGTTCTAGAGCACCTGCCCTTTGCCCTCTTGAGCAGAAGTGCCCTTTTTACAGCAGGGGTCTTCAACAGGGGGTCCGGGACCCCTAGGGGGTGCTCAGAGTTACTAGAGGGGGTCCGCCAAATCTTTATGCGATATGATTTTTCTTTTTACCATAACCACTCGAAACCCAGCATCCCTTTTCTGAGGAGAACTTTAGCCAAAAATAGCAGATCTACAAGCCCACAACGCCTCGCGCTACGAGGCGTTGTGGGCTTGTAGATCGGCTATTTTTGGCAAAGAGGTATAGGTGTAGAGGGAAAAAAGAGCAGACCAAGTATACAAAAAAAAGTATAATTTACATGAGCACCTGCCCCTCAAAATGTCTGTGCGCCACTGACTGTATGTCGATATAAGTCCAATGTAAAGTTTTATAATAAAATAAATGGTATATTTTGCTGCCCATTTGAGGACCTTCTTGCATGCGATGAAAGCCGTCAGTGCACTAGACACACACACACGTGGAGGACTTTTGTACAGCGCATATTGAGCGTATTTCAATTCACTTTGAGCGTAATTCAAAGTGCTTTATATAAAGCATTTTCACTAAAGTACCCTATTCACAAACCAAACAATACTGTCTGGCTGACCACCTTATTATCATCCTAAAAGGAATTCATTCACCTGTACACAAAGGAACCTGTTCTAGTGGTGAACTACCAATCCATATGCATAGCTAGAACCAACACCATCCCTGAACAAAATAACCTGTTTTATAAAGTTGCAGAAGCCTTCCAATAAAAACTGTTTTTAACTTTTAGTTTGCAAAAGTAATGTGCAAATGTGCACAAAGAGAAGGAGAACATGGACCTACCCATCTACAGATGTGCCATTTCAAAACTTCACATGTCCTGCCATCGGCAAGACAGTACATTTTCAGGGGATTCCCAGGGCAATAAGAGGGACAAAGAAGGGCATTTAAAATGCTGAATTATTTTGATGATCACTGCTTTTATGATGCTAATTAATTTGAGCAACTGGTCAAGGACCTCTTCAAATCACCTTTCGCCTCATAATGAGTCTGACGCCTTCTTCAACACACGTTCTTTTGTTCTCATGTATATGGTTGTCTGTTGAAGGGAAAAACGGGGGTGCGTAGTGACAACTTCTTTTCAGGGGCAAAACAGTGCATTTTTAAGTGCAGAACAGGGAGGAAAAAATGCATTTTCAGGGCACTTTCAGGGAAAGAACAGTAACGTGTGAAGTTTTGAAGTGGCACATCTGTATATGCACATCATAATACCATTATCATCCTAGAACAACACACTTTTACTAAGTTGCAGCAGCACTTAGCAAATATGCATAGTTTAGTTCAGCCTTCTGCCTAACTAAATGATTTTTTTTTTACTTTTAGTTTGCAAAATTAAAGTGCAAATGTGCACAAACAGAAGGAAAACGTGGAACTCAGCTTCTAGTAGTACAATGTGCTACAAGTATTATTGGATTAGTTATACAAATAAAATAATATATGTCCTAAAGTATGTGATAATGTATCTATAAGATGGTATGGAATGAGTATAAAGTGTGTGTAAATTTAAATATATTGTAGATTCCTGACAAGACATATCTATTTAGACTATACAGTATCCTGGTAGGTAAACGCGCTCATCATTTGTACCGAAACACAGAAGACTGGCTGGTGGCTGCTATTTATATGTTATCAAATGACTACATAATGTTATATCATTGCCCTAAATGGCTATTTATTAACAAGGAAAGGATTGTTAAAAAATTATTATGACTGTCTTGACTATGTCTGTATCGGAAATGACTTTGGACAGGTGGAAAACTTTACTTAAACTTGTAGAGTGACGCATTACTTTACCTGAGTTACATCTTCTGATAGTTGTACTTGAATGTTGACATGAAATAATAATCCTGTTTAGTGTTTCACTGCCACGAGCGTGAAAACATACAGCGACGACGCTGAAACACGTTGACAGGCTAGGATAAAGATACCAAGGATTCGACAGTGATGTCACTGCTATGCAACACTGAAGTAGCACGGCATAAAGACACCAAGGATTCGTCAGTGATGTGACATCACTGACGAATCCTTGGACATTTGACCAACTCAGCTTTTCTCCGTTGTTTGTAAAATCCTGGTGACGCAAGGTTATAGACTCAACGTTTCCTGCGCATATGGTACAATCCATAAACTTGGAATTCCCGGCCACCTTCTCGCCCAAAAAACATGAAAAAGTTGAAATATGGAGATACATGGTTTCCGCCCGATATGATTTCTAGGACAGGAGTTGCAGGTTTGGCTGCAGTTCATACAGCGGGTGCAATCATTTCTAGTTAACATAATTCATTGACTCATAGATTTGTATTAGATTAGATTTTCATGGTCACAACCTGTAATGGTATAGATAAGGGGCGGAGAAAAAAAAACGCTGACAGTTTCCTGTTTAAATGTTGAGTGACTTCCAGGGGCTCTCACATGGATGAAAGCTTTCATGTTCTGGATGAAAAACCATCAAAAAGGCTTCTGAGCTGCACTTCAAACCCCCTCCCCTGCATGTCTGATGAGCTTCACTTCGCAGTCCAACTGAACTGAACTGTCACAGAGGAGAGCGGGGTGCTGTGTTCTGTCGGAACCCTCTGGGGGGGAACCGGTTGCACCTTGTTCCGCACCAACTTCAAGTTTCATGACTTTATTTTTTAGTTTCAGTTTCGAGACTGACCAAAATGTAAAGTCCACGGCACAGCCGTTGTAACATTACATTACAGCACATTACAGTCATTTAGCAGACGCTTTTATCCAAAGTGACTTACAATAAGTGCATTCAACATAGGTAGGGAACGAAACTAATAATCACCAGAAGTCTTAAAGGAGAGATCCGGCCATTTTAGGTTGTGTGTTTGATATGTCGCTAATCACTCACCAACATACAAAGGAACGTTGAGTTTTTCCAGATCTGCCCCTGTTGTCCATTCTGCAGACCCCTTACAGCGGCATAATGGGAGACGTGTGTAAGAGTGAAAATCATCTATTATAACCAATGCAAAGTTAGTTTTTTCTCTACTAATGCTCATCGTGGAGTCTCATGATACTCAAACATGTGCTGAATGTCACGCACAAGCTACCGTTCGTGCAGAACGAGATGACGCTGGTTGCTTGTTTCTCTCACAGAACCTGGTGTCTGTGAGAGAAACAAGCAACCAGCGTCATCTCTCCTTTAAGCGCATTTTCTGCAAAAACAAGCAACCAAGAGTATACCTAGCGTTTGGTAAAAGTGTAATATATCAGCTACCTACTTTCTTAAACAGATGAGACAAAATAGCAAAAGCAAATGAGCATGAGCTAAAACAAATAAGTATATCGACTAAAACAAGATCCAATAAAACAATACAACAATAAAACAAGAGTTCGTACAACTAGTTAACAACA
Source organism: Gymnoscopelus microlampas (assembly GCF_963454915.1). Taxonomy (NCBI): domain Eukaryota; kingdom Metazoa; phylum Chordata; class Actinopteri; order Myctophiformes; family Myctophidae; genus Gymnoscopelus; species Gymnoscopelus microlampas. Next base: position 9,958,772 of record NC_139943.1, on the reverse strand, counting down.
AGTAGGCCAGGCAAAGAGGAAGGGTAGTGTACTATTCAAAAATAGCAGATATACAAGCTCATAGCACGGCACCGAATCTGCTATTTTTGAAAAATTGTGAAAATGTGCGCACATCTTTGAATATATACATTATGTTTTAATCCTCCAGAAGCAAAGATTGGGGTTAAAGTAAGGTTAAAGTATTTTTATTTAATTCCAGACTTATACACAAAATGAACTAAAACTAAACTAAAATGAAAACATCCAAAACTATTATAACCTTGATGTTGCCTGAGGGCCAGAACGGATACATCAAGTGGTGTATAGCCTATCAGACAACCAGCAATAAATACATTTGTAGGCTTTTTTTTTTCATTTGAAGTTCAGAGTACACCAGAGAGACAAGCCGTTTAAAGAAAAAAGTCAACATTTTGTAAACGGAAATCTATTATGCTGTGATGCAAGGACCTAACTAAGCCCTCTGGCCTGGCAAATGTCCTATTGTAAAGCAATCTGTCATTGTTCACCAAGTGTATGTAGTTTTACCCATAATTCAGCACCGTGAGTGTTTCAAGTTTCAAATCAATTGTCCAATGTGTCGGCCCCTTCGCTCACTTTATCAAAGTCAGTATGGGAAAAAAAGAGAGCGCTGCCCACAGTCCCACACCTGTTCCACAGCTGCTCTAAGCACTGACGTACAATACTGAATCATCCAAATCTCCTGTATCAAAGCTATAATGTCAGGGCAGTCTAACTGGCATTATATTTTAACCCATTAAGACCGGGAACGCATCTGTGTCATTTTACGATTTTTTTGGGGCTATTCAAAAATAGCAGATATACAAGCTCATAGCGCGGCACCGAGTGCCGCGCTATGAGCTTGTAGATCTGCTATTTTCTTTTTTATCGTGAAAATGTGTGCAAATATTTGAATATATATTTTAAATGGAACATTTTTTACTCAAATCTTTGCTTCTTAGGGCCCCTATTACAAAAAACATTTTGAGATGGGGGTCCACGGCCAAATATATATCATTTTTGGAGTCCTTGACATGAAAAGGTTTGAGAACCACTGATATAGAAACATACGTTTTTCAAAAGAAACTGTAGGATTTCGAAGATATTTGTAGAATCCCCAGAATTAATGATTTGAGTTAAAAATGTTCGCTTAAGCTATGAGCTTGTATATCTGCTATTTTTGAATAGCCAAAGAAATAAAATAACGGACAAGAGGACCGTTGCTCGATGCAGTGACCTCTGTTATGTTATCATGTGTTAACAGATCTTCGTGTTAACAATGACACTCTAAAAGTTATTAGGAGGCAAAGCGTTCTTAACGGCAACTGCCTGCATATATTAGAGCCAATTATAATCATTCACACAGTTGTAACACATCACAGTGTTTCCTGTACCGCTGACAGAGACTTTATCTTTTGTGGCTCAATTAGCAAACCTCTCTTCCTGACAATTACTTCAGGGGCGACGGCGGCATGTCAAGGGAAAGTGTCATGATTCTCGTGCTAGTGTTAAATGCAGAACTTCATCAGCGATTGTGAAAAAAAGCATAACTCTCTCTAGTAAAGTTATGGAGAGGGAATAAAATTAATTGATGTGCATTCACCACTGCTAACTTTCCCCAATAGTCAAGTCCTGGATTTTTTCACCACTATTTTGCAACCCCATTTTTTTCACCCGGCACCAATTGTCTAAGTAATCCTGGGCTCTACACTCCCTCTGCCAGCCTAGGGAGAGCGCAGAGCCGAGCTCATGCCTCCCTCAACGCATGAGAGCTAACAAGCCTTCTTATCACCTGACAGGGGAGAGTTTCCCCGGTAGGACGTAGTCGTAGCGTGTGGAAGGAACACGTTATTCCAGCCAGTTCCTTTCCCCTCCATCAGGCACCCCGGCTGACCAGGGGGAGGCAGTATAGAGACCAGGATTACTGCATGTTTTGTGAGGGTACCTACCCTAGGGGAAATATCTTTCTAGTCGCTTGAATTGCTTCACTTTGGTCGCGTTGGTCAGCGTTGGTGATTTTCCAACTGGAGCGAAGATACCGCGACGACGGAACACTTCGTTCACGTAGCCTAGCTTGCCTCGTTCGCATCTTTGCATTGACTTTATATTGTATGTAATCGCGCCACTCGAACAAATATTTTAAATGACTTAAATGAACACTGAAGATGTTACAGTGTAGCTCGGGGTCCCAGAGATAAAATGGGGGTCTGTGGTCTAATGCAGTGGTTCTCAACTAGTGGTCCGGGGACCACCAGTGGTCCTTGAGGGGGTTCCAGGTAGTCCCCAGCTAAATGATGGAGAGTTGGTATCCAACTGGACCCTTAGAGATCTTTAACTCTTGAGAGCGTAAAATGAAACCGAATGGACCCTTACGGGTCCATTCGGTTTCATTTTACGCTCTCAAGAGTTAAATTATTGTTAAACATCTGCATTACTTAATGAAATAATTGTTATTTTGATCAACATTGGCCTGTTATCTCTCCTATGGTACCAACATCAATACAGCATGGAATTGTGGACAAAATCATATCCAATAACAACAAAATATTCGAAGTTTTGGGTCTGAGAGTCTCATCAAATGGTGGTTCTGTGGCTCAAATGCCGAATAAATAATGGACCTTGATATGAAAATGGTTGAAAACCACTGACTTAAATGAACACTGAAGATTTTTACAGTGTAGCCTCGGGGTCCCAGAGATAAAATGGGGTTCCGTGGTCTAATGTATATAAAAAAAATGAAATTCAAAATGTTGAGAATCACTGGGGGAGAAGAGTCTGTGTGCGGGGGCCGGGGGAGGCTTCAAGGCAGACAGCGGAGTGATGAGTGAAGCGAGGCAGAAAGGGAGCCGGCAGCCATAACACCTGAGATGTGTTTGAACGCGCCACAGCCCACGTCACGACCCCTGTGTCACCTGGTAATGTTTAGAACGGCACCTGTTCCCCATACGGCACAGGCTTGGGTGCCCGGGCTGCCCGGCACCACTAATGAAGGAGCGATTGGGATCGCTGCACTCGAGTGGAGCTGCTCGCCAACACGTATGAACCGAATTCTGGAAAAAACACACCGTCTCTCCCTCTCATTCGCACGCAGTGGTGGAAAAAGTACTCAAATGTTGTATTTAAGTAAAAGTATCAATACTGCAATGTAGAAGTAAAAGTCCGGAATTCAAAATGTACTTGAGCAAAAGTAAAAAAGTATTGGTATGAAAATGAACTTAAAATACCAAAAGTAAAAGTACTAAAATGTTCGAAAATAAGCAGATCTACAAGCTCACAACATGTCATGATGCAACGTGTTGTGAGCTTGTAGATTTGTTATCTGCTGTTGTTCTTGTGATCGGCTATTTTCAAACAGCCTTGGTATAAAATAGGGCTAAAGTGGTTAATGTATAGGTTTTATAATGTAATCATGTATATCTGCAAAGTAACCAGTAATAATTGTTGTGGAGTAAAAGTACAATATTTGCCTCTGAGATGTAGTGGAGTCGAAGTAAAAGTACTGAAAATTGGAAATAATCTGGTAAAGTAAAAGTACCTCAAAATTGTACTTAAGTACAGTACTTGAGTAAATGTACTTAGTTATTTTACACCACTGTTCGCTCCCATCAAGTTGCCTGCCTTCTTCAACTTCAAATTTATTGTCATATCACAACACGTTTACAGGCGTAAACGAGTGGGCGAAGTACTTGTTTTTGTACAAGCTCCTAACGTTTAGTGGTTTCAAAAATAGAGAATATAGAGAATGGAGAAAGGCACGAAGAAAACAAAGTCATAATACGACTAGTGTCAAGTATGTCAAGTATGCAGAAGGTGCTCAAGGTGATAAGTAAGAAATAAGAAAAGAAAACATGAACCAGAATATCAGCCTCTTGTGCAAATAGAGACAAACACTTGGCAGCAGATACAGCAGGATAACCGTGTCTTCTGCAAAGTGAGAGAAATCATTTGGCAGAAAATGTACATCTGAACGTCATTTATTGTATAGTGTTCACATTAAATACATACTCCTAAACAGTAACTACATTATTTACGTGCGTTGAGTGAAAATAGATTGTGATGGCGGAGCTGAAAACACTTAACGGTGTGTACAAAGTCCATCAGGCCCATCCTAGATTACGTCTCTCCCATCCTTCCTTTAATGCACACATGGCAGGAAACTCCCTTTAATTGCTTCCTATTGCCTCCTCATTACGAATGCTGTTTGATCATTTGAAATGTAATAGCTAAGGTACGACGGTCTGGTCCCTCTTAAATTACACCTCAAGTCTGCTATATATCATCTGTCTGTCTGTGTCTGTCTGTCTGTCTGTCTGTCTGTCTGTCTGTCTAACAAAAATAATCTTGTTATGTAACGGTTACATTTGTACACACCAATGCCCATTATAAGATGGTACAATTTGTGTCTACTCGCTCCGTGTTTCAGAGGCGGGCTGTGGACAGTTCAGAAACCTGCCATTGACATCATTGTGGGGATTCTGAGCTAATCAAAACTACAGCTTGTAACTTCCTGTAAAGTTAGCGCACTGAGATAGAAACTAGGAGTGTGGGAAAAAATCGATTCGAATACGAATCGCGATTCTCATGTTGGACGATTCAGAATCGATTCTAAAAAAAAAAAAAACGATTTACAAAAACATAAAAAAGGATTAGTATTTTTGTATAATGTAATTTTTGAGAATTGGCAAGTTCTGGGCTGATTCGATTCTCGTTCGTTTTTAAATCGAGAATCGTTTGTTTTGAAAAAATCGGAAAGAATCGGAATCGTTACCCCCAGAATCGGAATCGAATCGAATCGTGAGATAGCAGAAGATTCACAGCCCTAATGGAAACCACTATTGTTGCATCTGTAAAAAAAAAAAAACGTGTTTGAAATGACCACCGATGATGTCATCGGTTGGCACATATTTTGAATCATCCACAGTCCACCTCTGAGACACGGAGCGTGTTGTTGACAGAAATGCTACCCTTCCCATAATGAGCATTAGTGAGGAGGACCAATAAAGGTATAATTTTCCTTTAAATCAGTGGTTCTCAACCAGTGGTCCTTGAGGGGGTTACCGGGGGTCCCCAGCCAAATTAACAGTTAGGAACCAAATTGACCCTTACTGTATGTGTCTATATAACCGTTAGGGTCCATTTGGTTCCATTTGTACACTCTCAGAGTTAAATGAACAGTGCACACTGCATTCACCCATTCATCAACCTACTCAGTCATAGGGTTAAGTGTACTTGTTGCTCAAGGACACTTCGACACTAAGAGGGAGCTGGGGATCAAACCCGGCACATTTCACGCAGCTGCTCTAGCTCCTGAGCCACTGCCACCCCCCATGTGCATACTCCGTGCGAGTGCACAGCTGTGACTGACAATGTATATCCAGTGAAATGCTTGAATGGGCCTCCATATTGTTTCCCCAACAGCAGCAGCAGCGGCAGCAGCAGACACTTACCATATTTATGTCAAACAGTCAGCCGGCGTGGGAGGCAAAAATATGGCGTTTTTCCTTTTTTTTCTAACCCATTCAATCCGGGAAAGTATACTGATTTATTTTTATACTTTAGGCTATGAAAAAACTTATAGCGCGGAACATAGTGCCGCACAATAAACTTTTTTTTTTGTTGTAAAATCGCGACATTTTTTGCGAATGTTTGAATATATGTTTTTTAAAGCGAACATTTTTATCTCAAATCTTTGGTTCTGGCTGATTCTACAAATGTCATCTAAATCCTAACTTTTTTTTTGTGGGAAAAAAAACTATAGTGGTTCTATAAAAAACTGATTATAGAACAACTATAATCAGTGGCTCTCAAACTAAGTGATTATGTATGTGTCCGCGGACCCCTCCCCTCCCCCCATCTCAAAATATTTTTGTTCCAGGGACCCACAGAAGCAAAGAATTTGACTTAAAAATGTATATATTCAAAGATTTGCACACATTTTTACGATTTTCTTTAAAAAAAAATAGCCCAAAGAACTCTTAAAATGACACACAGATGCGTTCCCGGTCTTGTTGGATTAAATCACGTTCTCAGACTATGTGCAGAGTCAGTGTTTGTATATAGCTGCCAGACAGTAAGAGACACATGGGGGATAATCACGTTGTTATTTACTGATGACAATGAGACGAGAGTAAAGAACGCTCGGCAGTCTGTCGCTCAGCGTCACCACGTACCCGACAGGCTGCGTTGTCACACTTAGGACACAGCAGGGATCGACGCATTGTCACAGCGGCATAGAAATCTGCCTGGGGGGGCGCATAGGGGGAGTTCATCTTCTAAGATTTGAATAACAACACACAATGCACTTGAACACAAACTCGCCTAGAGTTAAGGGATCTGGAACCGGTAGGAACCAGTTTCAAACATTGAGGAACCGGTCCATATATGTCCCCCCGTGAACCGAGGACATTCTTCTCGGGCCGGGCCCATTTTCCAGCAGAGCTGATATGAGCAAATGAAAAAAAAAAAATGGTCTAAAATATTCTAAACCCACCCCAGGCTACATATCACTTAAATGTCAGAGCTTAACTCGGCGTGTAAATATGATATAAATGAGTTAATGTGAAGTGGAATCGAAAATAACATTGAGGTCCTCCTAACATTAGCCGAATTTGGCTAATAGTTAGCTTGTATGACGTTACTAACACACTGTTTTTAGCCAAACGCGGTAATGTCCACTCTCCATTAGTTATTGACGCAAGTCGCGTTATTACTCCCGTAATTTTCATGTATTGTACATCCCAAAATAAAATGTATTAACCATGTTATGGTGCTGTAATGTCTTAATATTTTCGCATTTTCCATTTGTACACTCTCAGAGTAACTGTATTTGATTCCCGCCGGGGGACGCTGTGGGCGCTGGGGGCGTGTTTTGTCCTCCGCGTGCCCATAGCCTAGGTGGGGTTGGTGAAAGGGTCTTTCTGTGTGGAGTTTGCATGTTCTCCCCGTGTCCCCTAGGGTAGGTAATACCCTCACAAAAACATGATGTAATCCTGGTCTCTATACTGCCTCCCCCTGGTCAGCCGGGGCGCCTGATGGAGGGGAAAGGAACTGGTTGGAATAACGTGTTCCTTCCACACGCTATACATCCTACCGGGGGGAAACCCCCCCCCCCCTGTCAGGTGATAAGAAGCGGCTCCTCATGCATTGACGGAGGCATGAGCTCAGTTCTGGGCTCTCCCTAGGCTGGCAGAGGGAGAGTAGCACCCAGGATTACATAGGCAATTGGCACTGGGTGAAAAAAAATGGGATACGCAATCGTGGGATACAAATTTTGAGAAATGGGAATCGGACCATTAACCCATTAAGACCTGGGACGCAGCTGTGTCACTTTAGATTTCTTTTGCTATTCAAAAATAGCAGATATACAAGCTCATAGCGCGGCACCAAGTGCCGAGCTATGAGCTTGTAGATCTACTATTTTTGAAAAATCTTGGAAAAAAAATGTTTAGATTTTTTTCAAAAAACTGTTAGGATTTAGAAATGATTTTTAAGAATCGCCTCAAGAGGGATTCGTTAAGGAACCGAAATCGTTAAAATCCTAAAGGATTCTGACCTATACGCTCACCCGCAAACACTTATGCGCACGTTACAACTCTCTCTCTCTCTCTCTCTCTCTTTCTCGCTTAGGGATTTTGAGGTCCTTTCATCACTTTTGAGTGCCGGAACATTCCCATCTGCTTTTTTTTTCTGACGACGGAAATACTGTACGGGTTTATGTAACATAACAAGTGTTGTGATTGTGACACAAGAGAGATGTGTCATTGGTGACACTGTGGACCCTTTCACTGGTGGCGGCTAGTGCTAAAATGTCTCCGGTTTGGCTCACAGCTATATCTAGGTTGAGGCCCAGCTCCACTTTATGTCAGGAAACATATTTTTAACCATAAAAAACATGTGACACAGACGAACCACCAAAAAGCAGACATTCTTTAACCCATTCAGCCCGGGAACGCATCTGTGTCATTTTTAGATTTCTTTGGTCATTCGAAAATAGCAGATCTACAGGCTCATAGCGCTATGAGCTTGTAGATCTGCTATTTTTGAAAAAGAAAACCGTGAAAATGTGTGCAAATCTTTGAACATATATATATTTTAAAGCAAACTTTTGTTACTCAAATCTTTGCTTCTGGTGGGGGTCCCTGGAACAACATATTTTGAGATGGGGGTCCGCGGGCGAAATACAGCACAAAATGTCTTCCAACTCCTAACAGTATGTTGCTGTATCAGTGGTGCTCCAACTTTTCCATGTCAAGGACCCCCAAAATGACATGTATTTGGCCGCGAACCCCAATCTCAAAATATGTTGTTCCAGGGACCCCCAGAAGCACAGATCGGAGTTAAAAATGTTCGCTTTAAAATATATATTTTCAAAGATTTGCGCAAATTGTCCATGATTTAAAAAAAATAGCAGATCTACAAGCTCATATATGAGCTTGTATTACCTGCTAATTTTTAATAACCACATTTTTTTTAACATGACACAGATGCGTTCCCGGTCTTAATGGGTTAAGTAGCAAACCTTGTTTGTAAAGCTTATCGACAGTACTGTATCTCAAACAAATTAGACAGTATAGAGGCCTAATGTATCTCAAAATAGCAGATCTACAAGCTCACATCGCCTCGTGCTGCAAGGCATTGTGAACTTGTAGATCAGCTGTTTTCAGTGCTGTCAAGCAAGTCCATGAAGCTATCTATGAAATCTATGAGAATGTTTAATCTGCAACACAATGTTATACAATATGTACTGGGGGGGTCCCTGCTTCATCTCTCTCTCAGGTCCTTGGCATGAAAAATGTAACTAAGTACATTTACAAAGGTATTGTACTTAAGTACAATTTTGAGGTATTTTTACTTTACTGAAGTATTTCCGATGTTCAATACTTTTACTTCTACTCCACTACATCTCAGAGGCAGCAAATATTGTACTTTTACTCCACTAATTATTTGAAAACTTTAAAACTATACTATAAAACATAAATTAACCCCTTTAGCCCTATTTTATACATATCGGCATATTTTAAAATAGCCGATCTACAAGCTCACAACGCGTCGCATTGCGACGCGTTGCGACGCGTTGCGAGCTTGTAGATCTGCTATTTTCAATCATTTTTGTACTTTTACTTTTGGTACATTAAGTATATGTTGATGCCAATACTTTTGTACTTTTACTCAAGTAACATTGTTTTTTTTACTATTACTTGTAACAGAGGATTTTTTATGTTGTGGTATTGCTACTTTGACTCAGCAATCATTATTTCTAACTCGAAGTGCAGCTTTGTTCCCTCAAACGACAGCAGCTCTTTAGTAGGACAGGTTTGTAGACAAAGCAAAAATCCAGAAAATGTCTGGCTTGATCCATAGTCCCCCAGGTGGTGCAGACGAGCCGTGGAGAGGAAAACAAAAGCAGTCTGTCTTCAGGTGAACAAACGCGTATCGACTCCCAACTAAAGTCTTCATCGGGGTGAAGACTTTAAGAGTCGACACACGTTTCGGTCTGTTTGGTTTTTGTCTATGCCTAGACATCCCACCCTGGAAAAAAAACATTTCAGGGACGTCAAGAAAATATATATGAACATATATATATGTTTTATATATTCACATATATGTTTAACATATATGTGGATATATATGAGCTATATATGACAAATATATTTTCCTATAAATCCACATACATGCACATATATGAACCTGAATATGGCATATATTCTGCATATAAATATTTGCCATATACGTATGTTCATATATTTAGTAGGCGGGGTCTAGACCGGATCCGGCATTTGCGGGAGATTTATTAACACTCGCGGGTGTCCGTGAGCAGACGCTAATTTCCGGGAGACTCCCGCAACATCCGGGAGAGGTTAGTTCAGAGGATAAATTCATAAAATATAGTTTTTACCTTAGTTTTTTCACCCATAGCTGTCTGCATTACTCAGGGACTAGTAGACTTTGAATAAAGACTTGCTGTATTTTGCATCAATGTTTTTTTGCATTAGTCAGTTGTTAAACGTCGTTAAATATTGAGTTTTCAAAAACTCACATGTTCGTGTTCCACCTCACCCTCTTATTCCTTTGTATTAAGAACAGCATCAAAATGTATAGGCTGTTTACTTCTCCATAGATGCTATTTACGTATGTTATTTAGATAGATGCATGCTGTTTCTTTATGTTATTTAGACAGATGCAGGGTTTGTTGTCTATACCTGCTATTCCATTTACACTGTGGCACATCACAGTTTTTTTTTTCTTGGCACTCGATCGACCTTCCCTGTTGCTGCTGGTTGTCTGGGGTTCACACTGCTTACTCCAATCTTGATCTACAGTAAATTGTTATTGCAAAATGTGTCAAAACAATTGCCAAGTATAAGAGTAGAACTATTAAAAAAAAAACGGTTATGCAGAGGAAAGACGGCTTTCTGATTTAACAAGCCACCAGACTGCAATCATGGCACAATCTCACAGAGACAGACAGAGAGGAGAGAGTAACCGGGGGAACAAGCTATCTGAAACATGAAAAATGAATTTCGACTTCTGACACACTGCCAGCATCGAGGGCTGTACTGTCACGCTTCTACGTTTGTGGTACATTGCAGGGCTTAATACTTGGTCTGGTGGAATGATCCTGTCTGAAAAGGGTCTGGTTCTGGTGGAAGGGTGCTCACAGTGGTGTAAAGTAACTGAGTGCATTTACTCAAGTACTGTACTTAAGTACAATTTTGAGGTACTTTTTTCCTTTACTGGAGTATTTCCAATTGTCTAGACTTTTACTTCTACTCCACTACATCTCAGAGTCAAATATTGTACTCCACTACAATTATTTGACAACTTTAGTGACTAGTTACTTTGCAGATATAAATTATTACGTTATAAAACATACGTTATAAAACATACAACCACTTTAGCCCTATTTTATACATAGGCTATTTGAAAATAGCCGATCTACAAGCTCACAACGCGTCGCATTGCGACACGTTGTGAGCTTGTAGATCTGCTATTTTCAAACATTTTAGTTATTTTACTTTTGGTACTTTAAGTACATTTTGATACCAATACTTTTGTACTTTTACTCAAGTGAATGTTTTATTCCAGACTTTTACTTGTAACAGAGTACTTCTACATTGCAGTATTGATACTTTTACTTAAGTAAAATGTTTGAGTACTTTTTCCACCACTGGGTGCTCAGCCTCTCGCTGCTCTCCTGTCCGACTGCCAGAGCTCATTTACGAGCTCATTAATCTCAAAGACCAGGGCTTCATGCAGTGCAAGGTCCAAAATTAAGCCTTTAGCAGTAATTATTCACACTAAACCATAGCCGAAATGAGTAGTAATTCAACTCATTTCAGGCAATTAAGTAACATTTTGACTACATGACTTCTATTAAAGAAATTGTGGATTATTTATTGCTGGAAATGTAATGCTTTATTTCAGATCAGTGTGTCAGTGTGTAGAGAGACAGTAAAACCAAGGGCAGAGAGCAGGGACGTCACAGGCTCTCAGAAGGTGGGGGGGATGGACTTTCGGTGGACTATACCCCTTATTTTACACTTTGGCTATTCAAAAATAGCAGATATACAAGCTCATAGCGCGGCACCGAGTGCCGTGTGCCGTGTTTTTCAAAAAGTGGGGGGTATGAAATCACGGATCTGTGAGAGTGAGGGTGTCGCGTCGTACGCACAGTGAATGGCCGTGACGCCCCTGGCAGAGAGAGGAGAAACATGCGAGACAAGACGCGTGTTCGGTTCAAAACAAGGGCCCAGCATCCGCCTTTGAAATTGATGCTATAGCTTGTAGATCTGCTATTTTCGATACTTTCGCACGATATACGGAGATACCAGGTTTCTGCCCGATAACAACGATATACTCTAGTATATATATGCACTAACTGGTTGAGCTCTCCATCCAGTCACCTCATTTTGGCGTACACAAATTAATTAAAACAAAGCTCGAAACTAGACAGCCAGTAAATCTATGAGGAAATCAAGAGACAAAAAAGCGAGAGCCCAATCGATGGACGGTGACTGGAGACTGCCCGTGGTAATTATGTCAAAGTGTCTCTCACCAAATGTCAAGCGTGCCCCTGTCCATTTTAATGTCAAGCGTGCCCCTGTCCATTTTAATGCTATTAAATCGCCGTGGCCGTTGCCCTCGGATGGGACCACTGTCAGCATGGAGAAGGCTCTGGGCATTACGGATGATTTAAAGTCTGTTGTAGAGCAGATATATTCTCTTGAAGAGAAAACGGCCTGCTAAAAGCAGAGCTCCTAAAGAAATGAAAAGCTTATAAAGATATTGGGGGGGGGGGGCAGTGAAATTTCCAGATGACTCCCTGCTTTACGGCGACTAGACTATTGCTCTCCTTTTCCTTCTAACCTTGCCCGCTATACTCACGGTATATTATTCTACACAAAGAAATATAGGTTCTTCAGTGGTTCTTTGGGGAATATAGGGGTGTGACACGCAGCAAATTGTCACTGTCGGTCGGGCAGAAACCTTGTATCTCCATGGTGATATTTCAACTTTTTTATGTTCTTTCGTCACTTAACACATTGACCGCCAATCCCGTAGTCCTACGGGCCGTTAAATCCAACCATTAACCGCCAATCCCGTAGTCCTACGGGGCGGGTGTTTTCCCATGTTAAATCGAACAGGTGCAGATTCCCCCCCCCCCCCCCCCCCTCCGGGGGGGGGGGGGGGGGGGGGGGGGGGCGGACCGGAAACGAAATAATACTGTTTCCGTTTTTTGTCCCGCCTCCGTTTCCTGTCTAGCGATCAACTTTGGAAGCCATTATCTCGGCTTGTTGTTTTGCTCTCCGCATCCTCCACTCTAACATTTTCGCCTCGTTCTTCAAAATGGAGGATCGGATTTTCAGCGTTTTGTTCCGTCGGGTCCCGTGTTTGTGTCGAACCAAATGAAAGCGGATTTTAAACGGATTTAGCGGGGACTATGGCGAAATCAAAACAACAACAAAAAAACAAAAAGAGCTTGGCACTACGTTGGACGTTCTGAGATTAGCCGTTGGCGGTGGATGTGTTAAAGGGATAGTTCACCACAAAAATTTTCTTTTTTTCCTATGGATTAGTCACCCCATGGAGACTTGACTTCATGTTTTTTTTTTTTTTTTTTTGTCGCATTCCTAAGCCAATAATTTGATGACCGGCAGCGATTCCGGTAGAGAGACATGAACGAGTATCCTTTGTGTCTCCTACCGGAACCGCTGCCTACCGGTCCGCTGGCTATGAAATTATTGGCTTGGGAATGCGACAAAAAAACTAAAAAAATATCCATGAATCCGATAGAAAAAAAAAGATTTATTTTGGGTGAACTATCCCTTTAATGCCCTACTTCATCAGACGAGAGTAGTGAAAATTGCCAATCTACAAGCTCTCATTGTGAGCTAGTAGATCTGCTATATTTTACTATTTCTGAACATTTCCACCCCGACAGCAGCACATGGTCTTGGCTGGCAGGAAATGGAAATGGGGGCTCATTGTCAGGCATTAGTGCTCATGTGGTTCATGCCTTAACCGATCAGGTATCAATCCTTTCTATTAACCCTTTAAGACCTGGAACTGTGTCATTTTTAGATTTAAGCTAAAAAGCATTATTTTACACTTTGGGCTATTCAAAAATAGCAGATATACAAGCTCATAGCGCGGCACCGAGTGCCGCGCTACAAGCCTGTAGATCTGCTATTTTTGAAAAATCGTGAAAATGTGTGCAAATCTTTGAATATACTGTATATATATTTTTAAAGCAATCATTTTTAACTCAAATCTTTGCTTCTGGGGGGTCCCTGGAACAAAATAGTTTTATGGGGGTCCGTGGCCAAATACATATCATTTTGGGGGTCCTTGACATGAAAAGGTTTTAGCACCACTGATATAGAAACATGCGTTTTTCAGAATACTGTTGAGATTTAGGAGACAACATGTAGAATCAGCTTCAGGTCTCAATGGGTTAAGGAAAGGAGGTCATGTTTTTTCACCACACATAAAGGCATCAACCTGTTGGAATGACGCATCAACCGAATAATTTTCATGCAAAATCTTCGTCAGCGATTTTCATATTCATTATTCAGTGTATAAAGACGTTATATAACTATACTTTGTTGAACCCCAGTTCAAATCTTTGGCAATTCACAAGACACTCTGAAGTCTCGCAAGGAAACAGAAACAGAAACAAGCAGAGGCAATCTAAAAAAAGGACAAAAGGATTGGCAGGACAGCTGAAACCGACACAAGCCTCTCAGGCAATACTCTGAATAAAATCCAACAGACACTGTCCTTAGCTGACCGGAAAGGAATAAATGCACATTTTATAGAATAGCGTTCAAAATTGCATAAGTCAAATGGTAATCGCGACACCGATCCAATTAAGTCGTTTCCCACTAAACAGAACCTGCTTTAGCTTAATAGTGAAGCGGTATAGCGATGCTATATGAAGACATTTTTATTGAAGGGATTACAGAGGCAATGAAAGTTTAATCTCTTTAAAGTAATAGTATTCTCAGTTTGACTGTGTACGTTTTCTTTTAGAAGCAAGATGTCTCCCAGGCATAATGATAGTTTGTTATCAGCGAGCCAGATGCACATTCTACCGAGTTCAGAGCTAAGGCCTTTTTTCAACCTGCAACCTGTCCCTGTCCGAGACCAGCAGAGCCGAGTCATCCGCGAACAGGAACAAGTTGCAGTCACAAGCTGATGTCATGTCGTTTACATCATTGGTTCTCAAAGTGGGGTCCGAGGACCCCCAGGGTACTTGAGGGAGTTCCAGGGGGTCCCCAGATAACTGATGGATAGTTAGGAACCAAATGGACCCTTATAGGTCTGTAACTCTGAGAGTGTACAAATGGAACCAAATGGACCCTAACGGGTCCATTTGGTTCCATTTGTACACTCTCAGAGTTAAATTAAGATTGATTTTCACAATATAAATTGTGGTCCCAGAGATAGAAATGCCATTAAATGGGGGTCCGTAGCCCTAATGCATGTCAAACTGGGGGTCCTTGAAATTAAAATGGCTGAGAATCCCTGTGTCCCTGGCATATCTTTTCAAATGGGGGTCCGCGGGCTAATAAGTGTCAATTTGGGGGTCTTTGACATGAAAAAGTTTGAGAACCACTGGTTTACATATATTAGGAACAGTAAAGGCCCTAGTATGCTTCCTTGCGGAACGCCACAGCTCGGGTGGGGTTCCGTTTACCTCCACCACCCGTTCTCTCCTCTCTAGATAGGATTGCATCCAGCTCACTGATGTGCTGTCAAAACCAATTGCTTTTAGTTTATCAATCAAAATAGAGTGATTAACGGTGTCAAAAGCCTTTTGGAGGTCCAGCTTGACCATGCCGCAGTATTTGATAGTATGCTATCACTCAGCCTGTTCATCAATACCAACCCACCGGCGCCGCCCGCCACCTCACGGAATACCAGCCCATTGAATCAAAACACACCTTTAGTCTTTCCCGTAATCCCATTGTTTCTGTCAGAAAAGCCGGACGTCGTTAAGAACTTTGTTCCACCAAACGGATCACATTACGTTTGCTTGGTCTCTTTATGTAATCTAAACCTGGCACAGAGTTTGTGCATCTTATTTTCCATTGAGCTGATTGATGTTGGATACAAGCGTGCCTGTCATCGGTGTCTGGTTTGGTCTCCGGTCAGGTCGAGCCGCATTCAGGGACGTCACGGGCTCTCAGAAGGTGGGGGGGATGGACTTTCTGTGGACAATATCCCTTACTTTACACTTTGGCTATTTAAAAATAGCAGATATACAAGCTCATAGCGCGGCACAGAGTTTTTTGAATAGCCAAAGAAATCTAAAGTGACACAGATGCGTTCCAGGTCTAAATGGGTTAATCCATTAAGAAGTCATGAACATTTGTATTTTGTTCATAAATCTATCTTTTGTCCATTTTCAGCTCAATCCCAGCTTTTTTCAAATGCAATAAAAGACAATGATTACGGTGCTGTGAACGTTTTTAGTGTTCTGGATATTGTACTGAAATGAATGGAATCCAATGGTTTCCTTGAAGAAAACAAAAACTAACTTTGCTATGGAAAATGGTGGGCAGATAGTGTTAAGTATGCAGTGAGTGAGTCATAGTTAGTGGACTAAACCTGCCAGACAAACGGTATGGCCTCATATTGCTCTGATCTAGAGAGAAAGTGAGGACTAGTTGCAGCCGTCTGTTCGTTGACAGGTTCGGCAACCTGTAGAAAACAACACAAAACAAAAACAAAAAAAGACAAGACTAGGCAAACCTAGCTAAGCCATTAAGACCTAGAACGCATCTGTGTCATTTTTTGATTTGAGCTAAAGGCCTTATTTTACACTTGCTATTCAAAAATAGCAGATCTACAAGCTTTAGATCTACGAGCTTGTAGATCTGCTATTTTTGAAAAATCGTGAAAATGTGTGCAAATCTTTGAATATATATATATATATATTAAGCGAACATTTGTAACTCAAATCGTTGCTTCCGGGGCTCCCTGGAACAAAATATTTTCAGATGGGGCTCCGCTGCGAAATACATATCATTTTGGGGGTCCTTGACATGAAAACGTTTGAGAACCACTGACAGCAACATAGGTTTTTAAAAAAAAAAAACTGATTTAGAAGACATTTTGTAGAATCGGTTTTAACACATTGAGTGCCAGGGGTTTTTCAAAACAGGGTACCTCCAGTGCCTGGAATTTTAACCATTTTTGAACCTTTTTCAAGTAGTCACAAAACATTTTCAGTGATCACCGTCCTCACGGTGATACCCTCATTACACACATAGAGGTCTCGTACTATCCGGGGAAAAAGATTAAAAACATTCGGTAATCCGTTCCATAGTTGCAGCCAGTTGAAAATAGTCGAAAATACATCGAAAAACAAAAAGTACACAGGAGCCGTGATACAGGCTTTTGAAGTCATAAGTTAACCAGGAAGTGGATTGGAGTCTAAATCTTCGTAAAATCATATCTCCTGGTGCTGTGAAGAAAAAAAAGAAGAAAAAAAACGTTTTTGGCACACCTCGTTTGGATTATGAAAAACGGTCCGGACCGTTTTTGGCACTCAATGTGTTAATGGGCTAAGCTGCAGCCTGGATACAGCCAACCACCTGCCTCCTCGTCTTGTGATCTTATCTCCCGTTCTGTTCTGTTCTGTCGCCAGGACTGCCAAAAGTAAAGTTGAGTCATTCTTTGAGAAAATGAGTCAGTGCTGTTTGGATGTGAATGCAAATGATGGGTGTGAATGTGTTCTGAATGCCATGTCATTCCATCGCCAGGCTACAGTATATAAAAGGATGAAGTAAATGTATCAAATATTACGTTTTCAATGTGAATGATCTGAATGCGATGCGTTCTGAATGTAAATCCTTCCAATGCCATCGTCTAGACTCTTTGAATTAATAACTTTTTTGTCTTTGTAGTTACCCAGACAGCTGCATTCACACGCTCATTATAAAACTAAGAGCAAGGGAGAGCATGAGTGAAGCTCTAATGTTAGTTATATAATATACCGTAGACGTATGGAGACAGCGGGGTAGGAAAGGGGACCAATTAAGGATTTTTACTGACACCAGAGAGAAAAACTAATGGGAGCAAACGAGAGCATTCGATAACCTTTTCTCTTTTTGGTCCATTATTAAAAAGGTTGGTAACATTCTGTACAGTTACTTAGACCTGGAATTGTGTCATTTTTAGATTTGAGCTGAAAAGCATTATGTTACACTTTGGGCTATTCAAAAATCGTGAAAATGTGTGCAAATCTTTGAATATATATTTTTTTAAAGCGAACATTTTTAACTCAAATCTTTGCTTCTGGGGGGTCCCTGGAACAAAATATTTTGATGGGGGTCCGCGGTCAAATACATATCATTTTGGGGGTCCTTGACATGAAAAAGATTGAGCACCACTGATATAGAAACATACGTTTTTCAGAATACTGTTGAGATTTAGGAGACATGTAGAATCGGCTTCAGGTCTCAATGGGTTAAGACCGGGAACACATCTGTGTCTATTTTTTTTTAGATTTTTTTTTTGGGCTATTCAAAAATAGCAGATATACAAGCTCATAGCGCGGCACCGAGTGCCGCGCTATGAGCTTTGAGCTTGTAGATCTGCTATTTTTTGAAAAATCGTGAAAATGTGTGCTAATGTGATCATTTTTGACTCAAATCTTTATTCTGCAGATGTCTTTTAAATCCTATCAGTTTATTTTTTGAAAAAAAACTATGTTGCTATAATATCCCTGGTTCTCAAACTTTTTCATGTCAAGGACCCCCAAAATGATATGTATTTTGGCCGCGGACCCCCATCTGAGAATATTTTGTTCCAGGGGCCCCCCAGAAGCAAAGATTTGAGTTAAAAATGTATATACATATTCAAAGATTTGCACATTATTTTCAAGAGCTTGTATATCTGCTATTTTTGAATAGCCAAAGAAATCTTAAAATGACACAGATGCTTTCCCAGTCTTAAAGGGTTAATGGTCCGATCCCCCACCCCACCCCATCATAATCGAGGCAGATGGCTGCCCACCCTAAAGCGTGGTTCTGCTCGAGTCTTCTTCCCGTTAAAGGCGAGTATTTCCTTGCCACAGTCACCAAATGCTTCCTCATGGGTCTCTGCTCTATATGTAAAGTGTATTGAGACATTTGTAGTGATTTGGCACTATAATACTGAATAGAATTCAATCGATATAGTTGCAATTCAAACTGAATTGAATGAACTCTCCCAGTACAACATGAAGTGCTTGCACATCATCGCTGGCTGTGGGATGATGGAGATGCATGCACACATTTCTGTCGAGTTCGTCGAGAGAGCAAAATGAAGAAATGATATCCTGGCACATTTCTGTCTGTCAGACGCACACCGAGGGAGTCAATGTCGTGCGTGTGTTTCAACAATGGGGAGTCAGTCAGTCAGTCAGTCAGTCAGTCAGTCAGTAATCTCTTGAGAACAGATTCTGCTCTGCGTTTGAATCTGTCGGGGGGGTTTGTCATATCGCGTACTGGCCTACAAGTGGGCGTGCCTTCAGATCAGGAAGCAGGCCGCGCTTTACCCAATCAAATGTAGTGGGCGGGATTCATGTGTCCGTCGATCCTTCCCCACTCGAAACAAACCGAAACTAATTAACAATGGCGTCCTCAGACAAAACCACGGAAAGATATTCACATTTTAACTTACTCTTTCATCATAGAAACAAGTGGGCTTATAACCAAAACGATCCATGTTCTCTGGGAGAAGTGGTGTTAGTGTTCCGTGTAGAAATATTGTTAGTGGGAATGAAAACATAGTCGCACCACCGGAAGTGAAAGGCTGAAGGCAGACCAAAACCCCGGTTTCCTTGCGCACGGGTGCTACGTCAACTTCCTCCCAGAGCCAACTGAGATAGTCAAAAACAGCAGAGGACGCTGTTTTTCCTTTTCATTTTGCGATGGGTTCCCAGATTGGGCAGTCAGTTACACACAAGGAGCGAAACGAATAATAACGAAAATGCGACGCGATTATTTCACATCAAACGATTACAGTACTTTGGTGATGCATACGGGTGGATGATTTTATGTGCGGTGAAAAATCGACCTCGTCATCGTTGCATTATAGTATATTCACGTTCTGAGTGGACACATACTCATAACATAAACAGCAGTTTAAATTAATGCATATTAATCGCACGGAATCAACGTTCCTGTGTGTATGGACCTGTTAAGTTGCATCTATTACGAACTCCCTCTCACCTCATGATTCACCAGGAGCCTGGATGGCTTGATTATAGGCTTAAAATAATTGATATGAATATTTTTGGAAATCTCTATGGGAAAAATGCATGGACTATTTTTCAGTGGAACCAGAAAATGGCCACCACTGCTATGCCATATTCTCTCAGGCTTATGGCAAACATTTGTTTGGTTGTTTGTTTGTTTGTTTGTTGGTCGTTCATTGTTGTAGCTCCCTTGTAAAGCGCCCTTGGGTTCATGAAAGGCGCTATATAAATTCAAGCTATTATTCATATTATTATCATTATTATTATTATTATTATTTTACAGTCGACCCCTCCCCCTCTGTAAAAAAATAATCATTCTCGGCCGTGGAAGCGGAGGTTTTATAGTTTGTTGTGGGCTGTATAAGAGGAGAGCCACGGGACAATGCAGCGGCGTTCTAATTAGAATGATGAGCTGTCAGCCTTTGAAACAATTATCTTTGATCCAATTACCAATGCAGTCCTGACTCGTCCGTTCGTTCCTCCATCATGCCCGTTACATGCACTGACTGTTCAGACCACAAATTGGACCACAAACATTATGACGGTAAAGTGGACAGCATGCTCTGTATGCATGATGACACATTCTGCCCAACTGGAAGGTAAACACAATGCATCCAAGCAAACAACCACAGAAATAGATGATAATCATCACACAGCCAGTATTTATTTGAGCTGGGTGGGTAATAGAAGATTGATAAATGGACAGAGGCTGAGAAGCTTGCACTGATTAGTCACCGTCAGTGGTGGAAGAAGTACTCAGATATGTTACTTAAGTAAAAGTAGAGATACCACAATATAAAAATACTCTGTTACAAGTAAAAAGGCCTGTGTCCAAAAATGTTACTAAAAGTATTGCCATCAAAATATACTTTTATATCGCCGAGACAGTTTGTTTATTTTTGGACCACAATTCTTATATGAGACGATTCTAAGATGACCCAATGTTATTCTCCATAGAGAAATTACTTTACGAACCAGGGGATGAACGAGTGATGTCAGGACTTCTGTACTGTGTAAAATAGGGCTAAAGTGGTTAATGTATGTTTTATAATGTAATAATCTATATCTGCAAAGTAACTTAACTAAACTTTTCAAATAATTGTGGTGGAGTAAAAGTACAATATTTGCCTCTGAGATGCAGTGGAGTAAAATGATTGAAAATGGGAAATACTCAAATAAAGTGCAAATACCTCAAAATTGTACTTAAGTACAGTACTTGAGTAAATGTACTTACAGTAGTTACTTTACACCACTGATAATGACATGCCTAAATAGGACGCCAGTTTGAAAGTGGTCCCTCTGTTTAAATAGAGCTTCGGTCACAGAACTCAGCAGGATTGGATTAAAGTCCCTCTGAACATGGTCATGTTTCAATCATCTCCCTTCAAAAAAACACCCCAAAGGAGCATTTACACTACCTTTTTCCTCTGCTCTATCGCTGTCCTCATGTAGCATTCCATACCCCTTGAATTATGCATACTCTACGTTTGATCCACAAGAATTTGGCTAATCCAGAGAACTGTATGCACAGAAAATGCACCGCGTTCCGCGACCAAACAGCAAAACAGATGGCAAGGCAGCTTGGTTGACGAGACCACTAGTGAATCAAGAATCGAGAGGGTTTATTCGTCACTCACTAATACAGGTACAAGCAGCGAAATGTCGGTGCGGCTTACAATACAATATGAACAATATAATACTGGATTTTAATGTAATGAAAAACAGTGGTGCCGGGTTATGAGGGAGCGTGTTGCATCACAAAACATCCCTGCATACTTCCTTATTGAATCATGCTGCATTTATAGTGAGGCTCTGATTGGCATTCTTTGTGTGAAATCACACATCAAATTTCCAGTGACTGCCTGCCAGTCCGAAGACCAGATTTTAGTTGTAAAACTATACTAATGTTTAGGAGATATGCAGAGTGTAAGAAACTACCAGGGTTTTTATGGGTAACCTTAAAAAAAAGACATTAACCAAACATAAAAAACACAATTTGTGGGCAGTGCAGTGGATCTTTAACCAATGAATCCCTATACTTTATTGACTGAAGTCCCCCAGAGGTCTATACTAGGGCCCCCTCCTACCAAATCTCTTCGGCAAAAGTAGCCAATAGAAAATATAATTGTGAGCTTGTAGATCTGCTATTTTCACCAAAGGTTTTCCCCAGACTATAGGAACACTATGGTTTGTGTGGTTTAAGTAACTCATCATGTCAAACAAGGACTGGACCACCCAGCCATGTTGCTTCAGGTCATGTGGTAGAATTCACCACTGAGACAGGAGTTCATCCAGAGAACCAAAACACACAGAGCAGAAAACAGCAGCCTTTGATGATTCACAGATCAACTCAGTGACACTGTCCAGTAATTCAGAAAGTAATGGTTACATTAATGTTGATTAGCCTCTAGATCACATATGATCACTTGGATATTCCTCACGTCCAACTTCAGTTGGATAGACTTGGCAAAGACAGCATACAGTACACACACACACACACACACACACACACACACACACACACACACACACACACACACACACACACACACACACACACACACACACACACACACACACATACACACATACACATACACTCACACGCCTTCAATGACACACAAACACGCACACACACATGCGCGCATACACGCACCTTCAATGACACGCACGCACTCACACACACACACACACACACATGCACGCATACATGCACCTTCAATGACACGCACGCACACACACACACACACACACACACACACACACACACACACACACACACACAGGCAAATCAAATCAGCGTTGATTAGACTCCCCTGTGGATTGTTATAAAGGCTAATAGGTTTCCCCCAAAACGGAAAAATGAAAAATAATTATGCAGTTCCTTTTCATGAACAATGAGTAAATATCATCTGGGTAATACGATAAAGGCTTTCAATATGGAGGTTAACCATGTGGTTATCCGTCTAATAAGGAGTAATCAAAAGACCCTAAATATTTTGTAAGCCCACCAATCACGACGCAGGTCGTGCCGCACCGTACGTACCGTAACAGATGGATTATGCTGAGCCTGGTTAAATATTCCTTAACCCTTTAAGACCGGGAACCAATCTGTGTCATTTTAAGATGTCTTTGGCTATTCAAAAATAGCAGATATACAAGCTCATTGCGCGGCACCGAGTGCCGCGCTATGAGCTTGTAGATCTGCTATTTTTTTTTTTTATCGTGAAAATGTGTGCAAATCTTTGAATATATTTTTCTTAAAGCCAACATTTTTAACTCAAATCTTTGCTTCGGGGGATTCTATAAATGTCTTCTAAATCCTAAAGGTCATTACACACCAGCGAATATGCGAATATACGCAAAATTCGGACTTGTTCAGAATAATTAAAAGACGCTTTTTCGCTTTTTCGCTCCATGGAAGCTTGCATTGACTTTATAAGGTTTTAAAAAAAACATATTATTCGCATTAAAAATTCGCCCCCGGTGTGTAAGGGGCTAAAAAGTAACAGTTTAAAAAAAAACTTATATTGCTATAAAACTCAAACTTTTTTTCATTTCAAGGACCCCCGAAATGATATGTATTTGGCCGTGGACCCCCATCTCAAAATATTTTGTTCCAGGGACCCCCCAGAAGCAAAGATTGTATATATATATATTCAAAGATTTGCACATATTTTCACGTCTTTTTCCAAAAAATAGCAGATCTACAAGCTATGAGCTTGTAGATCTGCTATTTTTTAATAGCCAAAAGAAATCTTAAAATGACACACATGCGTTTCCCGGTCTTAAAGGGTTAATTAAAGTCTGCACACAAGAAGTCCCTCAACAGGCCTGTGCACAAATTGGCTCCATCTAACATTACTTTTCTGATTCCAGCTCCTCACACATTACAGTATTATGCTGATGGCTCAAAAAATTCCATGCATTCCCTCCGGGGACTGTGTTGATTATGAATTAATTTCATATTCGCACACCAGTAGCCACAGTTTCAGTGGGGGGCAGCATGAGATTGAAACAAAATTGCCTGTAGATGATTTTAAATGAAACACATTTTGTGCCTTTGCTCCTCAGAAATCCCAAATCACTGCACGAGCGTGAAATCCATTTAAACGCAAGCATTCACAAGCTGAATGTCAAACATACATCATATGCATACATATAGGTACACCCATACGTGGTGAAATACTACAGGTAAATATCTTGACACAGAAGGATATCCATAAAAAAAATCACTTAACCCATTAAGACTGGGAACACATCTGTGTCATTTTAGATGTCTTTGGCTATTCAAAAATAGCAGATATACAAGTTCATAGCGCGGCACCGAGTGCTATGAGCTTGTATATCTGCTATTTTTGAAAAACCGTGAACATTTGTGCAAATCTTTGAATGTATATATATTTTTTTAAGCATCATTTTTTAACTCAAATCTTTGCTTCTGGGGATTCTACAAATGTCTGGTTCTCAAACTGTTAAGGACCCCCAAAATTATGTGTATTTGGCCGCGGACCCCCATCTCAAAATAAGTTGTTCCAGGGACCCCCCCAGAAGCAAAGATTTGAGTTACAAATGTTCGCTTGAAATAAAAAATATACATTCAAAGATTTGCACACATTTTCATGATTTTTCAAAAATAGCAGATCTACAAGCTCATAGCGCGGCACTCGGTGCCGCGCTATGAGCTTGTATATCTGCTATTTTTGAATAGCCAAAGAAATCTTAAATGACACAGATGCGTTCCCGATCTTAATTGGTTAATGAAATGTGTCGTGACGGGAGGTTACAAGTATCTCTGTCCTTCTGCTTCGTCATCAGTTTCACATCACTGTCGGGGGAGGAAGCACAAAGAAAACAGCTTATGGTCTGACCTACCGCCCACAGCCGTGGATTATAATACCTGCTTGGCTCCCCGGTGTAGAACCACCCCTCCCCCCCCCCCCCCCCTGTGCGTGTTGCACACAATAATTCACAATTTATGCAACATGCAGGCTAGTTCAATTCAGTTCAGTTGCTATGGCACTCAGACCTGATTGAGAACAAGGCAATGTTTCTCGATGAAACATTTCAATACCATTGAAAACAAGTCGAAAATCAAACCATGTTAGAATGTGAACAGCCTTGTGTGAACAGCCTTGTGTGAACAGCCTTGTGTGAACAGCGTGGCTCCGATGTGGGTCTCGGACTTTATGTGCAGGGGCGTCACGGCCATTCACTGTCAGGTGTATGGCCGAAGTAGTGATAGGATCACTACTTGAACATAGGTGTTACATACACTTAATCATATTAGTTTACTTTTTGCTCACCAAGCCTTATTTCTCATTTCAGACCAGCCAGTCTCCCGTACCTGACCAGTGCAGAAAGACTACCGTACCACTCCACTCCAGTTCGCCGGAACAGTGGGAGCAGGTTGGTCTTTATTGTTTTATGGCACTGTTGTTGAAAATGTGTACGACGCGACACCCTCACTCTCACAGATCCGTGATTTCATACCCCCCACTTTTTGAAAAAATCACACCCTGTGCGAAGGAAGCGGTGCCTTTGGGGCGGGGCTTAACTCATTTCAGTGCGTCCCTATTGGTGGTCTGAGTCCACTTACCAAATTTGTACTTGGTAGCATGCTGCAAACTGGAATAATGGCTGTTTAAAGCCCAGCCAATGGGCAGACAGAGGGGGCGGAGCTTAAGTAATTACAGTTCGTCCCTATTGGTGGTCTAAGTCCACATACCAAATTTGGACTTGGTGGCATGCTGCAAACTGGAGTTATAGCTGTTTAAATGCCGTGCTCAAACGGACGGACATAACATACGGACGTCACGTGTGTGTGTGTGTGTGTGTGTTTGTGTGTGTGTGTGCGTGTGTTCGTGTCTGCGCATGTGTGCAGTATTGGCTTGTGTGTTTGTGTGTGTGTGTGTGTGTGTGTGTGTGTGTGTGTGTGTGTGTGTGTGTGTGTGTGTGTGTGTGTGTGTGTGTGTGTGTGTGTGTGTGTGTTGAAGTGGCACATGTGTTGCTTCTTTGCCGTGTTCAACAAAATCCGCCCAAAAAAACGCAACATTTTGAAAATACAGAATTTGTTTACATTTGACAGTTACAAATGTTTTTCACGCTTTTTCAAAAATAGCAGATCTACAAGCTCATAGCGCGGCACTCGGTGCCGCGCTATGAGCTTCTATATCTGCTATTTTTGAATAGCCAAAGTGTAAAGTAAGGGGTATAGTCCACCGAAAGTCCACCCCCCCACCTTCTGAGAGCCTGTGACGTCCCTGTTCATGTGAACAGCCTATGACGTCTGTCAGTTTATGACATATCTATGACCTATAACTTGAACAATCTCAGCCCCTCCTCAGAGCCCCATTGTCTAAGTTAAATAATTGAGAAGCGTTTTTTTTTTATAATCAAAGTGAAATATATTTTTGTAATAATAGACCAAATTGATTAGTCCGATTAACCACTTACGACCTATTGAATGCGTTGTTGTACAACGGCGTTGTGCAAAAACTGACGATCTCTACAAGCTCACAAAGCGTCCTAATGCAACGCGTTGTGAGCTTGTAAATATACTATTTTCGCTACTTTAGCAATTTTTTGGGGGGGAAAATGTTTCCAATAATGACGAGAAACTATGTAATGTTTTACCCAAACATCCATCATTTTATTCAAATCGGTGAGCTCATATAATCAATTAAATTGATCATTATTCAGTACGATTAACCGGTGCACCTCTACATGCAATCCGTGCATAGATACTGTACATACAGTACATGCACGTATCATGCACACACACACACACACACACACACACACACACACACACACACACACACACACACACACACACACACACACACACACACACACACACACACACACAGGCATGCGTTTGCAACACTGTCACTTTCTACAGCCCCGTTGTCGTGTAGTTAGACAGTTGCACGCTTGTTAACCCATTCAAACCGGGAACGTATATCTGTGTAACCACTTTATCCATATTTTGTACTTAGGCTATTCAAAAATAGCAGATCTACAAGCTCATAGCGCGGCACCGAGTGCCACGCTATGAGCTTGTAGATCTGCTATTTTTTGAAAAAAGCTTGACCATTTAGTGCATATATTTTAATATATATATATATTTTTTTTTAAATGGAACATTTGTAACTCAAATCTTTCTGCGACGCGTTGTGAGCTTGTAGATCGGCTATTTTCAGCATGCAACCAAGTGTAAAACCAGCCATTACGGAGCCATCAAGGCACCGCCAAAATACATTTTAGTCGACTAAATCAACTGTAGATTTAGTCGACTATAATCGTATGATATTTAGTCGACTAAAACTAGACAAAAACTAAAACATTTCAGATGGCCCTGGAACAAAATATTTTGAGATGGGGGGTCCGCGGCGAAATACATATCATTTTGGGTGGTCCTTGACATGAAAAAGTTTAAGAACCACTGATATTATAGCAAACTGTTGGGATTTAGAAGACATTTGTAGAATCCCCCAGAAGCAGAAGATTTGAGTTACAAATGTTTGCTTTAAAAAAAAATATATATATATATATATATATATATATATATATATATTCAAAGATTTGCCCACATTTTCACGATTTTTCAAAAATAGCAGATCTACAAGCTCATAGCGCGGCACTCGGTGCCGCGCTATGAGCTTGTAGATCTGCTATTTTTGAATAGCCAAATGACACAGATGCGTTCCCGGTCTTAATGGCTTAAACAGAGCTCTGAGCCAAGCTGGATTGGATACGACACACTTTCTGCAGCGTCAGCCAGGTGAGGTAAAAATGATCTTCCGCAGCTGTTGCGGTGGAACTCAACTCATGAACGGTGACGGCGGGCCTCGTGTAAAGAGCCCATCACTCCCCGAGCACCGCTCTACGGTTTCACACACACACACACACACACACACACACACACACACACACACACACACACACACACACACACACACACACATTAACATCCCCCGTGGAAGACATCAGATACGAGCGCCGAGCGCAGAGAAACCCACGCCAGCTTTGCATTCTAGTCGTTCTGTCGGGTCGGGTGGAAATCTCATATGTATGTATGTATGTATGTATGTATGTATGTATGTATGTATGTATGTATGTATGTATGTATGTCCAAAAACTGTTACTTTTCTGGAAATGGACAACAATTAAACCTGTGTTCCAATCGGTGGTGTAAAGTAACTAAGTACATTTACTCAAGTACTGTACTTCAGTACAATTTTGAGGTATTTTTTTACTTCACTGGAGTATTTCCAATTTTTAATACTTTTACTTCTACTCCACTACATCTCAGAGGCAAATATTGTACTTTCACTCCACTACAATTATTTGAAAACTTTAGTTACTTTGCAGATATAAATGAAATCTTTGAATGATTACATTATAAAACACACATTAACCACTTTAGCCCTATTTTATACCTAGGCTATTTGAAAATAGCAGATCTACAAGCTCACAACGCGTCGTATTTTCAAACATTTTAGTACTTTTACTTTTGGTACTTTAAAAACATTTTGATACCAAATGCGCTTTTACTCAAGTAAATTTTGAATTCCGGACTTTTACTTCTAACATTGCAGTATTGATACTTTTACTTAAGTAAAGTAAAACACAGAGTACTTTTTCCATGCACCACTGGTTCCAATAGATCCAATCAATGTAGTTATTATTTAGTCACAAGCTCTAGTTCCTATTTTTCATTGGTTCAATATGTACTGTATCCATAAATCCTACATACAGACTTAAAGGTGTAGACTTATGTTCTATCAATTACACACCCCATGAAGCCTTGAAATCATGCAGATTTTTTTTGTTTTTGTCACATTCCTAAGCCAATCATTTGATGACCGGCGGAGACTCAATGGAGACTCTTTGAGTCTCCTACCGGAACTACTCCTTTAACCACTTTCAACGTATAGCATCCCTATTTGAGGCATGTCATTATAGGCAAAATTTCTTTCTTGTAAAGAAATGGTCAAAATAGCAGATCTACAAGCTGAACAACATGTCACATCACAACGTTGGGAGCTTATAGATCTGCTAGTCCCGCTACGTTTGTGTTTGTGTCAAACGACAAAGTACAAAACACAAAATGTATTTATGTGGAGATACAGGGTTTCTGCAATAAAGCTTTTAACCCTTTAAGACCTGGAATTGTGTCATTTTTAGATTTGAGCTAAGAAAGCATTATTTTACACTTTGGCTATTCAAAAATAGCAGATATACAAGCTCATAGCGCGGCACCGAGTGCCGCGCTATGAGCTTGTAGATCTGCTATTTTTGAAAAATAGTGAAAATGTGTGCAAATCTTTGAATATATATATTTTTAAAGCGAACATTTTTAACTCAAATCTTTGCTTCTGGGGGTCCCTGGAACAAAATATTTTGAGATGGGGGTCCGCGGCCAAATGCATATAATTGTGGGGGTCCTTGACATGAAAAAGATTGAGCACCACTGATATAGAAACATAAGTTTTTCAGAAAACTGTTGAGATTTAGGAGACATGTAGAATCGGTTTCAGGTCTTAAAGGGTTAATGCAGTCCTTCGTTCTTCTCCTCGTGCACACTCCGGTGTGTTTTTATGTGGTCGTATCCCTCTCACCCCCCCCCCCCCCCCCATCCCCCCGCTGTTCCTTTATTCAGACAGTGACCTTCAGCTGAGTGAGAAAACAGCATCGCTGTAACCGCTCCAGATTCACACATTAATATTAAATACCGTAACTCCAGCCAGGGAGACAAAACATAAGACTTCACTCCCCACAGGCAGCATGGGTGGGGTTCTGCATACCTGTGTGTGTGTGTGTGTGTGTGTGTGTGTGTGTGTGTGTGTGTGTGTGTGTGTGTGTGTGTGTGTGTGTGTGTGTGTGTGTGTGTGTGTGTGTGTGTGTGTGTGTGTGTGTGTGTGTGTGCAGTCAATACAGAATACACACCACAGGCCATCGGCGATGTCAATGGGAAATGTTACGGATCAGCGTGGAGTTCAGGAGAAGAGGTCTGCTTCAGTTCACACAGATTCTATTGGGTTTTCGGTACATACTGTACGTGGCGTGCATTCATTGCCAGCAAGAGAAAGCATATAATAGTCTTATTGTATAGACTTATACGTCAATAGTTTAGTCTTATTTATCTATAGTTAACCGAAAAAGCCTATACAGTTGGCTATGGAAGCCTAAACTCGAAATCAGCATTTTGTCTATTGTCTAAAAAATAGTTTTTCCCCCACTTTTTCTTTTTGAAAGGTTTCACCTATAATGGCATGACGTGCCCAAAATAGTGATGCCAGGTTGAAAGTAGTCTGGGAGGCTTCGGCTCGAAGCCTGGACAGCAGGGGCGCGGCCACTGCGTTCCGATTCAAATCAACAGCCAATGAAGAAAAGGGGGCGGGATCCACATGCAGTGGGTGTTGCATGTACTGTAAATAGGAGCGACGGGAAGCAATTTCCCCTTGAGAAATTGCGGCCGCCATTGTTGTGTACTGCTGTTTGCCTCTCGTCGGACTGTTTAGACGAGTTGCACAGCTCTCAGACGACCGGTAAGAGGCGTGTCCGCTCAGATTCTGAGCGTGAGTTACATCCCGCCCACAAATACCAGGGCTCTGGCCCATAAGTTCCTCGCCCCTCCCGTTTTTATGCGAGAGCTGGCGAAAACTTCTGGGAACTCAGATTAGGTTGAAAGTGTTATTTCGCAGGACACAAAACGGCATCCTCTTGGAGCAACTCTATAGGAAGAGACATACATTTTGTGAACGTAGCCTAACTATCTCCATGCTATAGCCTCCGTTTGTTTCCGTATCCGCTTTGTCTGCCGTTGTTATTTATTTATTTCCCAGCTCAAGAGTGCAATGGTGCAAGAGTCTGGTCTGTCTTCACAGCCATGTTGATTTCGTCGACTAAAAACGAAAAACGTTCTTTTTTCACTGACAAAAACGTAATAAAAACTATGCTTTGATGACTAAAACTAAAAATACAAGACAATTTCGCCAACAAATAAAAACAAGACTAAAATGTTAGGGACGAGCGGAGAAGAGATCCAGTAGAACTAAAAAAGACAAGTCATTTTTATGTTTGGTTGCGCTCGGGTGTTGCGCTCTGAAAATAGCCGATCTACAAGCTCACAACGCGTCGCAGCGCGACGCGTTGTGAGCTTGTAGATCGGCTATTTTCAGCATGCAACCAAGTGTAAAATCAGCCATTACGACGCCATCAAGGCAACGCCAAAATACATTTTAGTCGACTAAATCAACTGTGGATTTAGTCGACTATAATCTTATGATATTTAGTCGACTAAAACTAGACAAAAACTAAAACATTTCAGATGGCTAAAATATGACTACAACTAAATGGAATTTTCATTCAAAACACTATGACTAAAACTAAATCAAAATTTGCTGTCAAAATCAACACAAATGCTCCAAAGTCTGGTGGTTATTACTGCCAAATCACAGGTGGGAAGAGATAAGAGGCCAAAGAACAAGTGTGTGGAACGTTAACCCATTAACCCATTTTTAGATTTGAGCTAAAAAGCATTATTTTACACTTTGGGCTATTCAAAAATAGCAGATCTACAAGCTCATAGCGCGGCACCGAGTGCCGCGCTACGAGCTTGTAGATCTGCTATTTTTGAAAATATGTGAAAATGTGTGCAAATCTTTGAATATATGTATTTTTAAAGCGAACATTTTTAACTCAAATCTTTGCTTCTGGGGGGTCCCTGGAACAAAATATTTTGATGGGGGTCCGTGACCAAATACATATAATTTTGGGGGTCCTTGACATGAAAAAGATTGAGCACCACTGATATAGAAACGTACTTTTTATAGAAAACTGTTGAGATTTAGGAGACATCGGCTTGCAGGTCTCAATGGGTTAAAGCAGGAGAGACAGCGCTAACCCCGGGCCCTAACCTATCCCTATCATTCTACATTACACTCAGCCATCTATCAAGCAGGGGAGTTATTGACTAGCAGTTAAAATGGCCTCTCCTGCTAGAGCGCTCATCATCGTTAAGTGAACTGAAGCTTGTGACGGCTTAAGAGTCTGTGTCTCTGTATAACGTCGTCTCGTCCTACAGGGGCGTCGTTTCCCCAAACACTGGGCCGGGCGGGGACACAATTTTGGGGTCGCGGGGTCCATTTTCATGGGTTGCAAGTAAATATCTCCTTTTTGTCATTTCATACGTATTTGGTTTTTACATTATTATTCCAAAAGATTTTCAGAAATCTTTTGAATCTTTCAGAAATGTTCAATAAAAAACGAAAACAAATCCATGAACTAAAGGTAGGGTAAGGGATATTTTTGGGTTAAAACAGGATTTTGTTAAAAGGTTAAAGCACTATATTCTGATAGTAATCATTGCTATAGAGTGTTTGTTCAGTAACTCCCCCGTCTCTCCAGCTCTTTAATAAACAGAAAATACATTTTCCGGTAGGTGTCAAAATCTCAGCCAATCAGGAGAAAGTACCCATTTTTAAGCTTCATTTGTATAGTGTTCCAGTTCCAATTTTGCCTGCTCATTTCTTAGTGTCATCACTTCCAATTTCACTTGTTTAATCTACAGTATATCCTGATTGAGTTCTCTATCCTGATTGGATAAAATTGGAAATGAAACTGAAACGAAAATGCATTTTCTGTTTTATAAAGAGATGGAGAGACAAGGAGACTCCTTTTACTGAACAAACACTCTATAGCAATGAGTACTATCAGAATATAGAGCTATTTAACACTTATTTTAACCAAAGAAAATCACTTACCCTACCTTTAAGAAATGGGCCATTAGCATCCACAAGAAATAGTGAAAATACCAGATTTGCATTGTAACGCGTTGTGAGCTTGTAGATCGGTTATTTTAGCTATTGAAAAGTGGTTAATTCATAATGTATGTAAGTTTCGGCCCTTGGGCAAATGAGAGACCTAATGTATCTGTTGGGTCTCAGCTGAAAAAGTTTGGGCAACCAATGGTCTCAGTACCAGAGATTTTCCCAGACTGCAGTGTGACCCACAAATCCAGCATTCACATGGTCCCGGGACACACCGAGGGGTCCTTGAAGGGGGTTCCAGGTGGGGAACAGTTTAACCCTTTAAGACCTGAGGCGATTCTTTAAAATGTTTTCTAAATCCTAACAGTTTTTTGAAAAAAAAAAATAAAACATATTTTTTTCAAGATTTTTCTAAAATAGCAGATCTACAAGCTCATACCGCGGCACTCGGTGCCGCGATATGAGCTTGCATATCTGCTATTTTAAACCAGCCCTATTTTATATTTCGGCTATTTTTTTAAAAATATTTTGATAGATTTTGACTTAATTTGTCTAAATTTGATCTTCTCTTATGAGGGTTCCATATCAATTTGCCCATAATAACCCTGGACTATAGGGGAAGGAGAACCAACAGGATTTCAGGAAAAGCCCTCTCTCTGCCCTTCATGTAAATAATTCCCGGGGTCCAGCAGCAGGGGACAACATGCAGACTTTCCAGTTGGACAGTTCCAATGGAGTCTGTTTGGCTTCTGCGCTGTGCAGACCACATTAATATTCATAATATCAGCTCACATTTCAGTGTGCGGCTCATTAACCCATTAAGACCGGGGAAAGCATCTGTGTGTGTCATTTTTAGATTCCTTTGGGCTATTCAAAAATAGCAGATATACAAGCTCATAGCGCGGCACCGAGTGCCACGCTATGAGCTTGTATATCTGCTATTTTAGAAAAATCTTGCAAATATGTGCAAATCTTTGAAAGATATATGTTTTAAAGCGAACATTTGTCAATCAAATCTTTGCTTCTGTGGGGGTCCCTGGAACAACATATTTTGAGATCGGATCCGCGGACAAATACATGTCATTTTGGGGGTTCTTGACATGAAAAACGTTCCAGAACAACAACATAGCAACATACGTTTTTTTTCAAAAAACTGTTAGGATTTAGAAGACATTTGTAGAATCCCCAGAAGCAAAGATTTTCGCTTTAAAAAATATACATCCAAAGATTTTTCTAAAATAGCAGATCCACAAGCTCATAGCGCGGCACTCGATGCCGCGCTATGAGCTTGTATATCTGCTATTTGTTATAGCCAAAGAAATCTTAAAATGACACAGATGCGTTCCCGGTCTTAATGGGTTAAGTCAAGGTGACTGCAGGAGGAAGAAAATGTGAGGAGATAATTTCAGTACAACCTGCAGTAAAAGCGGCATGGGGCACATTTAATCTATTCCTGTATAACAGGCCACCACTCTAAAACAAAACTTAAATTGCCAAACTGACA
>NC_139943.1:9884742-9919742 GCF_963454915.1 Gymnoscopelus microlampas | reverse complement strand
TGTGAAGTTTTGAAGTGGCACATCTGTAGGATTTAGAAGACATTTGTAGAATCCCCCAGAAGCAAAGGCTTGAGTTAAACATGTTGGCTTTAAAAAAATTATATTATTCAAAAGATTTGCACAAACTTTCACGATTCCTTCAAAAATAGCAGATCTACAAGCTCATAGCGCGGCACTCGGTGCCGCGCTATGAGCTTCTATATCTGCTATTTTTGAATAGCCCAAAGAAATATAAATATATGACACAGATGTTTTCCCGGTCTAAATGGGTTAATAGCAATGAAAGGGTATGCAATGTACGGTAGATAAATCAATCTATCTGCTCCACTGATATTTTTGGTGTCCTGGGGCTGGTTAGGCTGCAGGAGAGATGAAGAAGTGTGCATGGGCAAGTTAAGGGGATGATTTATGAGTTTAGACTTGAGCAGCAGCAGCTGCGGGGAGACAATAGGACCGACCGGCCTGCATGCAGGCAGCCCACCTTATGGGGAAGGGGAACGCTAAACCTTTTGGACAGTAATGAGCGTGGAGTATGTGTAGCTACAAATGGACCGCTAAACAGAGCAACACGCTTTTATAGCATGTTGTGTTTTGTAGACATCATAAGGAGGACGCGTTAAAATCTCATGAATGAATAGTATCGTCCCTTTTCTGGGCTGAACATTCGGCGAAAACAGCAGATATACAAGCTAGCAGCGCTATTGTGT
This sequence comes from Gymnoscopelus microlampas, assembly GCF_963454915.1. NCBI lineage: Eukaryota > Metazoa > Chordata > Actinopteri > Myctophiformes > Myctophidae > Gymnoscopelus > Gymnoscopelus microlampas. Next base: position 9,919,035 of record NC_139943.1, on the reverse strand, counting down.
TGCTGCGCGTTGTGAGCTTGTTCATCGGTTATTTTTTGGCAAAGATAGGTGGGGGCCTAGTATAGAGCCCTGGGGGGACTCCGGCCAACTAAGTATCAGTGTTGATTTTGACAGCAAATTTTGATTTAGTTAGTCTTTTGAATAAAGTTCCATTATGTTTTAGTCATCTGAAATGTTTTAGTTTTTGTCTAGTTCTAGTCGACTAAATGTCATAAGGTAAAATGTATTTTGGCGGTGTCTTGATGACGTCGTAATGGCAGATTTTGCACTTGGTTGCATGCTGAAAATACCCGATCTACAAGCTCACAACGCCAGCTTGTATGTAGATCGGCTATTTTCAGAGCGCAACACCCGAGCGCATCCAAACATAAAACGACTTGTCTTAGTTCTACTGGATCTCTTCTCCACTAGTCCCTCACTAACATTTTAGTCTAGTTTTTATTTGTTGACGAAATTGTCAATATATTTATTCATAGTCTTAGTCATCGTAGCTTGGTTTTTCAACACTGCTAAGTGTAGGGTTGAAGTGGCTTCATAGAAACACAGCAGTGCCTCTCTGCAGCTCACTGCACATCAACTTGAAAGAAAACTGGAGGCTTTGCAGTAACACAAACTGAAGATGGCTTTGATGAATCATTGCTGCAGTCTTCATCAATTAGAATTAATTAGAATTGGAAATCTCACTCTTTATTTTGTAATAAGCTGGAAGATGTATGGAGGAAATAGTGATGGATGAGGCCCCGTCAGTCTCTCCACATGCGTGATGCATGACAAGTTGTCCAGGGTCTTAACCCATTAAGACCGGGAACGCACCTGTGTGCCATTTTAAGATTTCTTTTGGCTATTCAAAAATAGCAGATATACCGAGTGCCGCTATATGAGCTTGTAGATCTGCTATTTTTTGAAAAATGATATAAATATATATATTTATACTGTATATATATAAAAAATAAAAAAAAATAAAAAAAGCTTAACTCAAATCTTTGCTTCTGGGGGATTCTACAAATGTCTTCTAAATCCTTTTTTTTATTTTTTGAAAAAAACGTTTGTTGCTATAATATCAGTGGTTCTCAAACTTTTTCATGTCAAGGACCCCCAAAATTATATGTATTTGGCCGCGGACCCCCATCTGAAAATATTTTGTTCCAGGGACCCCCCAGAAGCAAAGATTTGAGTTAAAAATCTATATATATAATATATATATTCAGATGATTTGCACAAATTGTCACGATTTTTATTTCAAAAATAGCAGATCTACAAGCTCATGAGCTTGTAGATCTGCTATTTTTGTATAGCCCAAATAAATAAAAAAATGTACAGAGATGCGTTCCCTGTCTTAAAGGGTTAATCACAGCCAACCTCACCGCCGGCTTGGACCCGTCAACAGACAATGGCCTCCCACGGCTGGAGCGGTGCATGGACTGCAAATGACTTCTACTAGTGATAATTTATATAATTTAATACAGAGACGAGGGACCAGGCATGAGCCGCCAGTGGCTCTCCTGTCGCAGGTTAATGTCTGATGGAGAATATAATAGAGAATGATCACAGAAAGAAATGAAAGAAGCTGGATCATAGCACATAAATCCTATAGCTGGGGGATTGAACCTCGAGACCACAAGGGAGGATTAATCCATTCAGACCGGGAACGCATCTGTGTCATTTTTAGATTTCTTCAAGGCTATTCAGAAATAGCAGATCTACAAGCTCATTTCTTACAGGCTACGAGCTTGTAGATCTGCTATTTCTGCTATTTCTGAAAAATCGTGAATATTTGTGCAAATATATATTTTTTTAAAGCGAACATTTGTAACTCAAATCTTTGTTTCTGGGGGGGGTCCCTGAAAAAACATATTTTGTGATGGGGGTCGCCAGCCAAATACATATAATTGTGGGTGGTCCTTGGCATGGAACAAGATGGGGGTCCGCGACCAAATACATGTCATTTTGGGGGTTCCTTAGCATGAAAAAAGTTTGAGAACCACTATATAGACATTATAGCAACATAACGTTTTTTCAAAAAACTGTTAGGATTTAAAAGACATTAACTAGAATCCCCCAGAAGCAAAGATTTGAGTTACAAATGTTTCGCTTTAAAAAAATATATATATATTCAAAGATTTGCAAAAAATGGCAGGATAAAAAAAAGGCAGATCTACAAGCTCATAGCACTATGAGCTTGTATATCTGCAATTTTTGAATAGCCACAAAGGAATCTAAACATGACACACAGATGCGTTCGTTCCCGGTCTTAATGGGTTAATGTATGGTGACTTGAGAGCTGGCTGCCCTCTAGACTATATGCCTCTCTTGCCTGATAAGAGAAATCCGAGCGCGCTGCACTTCAGATGCAGAACCGGATAGAGTTTGGGATTACGGTATGGACTGGAGGTCCGTGCCAAGGACCTGCATTTAGCCCTGCATTGGCCCACCCCCGTTTTTTGTCCACGCTTCACACGGTTCAGAGCGCAAGGGTTGCCAGATCTGCTTATTATAATTTCCCCGCAAGATTGTATTTGAAAATAGCCGATCTTACAAGCTCACAACGCGTCGCATCGCAACGCGTTGTGAGCTTGTAGATCTGCAATTTTCAAATAGCTGATGTATATGTTAAAGGTTCTATGACATTCATTTTCACTTTTTTTTATTTTTTATGTTTTTTTTGGGGGGTTTTATGACCTCAATTACACCAAAAAAATCTGAACTTTGAACATTCAGTGGATTTTCTGTGGTCTGGGGTTTTCTGAATAATTGGGCTGAAAAGTAATCTGAGCTTGGCCCTTCGGCAGTGAGGTCACAGTCGATTAATCCCGCCCACTCTCCTCCTCGCCCCTCCCCTCCCCTTTGGGGGGGGGGGGGGCGGAGCAGAGGCGATGATTGACAGGCAAAATCCCTCAACAGCGACACCCGCAGGCAAATATTATTTTTTCATTAGAGTTGAAAAGGCTTTAGAAATGTGAGAGAAAAACACCTGCCATGGATCAATGGAGTGGAATTTTTTGTTAAAACATTCTATACACGTTTGAAGGACCATGACAAAGACTTTTAATGTGTGGTAAAACTGAACGTCATGAAACCTTTAAAGTGCTCTTGTGGCCCATAGTCGCTTCTTTTGGGCTGTTTTTTCCTCCTAGACCTGGTTGCTTGTTTCTCTCACATAATCTGGCAACACTGTTCAGAGCGCAGGCTCAGTGTCCCACGCAGGCCCCAAGGGATACTCATTACAAGGCTGGCACGCAGGTCGGTCCCGGGCCCGCGGGCCCCCCCTCTCAGACCCCAGGTACTAGGTATCAACCATTTCAGCGGCGCTAATGCAAGTTGACAGAACATTATATCTCACACTGTTATGCCTGTAATGTCCTGATTTATGCTCCGGTCGTACGACGGCGCCGCAGACCGCCGCCAACCGACAGATCTATAAGCTCACGACGCGTCTCATCCGCGAGGCATGGTGAGCTTATAGATCGGTTGTTTGTTATTTTCGGTCTGCAGCGTTTATAACTCAGGCGTCAGGCTGCTAGTGCAGCTCTGCTGAATTCTTTCCAGTCACTGTGCGCACTGCTGCTAATCTATATGCCTGACATGTGTCACTGAATCACAATGTGATATGATATGATATGATACGGTGTGGTATAACCCATTAAGACCGGGAACGCATCTGTGTCATTTTAACATTTCTTTGGCTATTCAAAAATAGCAGATCTACAAGCTCATAGCGCAGCGCTACGAGCGCGGCACTCTGTTCTACTCTACTGAGGATTGAACATCTACAATTTTTTTTTTTTTAATTGTGCAAATCTTTTCCGATATGTGCTTCTAGGGGGGTCCCTGAAAAAAAACATATTTTGTGATGGGGGTCCCCGGCCAAATACATATAATTGTGGGTGGTCCTTCCTTGGCATGGAAAAGTTGGATTACCACTGATATAGGCGCAACTGTTAGGAGTTAGGAAACATTTTTAGATATGGCCGCGGACCCCCATCTCAAAATGTTTTGTTCCAGGGACCCCCCCCCCACAGAAGCAAAAATTTGAGTTAAACATTTTCACTTCAAAAATATACATATATTCAAAGATATGCAAATATTTTCACGATTTTTCAAAAATAGCAGATCTACAAGCTCGTAGCGCGGCACTCGGTGCCGCGCTATGAGCTTGTAAATCTGCTATTTTTGAATAGCCAAAAGAAATCTTAAAGTGACACAGATGCGTTCCCGGTCTGAATGGGATAATACAGAGACAACTGGGGCCTTATAGGCATAGTCGACCAACACATGACACGACAAGACAGTCAGGAACACCGCATTATGCACAACTGCTGTAATTCAAGACATTGTCAACGGGGGCGTGCGGGTCAAGCATGGTGGGAATTCCGTAAGAATGGAGGACGTGACATATTTTTCCCATTACATTTCTATCCATCTATATCCATAGAAAAAAACTAGAGAAAAGCACCTATATTCATGACAAATTGATTCATAATAAATTCATGTGAAAGTTTATAGCTATACAGGCTACTCTCATCTCTTAGCCGCTGGCCAACTATCCGCTCAGGAGAAGATGCAGTTTGTTTGTTTTACTAAATGACTACGTTTCGGGGGCCGAGCAGTATATATGGCCAGTCTATGAACCCCGTGCAGCCTTTCTAGAGTGGCTTCTAGAAGTGTCCTCGCAGTAAAGCCGGTCCACAGTACTGTCACTTTAGGTTCTTCGTCTTCCGTTCCTTTCAACCGCCCCTACTACTACCCACATCTACCCTCCTCCTCTTCGATATAGCAGCGTACCCACGGACAGTAGGCTATAACCCCACTCTACCCATCAATATTCAACGAAAGCGACTTCTGATGACAGAGTGGTTTTCTGAAGACTCTCTCTCTCTCTGTGTTACTCCGCGGCTATCCTGACGCGTGTGCCCTCCTCACTTGCCTGAGCTGTTTAACCCTTTAGGACCGGCAACGCATCTGTGTGTCATTATTTAGATTTTATTGGGCTATTTTTTTTTAAATCTTGAAAATGTGTGCAAATCTTTGAATATATATATTTTTTTTTGAAGCGAGCATATTTAACTCAAATATTTGCTTCTGGGGGGGGTCCCTGGACCAAAACATTTTGAGATGGGGGGGTCCGCGGCCAAATACTGTACATAATCTAAAAACGTTTTCTAAATCCTAACGGTATGTTGCTAATATCAGTGGTGCTCTAACTATTCCATGTCAAGGACCCCCCCAAAAAATATATGTTTTTGGCCACGGACCCCCATCTCAAAATATGTTGTTCCAGGGACCCCCCCAGTAGCACAGATTATAGCTGTTCGCTTTAAAACACGAATTTTCAAGATTGTTTTCAAAAAGCTCATATATGAGCTTGTATAAATCTGCTACTTTTGAACAGCCAAAAGAAATCTAAACATGACACAGCAAATGTGTTCCCGGTCTTAGAGGGTTAACACAGCTTGACATAGTGGCACTTCAGTGGTGGAAAGTGCAGTATGGGGGGGTGGGGGGGTTCATTCTCAACCGATAGTAGAGGAGAGGACACAGAGCCTTTTTTACTCTACATGACACGTTCATAAATTTGTCATGACTGCCTGTGGTGCCTTTATCACTTTGGAGAGGGCTCTGAAGAGAGAGACGCCTCGTCCCGCCCGCCCGCCACTCGCCTCCTCCGCCTCCGGAAAAGCACAGCTAGCACGGACGCCGGCGGTATAACCCGTTAAGACCTGGAACTGTGTCATTTTTAGATTTATAATAATGAATTGCATTTTTATAGCGCTTTTCCAAGTGCTCAAAGCGCTTTACAATGGTTCATTCATTCATACAGATTTGAGCTAAAAAGCATTATTTTACACTTTGGGCTATTCAAAAATAGCAGATCTACAAGCTCATAGCGCGGCACCGAGTGCCGCGCTACGAGCTTGTAGATCTGCTATTTTTGAAAATGTGTGAAAATGTGTGCAAATCTTTGAATATATATATTTTTAAAGCGAACATTTGTAACTCAAATCTTTGCTTCTGGGGGGGTCCCTGGAACAAAACATTTTGATGGGGGTCCGCGGCCAAATACATATCATTTTGGGGGTCCTTGACATGAAAAAGATTGAACACCACTGATACAGGAACATACGTTTTTCAGAATACTGTTGGGATTTAGGAGACATGTAGAATCGGCTTCAGGTCTCAATGGGATAAACCAACAGGCAAAACCCACGTGATCTAAGACAACAGATAGGACAACAGACAGACAGCCTAGACGACGACGATGGAAAAAAAGGGGAAGGCAAGTTAGAAACGTATTGGAGCGGAGCTGCTGAACAAAGTGGCAATCTGTTCAGCTAAGCCTGTAATTTCACAGTTGAGGAAGAGCTGGTGGAGGCTGTATGTGTGCGGGTGAGAGAGAGAGGATGATTCTGCAGCTCCTTGGTAATTGGCAGCAGCTATATATATATGGCAGGTATTGACAGATTCCAAACGGGCGACGACCCGTAAAATACAGAGAAGACTGGCTTAAGCCATTCAATACGGCGAACGCATCTGTGTCATTTTAGATTTTTTTTTGCTATAACGATTATTTTTGTATACTTTGGCTATTGGCTAAAAATCTTGAACATTTGTGCAAATCTTTGAATATGTATATTTTTTGGAAACAACATTTTTAACTAACATCTTTGCTGGGGGGGGGGGGGGGGGGGGGCTGGAACAACATATTTTGATGGGGAACAACATTCTGGAGGTCCTTGACAAGAAAACGTTTGAGCACCACTGATATACCAACAATAGTTTTTCAGAAAAATTAAGACATTTGTTGGGACATTTGACAGTTACAAATGTTCACTTAAAATATATATATTCAAAGATTTGCACATATTTTCGAGATAAAAAACCCCCGCAAATATTCAAACTCATAGCATGGCATCGAGTGCCGCGCCAATTGAGCTTGTATAGATTTGCTATACTACCGCGTACTATGAGCTTGTATATCTGCCATTTTTGAATAGCCAAAGACATCTAAAAGGACATAGCGATGCGTTCCCGGATGGGATGGGTTAAGTGTTTACGCAGTAGACTGCTGTAACATGTGTGTATATATATATATAGATGTAGCAGAGAATGCACTGCCTGTAGCCCAGAAGCGTAAAATCTCCCTTTAATCGGGGGGGGGGGGGGGGGGGGGGTTCTCCTTTGGGTGAGGTCATGATGTTTGAGGGAAGATGTTTGAGGGGAAGGTCCTTAATCCCTCCACCATGGAATCTGGTTTCCTGATGGAGGGAAGGTCAAAGCGAGGATGACGAGCGTATAGCAGAGTAGCCCTGCCCAAAGAGCAAAAGCCATTTGATTTCCCAAACCAGTTTATAACAAGGGCCCAGCTTCCTGCTTTGAAATTGAGTCTATATAGGAAGTGACAGTTCATATGAATGGCCTGTAGGTTCGCTGTTTTGCCCCTGCTGGTGTCAGAAAGAATTTTCCACCATTCGACTGGGTGAGTTTTTGACGAACTTTAGACTTGAATTTATTACCTTAATAAACATTGTCATAAATACTATATGCTTCCAGTCGCTCGTTTAAAGTCTTATTACAATCAACATGATAGGCGTTTAGTAAATTAAGGTCCCATTTATTTTAAAATTGACGATAAAGTAGGGTATTCTCTAGGAGGGGTGGTGCGCCGGTGTTAAGAAGATTCCCCAAACTCTAAGTTTAGTATTATTGTTTCTGTTTTTCCTCTAAAATGGACCCTTTGTTTTCACTTCAATGTGTGCTGAGTGCACAGCAGTTAATTGGCCATTTAGTTGCACCTGCTGTTGATTTGATTTGCAATCCCATGCACCTTTAAAAGCAAGTGTTTGGTCAGTGTGTCAGGTCTGGTGCAGAGAGTGTGCGTCCATTCTAAGTAAGTTTGTTTTTGAGTTTGGATATGTTTGATGTGCAGTAGGCTATAATCGAATTATGTTTATGTTACTTTGAATACACGGGGGTAACTTTTCTCCTTGTTCTGTATTTTGTCTGATATACAGAAAACCACACAACTAAAACTGCATATCCTGTAACCCCCTGCACAGTGTGAGAAATAAAACAAACAAAAGGAAAGAAGTGCGTCGTAATTTGCGCACCACGGTGATCACACCTACCAACCTACACCTTCCACTATTGAACATTTTTACAGGCGGGATGATTTGATTGACAAGATATATTCACAACCAACAACATTCATTCCCCGCCCCCACTCTTGATTGACAAGCTACCCAACCAATAGCTTTCATTTAGCGATTGATTTCAAGGTTGCTTTTTGTGGTATGGCGGATTTGAAATCGTTGAAAAATAGGCTTCATTTTCGGTCTGTTTCGAGTCTAGGGGCGTCACTTTGTCCATCTCTTTTATACAGTCTATGGTTGAGACTTAACCAAAGCCTTGATGTGGAGTCCTTGCCCCGAGTACGAATCACAGCTCCACATGTTAATGAGCAGCTGTCCTTCTCATTCCTGTCCGAAGGGTCTCCTGGGGCTTCCAGCAAAACATGTTAACTAGGTAGCACACTTTCTAGTCCACTTCATTCATCCTGTATGCATGGACGCACGCATCGCGAGCACGACTCACACACATGCAGGGACGAGGGTGTGTCAGTGAAAAAGTGAACCCCTAATTGGGGAAACATCCACTGGGCGACAGCACCTTTGACTGGCAGTTTAAGTGAGGTGATGAGTGGGTTGATTTTGGCGAGTGATGTTTTTTTTTTTTGGTTGGTATTGATTAACCCTTTAAGACCGGGAACGCATCTGCGGCTATATTAAAAAATAGCACATATACAAGCTCATAGCACGGCACAGAGTGCCGTGCTATGAGCTTGCAGATCTGCTATTTTTAAAAATTTGTGAAAATCGTTGAAGATAATATATTTGTAACTCTTTTTTTTTTTTGCTTTTTGGGGGATTCTACAAAGAAAAAAACAGAATTTTGCTGTAATATCAGTGGTGCTCAAACGTTTGCATGTCAAGGATCCCGCAGAATTATATGTATTTGGCTGCGGACCCCCCCCCCCCATCTCAAATAATGTTGTTCCAGGGACCCCCACCAGAAGCAAAGATTTGAGTTACAAATGTTCGCTTAAAAAATATATATTCAAAGATTTGCCAAAAAAATCAAGCTTTTTCAAAAATAGCAGATCTACAAGCTCATAGCGCGGCACTCGGTGCCGCGCTATGAGCTTGTATATCTGCTATTTTTGAATAGCCCAAAGACATCTAAAAAATGACACACAGATGCGTTCCCGGTCGTAACGGGTTAAAGGGCTGCAGTGACAGGGACATGATGGCACTGTGACGCAGGTCACTGAGCACCACAAGCACCGAAGCTGCTTAGTATTGCTCACTGAGAGCCAACGCTCCTGATGCAGGACGGAGCTGGCATCGGGCCTCCTACTGCTGGCAATGCTGGCTTAACAAACTAAACCACTCACTCTGCTCTCTCATCATCTGTGTCTGTCTCTCCTGCTATGGATCATGGCTTGTCATCCCCCCCGTACATACATACATACATACTGGATGTGTTTTTTTCCTATATACCCTCACTGGCTTCTCACCCATGTTACTTTTATGTCCCATACCGTCTCCACTGTCCTTGTGAAATATCTCTCTGTCCCTCAAACATCCCAATTTCTCTCTCCTCCCAACCCTAAACCCTTTCACACAGAGGAAGCACTTTGGCAATACGTGTTTTGGTACATTTTTGGTACATTTTCACAATAGTTGAAAAAATAATAAATATATTTTTTTTTCATGTTGCCAATGTGAGTTTGAAGCCTAATCAAAATCAAATCAATCAAATATCTCGATATGGTAAATGGTGCATTTATATAGCGCTTTTATCCAAAGCGCTTTACATACATTGTGCATTACATTCACCCATTCCCACACACACACATTCATACACCGATGGCAGAGGAAACCATGCAAGGTAACCAACCTGCTCATCGGGAGCAATTAGGGGTTCAGCGTCTTGCTCAAGGACACTTCGACACTAACTCTGGGGGAGCCCGATCGAACTGGGAACATTGTGTTCCCCATCCGGCCGTTCTACCGGCCACTCTACCCCTGAGCTAGCCTGATTATCAGACTGAAACTGCATGGAGCTTCACTCTGACATTAGCTCCAGTGTAGGCGATTGCAAGCGGGAGGGGATTAGAATTTCCCTAAACCAATTAGAATTGGTTTAGAATTTCCTTATGTCATATGTCACCAAACGTATCATATATGATACACACATTACACTGATTTTTTAATAAATCAGTGTAATCAATACTTGGACCAAGAACCTGTTGTATCATACACTCCCACTTCCCCCTGGACCATACCATTTTCACTGCAGGTAGTTACAGAGCCTCAGGTGGTCTGACCCAAAATGGCTGCCATCAACTAAACAGGAGAGGTTGATGCACTACTAACAAACAATTATTTTTTAAGCAGTTCTGGTAAGTTTTCCTAGTATGTCTTTACTAATATTTTGAAATAAGTGTTGGATAACTTGAATGCACTTATGAGCTCTCAAAATTTAGCATTTGAGTTTGTTCTTTATGATGTCAAAAGTGTGTGTATCATATTTGATACTACAGGTCTATAGTCCTTTACGATTTGTATCATATTTGATACTACAGGTCTAAAAGAAATGTTTTTTTTTTTTGGTAATGTTAAAACCAACTTGAAATACCCCCTTGTATCAAATATGATACAAGGGGTACCGAATAAATCCTAGGTTCACAACACCAGACCAAGAGGGGCAGTCCACTCAGAGAGTGGGCGGGGTCTATGGTCTGGAACCAGGCTACCTCTGAGCCACTGCCGCCCCCCCAAGGCTCTATCCTTGCCCATATCCCCTCTTTTTTTCCCCTCTACAACAAATCTTGTGACGCCTTGTGAGCTTGTACAGTAGTTCGGCTATTTTCCACGAATGTTCGCCCCCCAGAATAGAGAATAGGTAGATATAGGGTTCACATAGTTAACCATAGATACAGCTAGATGATGAGTACAATATCTGCTCTCAGCTCAGTGAGGTGAAGCGAGTCGATGGCCCCCATAAGCACTGATTTATTGGACATCCATCAGTGTGTTTTCTGTATAATCTGCCTGTGTGTTTGGACAGGAGTTTCCACAGAACAGCACTTTAGCCCCGGTCACGCACCGGGGAAACTGCACAGCTTCAAGTTCTCCCTTGGATCCTCACTTTGCCAGAATAAAAGATCTTCCACTGAGCCGTTATAGTGGCTACTTAGGAGGGTCTGGAGATTTCATGGGAAGCAAGACATTATCTGTTGCTTTCTCAGCAACTGTTGATTCATATCTAACTGCATCCACACATGCACGCACACACACACACACACACGCACGCGCGAAGGTGTGGTGGCCATTAACCCTTTAAGACCGGGTAAGCATAATTTGTGTAATTTTAACATGTCTTTGGCTATTCAAAAATAGCAGATCTACAAGCTCATAGCGCGGCACCGAGTGCTATTATTTTATTTTTTTAAGCGGACATTTCAAATCTTTTTGCTTCTGGGGGTCCCTTGAACTAAATATTTTACAAATGTTTGCTATAAAAAATATATATTCCAAGATGAGTGCGGCGTTATGAGCTTGTAGATCTGCTATTTTTTTTATTGTGAAAATTTGTGCAAATCTTGGAATATATATTTTTATAGCGAATATTTGTAAAATATTTAGTTCTAGGGACCCCAGAAAAATTACAAAGAGTTACCAATGTCCGCTTAAAAAAAAAAAATCTATTATTTGCACAAATTTTCATGATTTTTCAAAAATAGCAATATATATATTTTTTTTATCATAGCATATATGAGCTTGTATATCTGCTATTTTTGAATAGCCAAATACATCTTAAAATGACAGAGATGCGTTCCCGGATTGGATGGATTAACCCTACAACAGGATGGTTCTTTCTAGCCACCCTCAATAGATTCATGGCTATTATTTGCGATGGTCCACTGCCTCCTTATGTCTCTCTCCTCTCCTTCTCCTTTCTCCTCGCCTCCCCTTGCCTCTCATGTCATCTTATTTTAGGCTCCTCTCCCCTGCTCCTCCTCTCCTTTCCGCCCCTCTCCTCTCCATCCCGGGTTCCGTTCCGTAGAGTATACTGTAGGGCTTAGAGACCTTGGATGGGGGCCATGTGTGCCACACACTCTGCCAGGGTTTTAGCCCAGTTAGACCTAGGAAATAATCGGTGTCATTTTTTGATTTCTTTGGCTATTAAAAAATCACACCCAGTGTGAAGAGAGTGGTGCCTGTGATGAGTTAATTGGTGTAACTGGTTGCATATTTGTGTTGCAATCAGCTGCAGCTGTTGAGGCCGTGCTCAAACATACGGACGGACGGACGGACGGACGGACAGACATAGACACACACACACACACACGGTCAAGTGTAGGAGTGGCTGGCTCCACTCAAAAATAGCAGATATACAAGCTCATACTACGAGCTTGTATATGTACTATTTTTGAAAAAAGATTGTGAAAATGTGTCAAATCTTTGAATATATATTTTTTTTCAAGCGAACATTTTTAACTCAAATCTTTGCTTCTGGGGGTCCCTGGAACAAAACATTTTGACGTTTTCAAAACGTTTTTTTCAAAAAACTGTCAGGATTTAGAAGACATTCGTATAGAATCCCCAGAAGCAAAGATTTAGAGAGTTGCAAATGTTTGCTTTGAAAAAAAAAATATCACAATTTAAAATGAGAATAGCAGATCTACAAGCTCATAGCGCGGCACTCGGTGCCGCGCTATGAGCTTGTAGATCTGCTATTTTTATTTTTTTTAAATAGCCAAATAAATAAAAAAATGACACAGATGCGTTCCCGGTCTTAATGGATTAAGCATCATGTGGCCTGGTCTGTTTCCCTGATTCTGAGGGGGGAGGGACCCAGGAACAGAATGAGGACCAATAAGGTCCATATTGACAGTGCCTGGGGGGGCAGACACCAGATCCCAGAGCCACAGCTTGAACACTGGGCCACTAACAGTCTGGCCATATTGAGGGGAGGTGCCCACCCAGCTGGAGGTGTTGGAGCTGAACTAGTACTGCATGGGCTGTCTCCTCTCTCTCTGTGTCTCTCAATACCGCAATATGGAAATACCCTGTTACAAGTAAACGTACGGAATTCTAAATGTAGGCTACTTGAGTAAAAGTACAAAAGTATATTGGCATCAAAATGTACTTAACTCATTCACTGCCAGAATTATTTCTGGCGCGTTTGAACACTGCCATATTTTTCATTGAAAAAAAAAAAGTACTCAGGAGCCGAGATACAGAATTTTTAAGTTTTAAGTTAACAAGGAAGTGGATGGGAGTCTATATCTTCGAAAAATCATATCTCCTTGGTCTTTGGGTCAAAAAAAAAAAAAAAAATCTAAAAAAAAAAAAAAAAAAAATATATATTTTTTATTTTTTTTATTTTTTAAAAAGTCGTTTTAGTCGTTCTAGGCAGGCATGGCTTATGGACAGAAGTCGTTTTAGTCGTTCTAGGCAGGGAATGAGTTAAAGTACTAAAAGTAAAATTACTCATTATGCAGAATGTCCCATTTCAAGTTTTTTAAATGTATAAACATCTTTTGAAAATAGCCGATCTACAAGCTCACAATGTGACGCATTGTGAGCTTGTAGATCGTCTATTTTCAAATGGCTGAAATGTAATGTATATATAGGGCTGAAGTGGCTAATATATGTTTTGTAATAATAATCCAAATCTACAAAGTAACTAGTAACTCAAGTTTTCAAATAATTGTAGTGGAGTAAACGTACAATATTTGTCTCTGAGATGTAGTGGAGTAGAAGTAAAACTACTGAAAACTGGAAATACTCCAGCAAAAAAACAAAACAAAAAAACATTTTACTTGACCCTATGTCACCAAACGTATCATATATGATAAATCAGTGTAATCAATACTTGGACCAAGAACCTGTTGTATCATATCTGACTCATCCCCACTTCCCCCTGGACCATACCATTTGCACTGCAGGTAGAGAGCCTCAGGTGGTCTGACCCAAAATGGCTGCCATCAACTAAACAGGAGAGGTTGATGCACTACTAACAAACAATTATTTTTTAAGCAGTTCTGGTAAGTTTTACTAGTACTGTATATCTTTACTAATATTTTGAAATAAGTGTTGGATAACTTGAATGCACTTATGAGCTCTCAAAATGTAGCATTTGAGTTTGTTTTTTACGATGTCAAAGTGTTTGTATCATATTTGATACTACAGGTCTAAAATAAATGTTTTTTTTTATTTTTTTTATGTTAAAACCGACTTGAAATACCCCTTGTATCAAATATGATACAACAAATAAATGATACAAAGGAATGTAAAACAAAAAATGGAATTTTCTTCATAGTTCAGGTTCCACAGGGTTAATTACAGTACTTGAGTATATGTACGTAGTTACTTTTACACCACTAGTCTCTACTATGCTGCTTTCTTGCTTTTTCATTTTCTCACGTTTTTGATTAGGCTGTTTTGGAAGTAGCCAAGAGACTCAACTCATGTATATCTGCCTGCCCACATCTCTTAGCCTCATTGTCTCTTTCTCTCTCTCTCTCTCTCTCTCTCTCCCCCCCCTCGCCCCCTCCTCCCTGCCTCTCCTGTGGGCCTGTACAGTATAGTGTTTTATGATGAGATTGTTATGGGAACGATGGTGGTATATATGTATGCAGTGTATGTCCTAGACAGCTTATGATTATGCAGCGATCGGTATCCCTGAATGCCAAACAGCAGGACTCCCACAGTGAGACCGAGACGGAGAAAGATGAGATGTCTTCTTCTTCTTTTTTTTGTGTGTGCGGGGGCACACACAGTGGTATAAAAAAAAGCTCCTCCGGCATAAAGCTATAGCCCTTTTATCCCTCCTGGCCCTTTGGATCCCGATGAGAATGAATAGGAGGCAGTAAAAAGATAGATGGACACGCTCTCTCTCTCTCTCTCTCTTTCTGTCACTGCCTCCTCTCTTGTTCTTTTCTCTTTCTCTCTCCCTCTCTCTCTGTCTTCCATCACTGCCTCCTCCTCGTCCATCACTCTTGTTCTCAACAAGAGAGGTGGTTGGTGGTACCGTAGTCTATCCCTTTGTTTGCGTTTCTAGCAACAACAACCTGGTGAAATATTGATGCACTCCCTCTGACCTCCCTCCCGGTGCTGTGTCAGCATGCAAGCCTTTTTCCGGCATCCCTTCAGAGACGTGACCCCCCCCCCCCCCCCCCCTCCCCCCCTTATCGGCTAGTTCGCGGGTATACGGCAGACTTTGTTGCTCTATCTCCCGAGTGAAGAAACGAAGGTGTCCTCTACTTTAACACAGTTAACCACTGGGCGCGAGCAGTAGGTGGAAAAAGTATTTTTTTTTTTACAGTAAAAGTATCAATAGCCCAATGTAGACATACTCTAGTGCAGTGGTTCTCAAACTTTTTCATGTCAAGGACCCCCTAATTGACACTTATTAGCCCGCGGACCCCCATTTGAATAGATAAGCCAGGGACCCCCATAAGAGAAGGTTTTTACGGCTCTCTAGCAGTGATTCTCAACCATTTTAATCTCAAGGACCCCCAGTTTGACATGCATTAGAGGCTACGGACCCCCATTTAATGGCATTTATACCTCTGGCACCCCAATTCACATTGTAAAACCAATGTTAATTTAACTCTGAGAGTGTACAAATGGAACCAAATGGACCCAATAGGGTCCATTTGGTTCCATTTGTACACTCTCAGAGTTACAGACCCATAAGGGTCCATTTGGTTCCTGTCCATCATCCCTGGAACCCCCTCAAGTACCCCCTGAAGTACCCCTGGGGGTCCCCGGACCCCACTTTGAGAACCAATGCTCTAGTGTACAAGTCCGGTGTTCGAAGTTTACTTGAGTAAAAGTACAAAAAAGTATTGGTATCAAACTGTCATTATGCAGAATGTCCCATTTCACAAGTTTTCAAATGTATGGAAAAAATATTTTGAAAATAGATCTACAAGCTCACAATGCATCACATCGCGACACATTGTGAGCTTGTGGATCGGCTATTTTCAAATGGCCCGAAATGTATATGGGGCTGAAGTGGCTAATGTATGTTTTGTAATAACAATCAGAATCTACAAAGTAGCCTAACTAGTAACTAAAGTTTTTAAATAATTGTAGTTGAGTAAAAAGTACAATATTTGCCTCTGAGATGTAGTGGAGTAGAAGTAAAAGTATTGAAAATTGGACATACTCCAGTAAAGAAAAATACCTACAAATTGTACTAAATTACAGTACTTGAGTACTTGTACTTACTTTCCACCACTGCTGGCGAGCATTTCACAATTTTCAAAATTGGCCAACATTGCTAACATCTACAAGGTCTACAAGCTCACAACGCGGCGCATAGTGAGCTTGTAGGTTGGCTATTTCCGCTATTTATTATACGATGAGTGAAGTATATAGAGCTTAAAGTCATAGTGTGTTGCATTGATTTTTTTTGCCGACCTCTGGTAGCTCTGTTGTCATTACAGCATCTGTCTATGGTCTGATAGAACTGTCATTCGCAGAATTCAGTTCAAATCAAAACCACAGGAGTAACGCTCAAAAAAGAATGCTCTGCAGGATTCTAGTGCCATGGATATTGTGGAAAGGAATGGCAGCAATGTCAGAAATGGTGAGTGGGGGCAGACATTAGCGACTAAAAATGTTGTTTAGAGAAGTTACCATGAAACACATTCATGTGGAATGTCTTTTGTGAGAAATATACCGGTAGAAATTGATTTAAACCCTTTAATCCTGCTCTATGTACAGAGAGAGGTAGCGCGCTGACTTTGAGCCCTGAGATTTGCATCAGAAAACGCAAAGTTATGCCACCGTGCACGTATTTGTGCGGTCGCGCTGACACCAAACAGCACAGGTATAACAACCACAGCGGCATACATGCATATCTTTACAAATGCCTCTATTGCATCAGTATTGCCGTCCTGGCTGCATTTACTACATTTATAGTATCTGGGCGTATTCCCTGTCCCTGCCTATAGAGAGAATCAGAATCAGAATCAATCTTTATTGTCACATCACATTACAGGTAAAGTGGGTGAAATTCTTAATTGTACAGGCTCAGTTGCAGTTTAAAAGATAGATACAGTAGTCATCTCATAAAGAGAGAGGAGAGGCATAAAGTGCATAAATGACTAATCTACATAACAATACAATAATGTGACTATGTGCATAAACCTAAAAAGTCATGAAAGTGCTTCTAAAAAGTGTCCCTTTAAGCACATTTCACAGTTCATGTCTGTGCAGTGTCACCAAACTTAGTTTTTGTTCAGCGACCTGATTGCTGCTGGGTAAAAACTGTTCAAGAGTCTGGTGGTACTGCTCGCCAGGCTCCTATACCGTTTGCCCGGCTGTGGACTGTATTTCCATCGCTGTCCTCTCTTGTCATGCACTGGAACCCTTGTCCCTGAAACACATAGTAAGAAGATTAAAGTGAGGTTGCCTACAGCAGTGGTTCTCAAACCTTTTCACGTCAAGGACCCCCAAATTGACACTTATTAGTCCCGCGGACCCCCATTTGAAAAGATAAGCCAGGGACCCCCATAAGAGAAGATTTTTTTACGGCTCTAGCAGTGATTCTCAACCGTTTTAATTTCAAGGGCCCCCCCAGTTTGACATGCATTAGACTACGGACCCCCATGTAATAATATTTCTATCTCTGGGACCCCAGTTTAAATTGTAAAATCAATGTTAATTTAACTATGACAGTGTGCAAATGGAATCAAATGGACCCGTTAGGGTTAATTTGGTTCCATTTGTACACTCTCAGAGTTACAGACCCATAAGGGTCCATTTTGGTTCCTAATCCTAACTATCCATCATTTAGCTGGGGACCCCCTGGAACTCCCTCAGGGACCCCTGGGGGTCCCTGATTCCATGCCCCCCATGGAATTCGATTCAATCAAATCTCTGAACTATTGTCGTGCAGTGGGCATGGTTTCTTTCGCGGTCTGTGTTTTTTGGTGGATTTTGTACATGACTCGGAATGTTGAACAGTCAGATCTGTCTTTCTCTATCCGCCTCTCTCATTGACTGCCTAAAGAACATCAAATGAACGATCCTTTATTTCCTCTAGCCCCTGAGATCAGCCACACAAAAGTCTGTATTATCTAGGATGATCAAGAAGAATATCCCTCCAATGGGTGGATATTATTTTAGACCAGTTCTCTTTTGAGGACCCCCCTCAAAAACGAGATGCTACATCTCAAGGGGTTTGTTTCTAATAAAGAACAAAGTCCGTTATATGCTTGTGACTACAATAAATAATTAACGATATTCTCCCACTTATTCCCCAAATGCCACCAAATGTAATTTAGAGAAGTGTTTCTCCATTTTCTCACTCTTTTTAACCCATTAAAACACATTTGTGTGTCACTTTTAGATTTCTTTGGCTATTCAAAAATAGCAGATATACAAGCTCATAGCGCGGCACCGAGTGCCGCGCTATGAGCTTGTAGATCTGCAATTTCTTTTTTAAATCGTGAAAAATGTGTGCAAATCTTTGAATATATATTATTAAAGCGAACATTTTTTTACTGAAATCTTTGCTTCTGGGGATTCTACAAATGTCTTCTTTTTTGAAAAAACATATTTGCTATAACTCAAAAATGACATGGCCGTGGACCCCCATCTCAAAATATTTTCTTCCGTGGACCCCATAAGTTGTAACAGAGTAAAAAATGTTCACTTTGAAAAATATATATTCAAAGATTTGCACACATTTTTCACAATGTTTCAAAAATAGCCAAAGAAATCTTACAATGACAGAGATGCGTTCCCGGTCTTAATGGGTTAATATTGTGTGATTTAGGCAATCGCTCGTCCTTTGTCACCGCCAGCTCTTATTCTATATTCTATGGAACGCATTGATTCTGTTTATCGTGTTCTTCTCTGGGGACTTCTTGTCTAATCCCTCGGCTCGGAACGCAAGTCCATTGTTCACCTGAAATTGCTGTGGAATTTTCATAGTCCTCCTTATAGGTCTGCTTTGTGTTTTATTTCCCCATTTCCCTTGCAAGGGTTTTTTTTTAATAAAGATTTCTTTTCATTTCATTGTGTACATCATATGGAAATGACTTTCCGCCTTGCTGTCGAATTTCTGGGGACACCTTTAACCCGTTAAGGCCTGAGGCCGATTCCACAAAACAGTACAGTATGTTGCTGTATCAGTGGTCCTCAAACGTTTTCATGTCAAGGACCCCCAACCCAAACATTATATGTATTTGGCCACCAAACCCCATCTTAAAATATGTTGTTCCAGGGACCCCCAGAAGCAAATATTTGAGTTAAAAAATATATATTCAAAGATTTGCACAAATCTTCAAGATTTTTCAAAAATAGCAGATCTACAAGCTCATAGCTCATAGCTTGTATATCTGCTATTTTTGAATAGCCAACCAATGTGTTATATAGCTAAAATCTAAAATGATGCAAATGCTTTCCCGGTTTAAATGGGCTAAGAAAGCAACGGGTGAAAACGTTGTATCTCAAACGTACAGAACAGAGAATTTGCAGAATTCCGCGCGCTTGTCAAAGCCTTTGCGGTGAACTTTAATTAACTCTGCGCCAATAAATCGATATCCGGCGGCCGACTTCAATGGCGGGTTTCGACCCGCTCGCTCCCACTGAACTGGATAAGATTCATATTGCTGACGTCCCGTTCTTTTGCACACAGTTATGGCCTTGTTAAATATTACATAACGCTCGGGCACATAGGCTATTCTTCCCTTTGATCAACCTTATCTTAACCCATTGAGACCGGGAGTGCATGCATTTGTGTCATTTTAAGATTTCTTTGGCTATTTTGAAAATAGCAGACACAGTACAAGCTCATAGCCGCGCTATGAGCTTGTAGATCTGCTATTTTAGAAAAAACGTGAACATTTGTGCAAATCTTTGAATATATATATTTTTTAAGCAAACATTTTTAACTCAAATCTTCTGGGGGTTTCTACAAATATCTTCTTACAATTTTTTTTGAAAAAATCATATGTTGCTACAATATCAGTGGTTCTCAAACCTTTTTCATGACAAGGACCCCCACAATGTATTTGTCCCACGGACCCCCATCTCCAAATATGTTGTTCCAGGGACCCCCAGTAGCAAATATTTGAGTTAAAAACGTGTATATATATATATATACCTTCAAAGATTTGCACACATTTTCACGATTTAAAAAAAAAGAATAGCAGCTTTACAAGCTCGTAGCGCGGCACTCGCGGCGCTACGAGCTTGTAGATCTGCTATTTTTGAATAGCCAAAGAAATCTAAAAAATATCACACAGATACAGTACATGCGTTCCCTGGTCTTAAAGGGTTAATACTCTGTCACTCCCCATATCTCGGGCTGAGTTTATTCTGGGATTCATGCATTGTGCTGCCCAGGACATCACAGAACATTTGGCCCCATCTGCGTTATGTCTTTGTTGAGCTGGAATGGGACCACACTCCACGCTGTCTGATGTTGCATTTCAATGGCAGAAGAAAGAGACGCTTTCTTTAGCTCTAAATGCTAATGCCGTATAGCCTCTAGTCAGACGTGAACTTACTCCATTTGAAAAAAAAAAACAGTCCCACCTGTCTCTCCTGTCCTCGTCTGCCCGTAATGGAGATGACTGCCAGGACTCGAGTTTAGGTGAGAAATTGCCTGCTGTGCGTGCGCGTGTGTGTGTGTGTGTGTGTGTGTGTGCGTGTGTGTGTGTACGTGTGCGCGCATGTGTGTGTGTGTGTGTGTGTGTGTGTGTGTGTGTGTGTGTGTGTGTGTGTGTGTGTGTGGTCTAAGGCATTGGTTCTCAAAGTGAACAAGGGGTTCACTTTGAGGGCGTCCTTGAGGGGGTTCCAGGGGGTCCCCAGATAAATGATGGACAGTTAGGCACCAAATGGACCCTTATGAGGCTGTAACTCTGAGAGTGTATGTACACTCTCAGAGTTATGGTTGTCCGTGGTCTAATACAGGGGTCCGGGGACCCCATATGGGCCCCATATGCATCAGCTATTTTCAAAAGATCTTACCATTCTTTGAAAATGTTTGAATATTTTTGACATTTTTAACACCACCAATCTTGTATGGGTTCCTTGCATCATCATCTATTCAGATGGGGGTCCGTGGCCAAATACGCATTAATTTAGGGGTCCTTGACATGAAAAGGTTTGAGAAGCACTGGTCTAAGGCGTTGGTTTTCAAAGTGGGGTCCGGGGACCCCCAGGGGTACTTGAGGGAGTTCCAGGGGGTCCCCAGCTAAATGATGGACAGGAACCAAATGGACCCTTATGGGTCTGTAACTCTGAGAGTGTACAAATGGAACCAAATGGACCCTAACGCGTCCATTTGGTTCCATTTGTACACTCTCAGAGTTAGATTAACATAGATTGAATGAATTGGGGTCCCAGAGATATAAATGCCATTAAATGGGGGTCCGTAGCCTAAATGCATGTCAAACTGGGGGTCCTTTAAATTAAAATGGTTGAGAATCACTGTTGTAGAGCCGTAAAAATCTTCTCTTATGGGGGTCCTTGGCATATCTTTTCAAATGGGGGTCCGCGGGCTAATAAGTGTAAATGTGGGGATCCTTCACATGGAAAAGTTTGAGAACCACTGGTCTAAGGTATGTCGTAATTTGTGTTTGTGTTTTCTTTGTCACTTAAACACGTGTCTTCTGTTCTGGCCTAATAGTCACACAGCTTATTTCCTGTGTAACCGACAAAAAAACAAATTATGTGTAAAGATTTCAGCCGCACAATGTCCAACACTAATTTGATCACCTCAAAATGGTTTGTTATACAGTTTAATGTGAGCCGCTTGATGAGAAACGTGTCCCTGGTATAACTTTGCATCATTACTTTCATTTCCTGAAGCCCTCAGAATCCATAACTGGCTGAGCTCTTTGGGGAAACTTAAATGTTATGAATTCCTAATTAAGCCCCCCCCCCCCCCTCCCCCCGCTCCTCCCCCCGCCCAGACACCTTTATTGACTTTTTCTTGTTACAAATCGCTAGGGAATGGCTTAGGCGAACGGCATGGCTGTCTGCCTCGTCTCTGCTGCGAGTGTAATGATTGGAGCGTCATTAAAGAGCCAGACAGAATCATAAATATCAAACCAGATTGACATCGGACTTTCAGGTTTGATTGAAAAGGCAGACACTTGGGATAAATAGGTTACTCTGCCTCGGGGGAGGCTACAGCCACGCACATATTTTTACGGCCACGTCAAGGATATACAACCTTTAGTTAACCCTTTAAGACCGGGAACGCATCTGTGTCATTTTTGGATTTTAACCACTTTAACCATGTTCTTATACTTGGGCTATTCAAAAATAGCAGATCTACAAGCTCGTAGCACGGCTACGAGCTTGTAGATCTTCTTTATTTAATGTTTTAATCTTGAAAATGTGTGCAAATCTTTGAATGTACATGTTTTTAAAGCGAAAAATCTTTACTCAATTATTTGCTTCTGGGGATTCTACAAATGTCTTTTGCAACGTTTGTTGCTACAGTATATTTCAGAGGTTCTCAAACTTTTTTCATGTCAAGGACCACCCAAAATGGTATGTATTTGACCCCCCCCCCCCCCCCCATCTCCAAATATTTTGTTCCAGGGACCCCCAGAAGCAAAGATTTTAGTTAAAAATTTATATATATATATATATATATATATATATATATATATATATATATATATATATATATATTCAAAGATTTGAAACAAATTGTCACGATTATTAAAAAAATAGCAGATCCACAAGCTCATAGCGCGGCACTCGGTGCCGCGCTATGAGCTTGTAGATCTGCTATTTTTTGACACAGATGCGTTCCCGGTCTGAGCGGGTTAAATAACAGGCGGAAGAGGTGTCAGACGGACAGGGGCCACTTTAGGAGGTATGATATTGTTTGCGTAGCATGTGACCGTGTGACATTTGACTTCTGGGAAGTGTGTGTGTGTGTGTGTGTGTGTGTGTGTGTGTGTGTGTGTGTGTGTGTGTGTGTGTGTGTGTGTGTGTGTGTGTGTGTACTGTAGGGGCCACACAGGGACAAATTATCTTCTTGTCCATCGGAGCGCCGGTCTCTGTTTTCTCACCTGCGGCCGCGCACTGTACTGTACTGTACACAGCAACAGGCTCAGCCAAGTGTTTGCAGTATCCAGGGGGGGCTGCCGCTGAAGGGCAATAATGAAGGGGGGGAGACCCTTTGTAGTTCTAATCCGGTCCTTATGCCGCTCGGCCTTGATCGTACCTTCACACCCAGGATCAGACGCTCTCATGTGTCACATGAGAGCGTTCCCTTTGAGTCAGGTTTTGATATATTGACATGTCCATAAAGATTTGTAGCACAGCATTGTAACCCCCCCCCCCCCCCCCCGTGTAACGTTAGCGCTGTGATTTAGCGCTCCGAAAGATCCATTTCTTTATAATTGGTTGATGAGAAAATACCTCCCCGCACGACAAGACGCGAGGCAATGTACCCGGCAGTTGTCTCTCTGCATGTTTAATTCATAGGCAATAGTGTCGACATTTAATTTACACCGCAATCAAAACCCATGCGTTAGAGATGTGCATGCATTATTGAGCGTATCATGCAGTATAATGAGGTATAATGTACAAAAAGATGTACGCATATTTGTTATGCTCATGGATATACGCCAGTGTATGACGCTAGTAGTCCCTGCGACAAGGACCCCCCTAGCTGAGAGAGAGAGATGAAGCAGGGACCCCCTCTATAGGCTATAGTATAAATTTGTGTTTCAGATTAAACTTTTTGTTTTTTACTTGGTCTGCACTCTTCTCCCTCTGCACCTATAGCTCTTTGCCAAAAATAGCCGATCTACAAGCTCACAACGCCTCGCAGCGCAAGGCGTTGTGAGCTTGTAGATCTGCTATTTTTGGCTGATGTTCTCCTTAGAAAAGGGATGCTAGTGTTCAAGTGGTTAATGTAAAAAAATTAAATCATATCACAAAAAGATTTGGCGGCCCCCCCTGTAGTAACTCTGAGGATCCCCTAGGGGTCCCGGACCCCCTGTTGAAGACCCCTGCGCTACAGAAACTGCTCCTATGGGCCACATGGCTCGCTAAAGCTTACTGTATTTACTTGTCATGGATTTCATGGATCCTGAACAATGCGCCACTATAAATGTCTGTCTCAGTCATCAGCATCACTGGCCAACTGTGTTTATATTTGCTTTGTTTCCTTTGTTGTGGATAATCACTCTGTTTTCTGGTATATTTGCAAGCATTCCGAGGCTAATGGCCTTCAGAACATGAAGGGATGGTGACGGATGAATTGTTATGCTGTGAAAGTGAAATGATTTGATTATTTATACTGTTTTTCACCACGTTGTTGGTTTACTGCAGTCAGACTGTAGTTGGTGTGAGGTCAACACAGTATCCCCCCACCACCCCCCCCCCCCCCCCCACCCGAATAGGGATGCTAGGGTCCATGTGGTTAACCACTTTCAATTTGGCGTTCAAAGAGTGTTTGTTCAGTAACAGGAGTCTCCATGTCTCTCCAGCTCTTTATTAAACAGTAAATGCATTTTCCAGGTCAGGATACCAGTTGTATCCAATCAGGATAGAGAACTCAGTTGTTACTGAACCCCCGGTACTGAACAAACTCTCTAAAGCAATGATTAAAAAACGTTTTTTTCCCAAATGCCGAAAAATATCACTTACCCTACCTTTAATACAGGAGGAAATTTCTAATTGACATTATACAGCCGCCTGTAGCACAGACACCGCTGATTAAAGAATTGACATTTGTGTTGGTCTTCTAGACAGGCGCTTTCCTCTCTCCCTTCCACTTTAAAAAGCTGCTGGTTATCTACAAGTTGCAAGAACGCTGTTATTTCCTCAAGAATTACTGTGACTGGTCTGGTCAAGGTCTGTGACTTGTAAAAAATTAATTCAGAAAGTAAAGTTTGTACTCTGCTTCCTTTTGGAATGTAGGTCATGTGTAAGACTTGTAGCTGTAGCTCAAATTAAATCGGCATATCAGAGACGTTCAATAAGACAACAATTAATAACATTCAATAATTAACCCATTAAGACCTGGAACTGTGTCATTTTTAGATTTGAGCTAAAAAGCATTATTTTACACTTTGGGCTATTCAAAAATAGCAGATATACAAGCTCATAGCGCGGCACCGAGTGCCGCGCTACGAGCTTGTAGATCTGCTATTCTTGAAAAATCGTGAAAATGTGTGCAAATCTTTGAATATATATATTTTTAAAGCGAACCGTTTTTAACTCAAATCTTTGCTTCTGGGGGTCCCTGGAACAACATATTTTGATGGGGGTCCGCGGCCAAATACATATAATTGTGGGGGTCCTTGACATGAAAAAGATTGAGCACCACTGATATAGAATCATGTAGAATCGGCTTCAGGTCTCAATGGGTTAAAACGTAATGGTCACTCTTTGCTTCTAGATTATTTTGCCAAAAAATACCCACTCTTGATTTTGAGTTCCCATCTGCTTGGTGAAAGTTTCGAAGCCAGGAAGGCGTAATAGTCATTAGACAAAAAAATTGATAGAATCCGTCTCGTGCCAAATGCAGAAGTGAAGTCGAGACTGCGAGTGAATATTAGGCGACAAAGAATCACTGATTTAACTGAATTTCATGGGGGGTTAAAGCAAGTATTCTGACTTTCATAAAGTTTGTTAAAGCATACAGTACTTGGCTCTCCGAGCTATGCTTGTACATCAAGCCAAATGAGCTCTGCAGTATAGCCTGGTTATCAGACTGAAGCGTGAAGCTCCAGGCAGTCCACTCAGAGAAGTCTGGAGCACTCTTTAGTCTTTACCTTAGGTGGCTTAAAGTATGTTTTTTTATACAGTGGTGGTCCTCAAGTAAAAGTAGCAATACTGCAATGTAGAAATACCCTGTTACAAGTAAAAGGAATGGAATTCAAGTAAAAGGAAAAGGAACGTAGAATTCAAAATGTACTTTGAGTAAAAGTACGAAAGTATTGGCCTACTCTGTGTGGATTTTTCATGTTCTCCCCGTGTCTATAGGGTAGATACCCTCACAAAAACATGTAGTAATCCTGGTCACTATACTGCGTCCCCCTGGTCAGCCGGGAGGCATGCGTTAATCCGACAGACCTTTTCTCCGACTATGTGGCATCCGCGTGCGGTTAGGGTTAGGGTGCGGGTTTGGTTCGGGTTTAGTATTGTAAACGTCGGAGCGCTGCGCTGTCGGAGGAATGCGCTGTCGGACTAACGTACTGCACCTGGTCAGCCGGGGCGCCTGATGGAGGGGAAGGGAACTGGTTGGAATAACGTGTTCCTTCCATGCGCTACGTCCTACCAGGGAAACTCCCCCCTGTCGGGTGACAAGAAGGTCAGTTGGCTCTCATGCGTTGAAGGAGGCATGAGCTCGGCCCTGGCCTCCCTAGGCTGGTGGGGGGAGTGTAGTGCCCAGGATCACTTAGCAAATTAGCACCGGGTGAAAAAGGGTTACAAAATCGAGGGATTAGAAAAGTATTGGTATCAAAATGTACTTAAAGTACGAAAAGTAGAAAGTACTCATTATGTAGAATGTCCCATTTCACAAGTTGTCAAATCGATACAATTGATTAAAATCCTTTTGAAAATAGCCGATCTACAAGCTCACAGTTTCGTATAGACACTCGGCCGAACTTGATCCACCACCATGGATTCAAACCTCTGGACTCCATGTTGGTGGGCAGGTAGTTTACCCTTGCACTACCAGAGCGTCCTACGTAAAAGATGACAGTGGTGAACGATACCGTTGGGATCATTTTCAGAGCAATTTCAAGAACCCTAAACGCTGACTGACCAATCAAAATCCATCTACATGAACAGGGCGTCAGGTTCGACACACATTGCTCACATCGTTATCCTTATTCTAGTTATCCTTAGAACTAGCATTCTTGGATGGCTCTTTGCTCCCACAGCAATTATATTATATTACAGCTTTAATAATGCAGTAAATACTATAAGTACAGTCATTTAATATATGACTCTCTCTCTCTCTCTCTCTCTACTCTGGAGCCTCGAAAGTTAGTTAGCACTTAAAAAATAACCACACCAATTGTTGAGATCTGTCTTGTGTGAAGACTTGATACTTTTAAGACTAAATGTGGCTTGGAGCTAAGCAGTACAATTAGCATTACACAGGATGTAACGTGGCTACCTTCTGGCATCTTCTGCCTCAGTGATTGTACTGTAAATGAAATGACTGCAGCATGTCTCATTAGCTAAGATACGGCTCTCACATTCTGGAGTTTCCCTGAGAACCAACCAGCAGCACTTCCACAGGTGCAGTGCATTAATGTAATTATTATGTATCGTTGCTGTCGGGCACAAACCTTGTATCTCTGTATTTCATCTCTTTGTTTTTTTTGTTTTCCATAAAACACAGCTATTTTTGCTATTTTCAAAAATAGCCAATCTACAAGTTCACACACGTGAGCTTGTAGATCTGCTATTTTTGCTATTTCCAAACATTTCTGAAAAGTAAAAATATTCAGTTGCTGGTTGCTTTTGTTTGGGCTCGCTTCTGAAGTGTAGTTGCTTATTTGGGCTTGCTTTCCAGATTCTTTTTTGAAAATAGCTGATGCAATTAAGGCTCAAGTGGTGAAACTGGTCACTTCTTTTGGGCTTGTTTTTATAGACCTCGTCGCTTGTTTCTCTCACAGAATCTGGCAACGGCGGAGCTTTGCCAGATAGCATTCTCCATCCACCCAGAGCTGCCTTTTGTTGGACTGGTGCAATTATGAAAGTAGTGGACTATAACAAACTGCACCTGAACCCCTGCAGTGTACTACTGTATCTGCATGCCAGAACCGTGGCTGTCCATGCCACAGATCTTGTCATTTTGACAGTTTTGCAAATCAAATTTGTAAGCTGCCTCGTGAAAAGATTTTAAAAACATATATTTTTAACCGATTGAGACCTGAAGCCGATTCTACATGTCTCCTAAATCCCAACAGTTTTCCTAAAAAACGTATGTTTCTATATCAGTGGTGCTCAATCTTTTTCATGTCAAGGACCCCCAAAATTATATGTATTTGGCCGTGGACCCCCATCAAAATATTTTGTTCCAGGGACCCCCAGAAGCAAAGATTTGAGTTAAAAATGTTTGCTTTAAAAATATATATATTCAAAGATTTGCACACATGTTCACGAATTTTCAAAAATAGCAGATCTACAAGCTCATAGCGCGGCACTCGGTGCCGCGCTACGAGCTTGTATATCTGCTATTTTTGAATAGCCCAAAGTGTAAAATAATGCTTTTTAGCTCAAATCTAAAAATGACACAGTTCCAGGTCTTAATGAGTTTAATAATTCCATGTTTTTCCTCAGTAATACGAGAATTCATTTCACAACTAAGCCAAAGCTGTCATTGCATAGCCCACTGTTGACCGATTCAAACAGTGCCTGGCTAATCGTGCATAATGCATCTTGTTCCCATGGTCCCATTGATCTGACACATGCCCAGTATTTAAGTATTTGTACTGCGTTAGATCGGCAAGTATCTTTGTGAAGCATTGTGAGAAGGACTGGTTCTCTGGTCTGGCTCATGGTTCTCCGTTCCCTCTGAACTCTAATCTCTCCGGTCTCCTCTGTCCTTCTCTTGCAACAGATGTTGAAAGAGCTGCCAGAATTCACCCGACATAAGAGAGAATGTTCAAAGGCTGTGTTCTGCTCTGTTTCTGTATTATTATATATATTTTCTAACTTCATTCTCCTCTGTGTCATCACGTCCCGTACACCCCCTGTTCTCTCAAGTCTGTGTCATTTCTCTCTTTTTCTCTCTTCGTTATCTTGCAAGTTTGCCCCATCGGTACAAAATGAGTCACTGTGGGCCCTCCTTGGTGTTCAGTCAATGAATAGATCTTCACACAGCGGGCCGAGGAGGGTAGGGCTCGGATGTGTCCTTCAGCCAGCTCGAGAAATCACCCAAACGCACGCATGCTAAGGGCCCCTCCGTGCTCTCATGAATGCCTGGATCTCTCAAAGTGCATGGGTTGTGCTGACGCACGTAGTATTGAATTAGGAGTTACGGGTCTGATGCGGTCTAATCAGAAGAGCCCTGGGATCCGAGACTAGTGTCGTTCAGCTCTCAATGGAGATGGGTAAATCTCCTCACAGCCGTTTGAAGCATGTGATACTGCCACTGTCGGCAACGCATGGCATTAAGGCACCATTATGGTTGAATGTGCCCATATTATGCGCAGCAGATATCTCAAGGGAGGGATAGCTCTTAAGATGGTTGCCAGAGATTGCGGGTGCCCGCCCCCACACCCCCTGAACTGCAAACATTTGATTAAGGGCTCTGGGGGATTGGTGGAAGCTGAATCTAATTGTCTACATTAAAAATGCGTCGATGCCGTTGGGAGAGCTGGATCTGTGATTTTCTTTTAACCCATTAAGACCTGAGGCCGATTACAAATGTCTTCTAAATCCTAACATAGTTTTCAGGAAACGTTATCAGTGGTGCTCCAACTTTTTTATGTCAAGAACCCCCAACATTATATGTATTTGGCCGCGGACCCCCATCTCAAAATATTTTGTTCCAGGGACCCCATGAGCAAAGATTTGAGTTTAAAATGTTCACTTTAAAAGGAGATATATATATATACAAAGATTTGCACACATTTAAAAGAAGCACTGAGTGCTGCGCTACGAGCTTGTAGATCTGCTATTTTTGAATAGCCAAAGTGTAAAATAATGCCTTTTAGCTCAAATAAAAAAATGACACAGATGCGTTCCCGTTCTTAATGGGTTAAACAAGATGTTATTGTTTTTTAACGAGTAACAAAGAATTGCCATCATACCAATAGCAGTGATTTCCAATAGACACCAAACATGTTGCTAATACTGTTACCAATCAAGGTTTCGCTGACGCTGTGTCTGTCTGTGTTCAGTGAGAAATTGATAGAAGTTGTACTTTTGGCAACAATTCAACTGAATGAAATCTTGTCGATTGGCACAGGAAGCATGTGTAGTCATTTCGTAAAGGAATCAAATAAAGGCTGTTGTTTTCAATTAAAGGACCTCACCACCTTCAATACATGGGGTGGTAAGCTCCCCATGCATTGGCTTCGACCTACAGTGCACACACTGCAGACCACTGTCCCTTTAATGGATTTATTTCTTGATTTTGAGTTGAGTTTACATGTATCTTCGCATTAAAACGTTCCTGAATAATTGACTCAGTTGGCTAAACATCATTGCATGGTTTATACATCAGGACAATTTGAAACCTTTCAAATCAATCTGCACTTTTAAAAGGCATGTAACTTTACACAATGATACAATTATTGCGTGATGATATTAAGTGTGTCGGATTACTGTACCATCAGTATCTCAAGCAAGAGATAAAAATGTCTGTAAGTCGACAGTGAACTAAACTTACCAGGCTGCTGGTATGTTTCTTAAAATCGGGTGAACTATCCCTTTAAAACCTATTGACCGGATTCCCAAGTGCTCTGCACTAGGCCCCGTCCTGTTTTCTCTCGACACAAACATTTGTGTAGTTAACAGACTTCCATTTTGCTGTGTAGAGTAGCTTACCACAGTCGATGCCAATTATGACTTCAGTCAAAAGTGATTTTCTACAAGCCATTTTCATGCCTACTAATACCTGTGAAGTTGTCGGGCCATGTTCCATTCTGTAACCGTTTGA
Source organism: Gymnoscopelus microlampas (assembly GCF_963454915.1). Taxonomy (NCBI): domain Eukaryota; kingdom Metazoa; phylum Chordata; class Actinopteri; order Myctophiformes; family Myctophidae; genus Gymnoscopelus; species Gymnoscopelus microlampas. The sequence continues at coordinate 9,888,339 of NC_139943.1, read as the reverse complement.
TACAAGTATATGTGTGTAATCCACTGTATGTGGTGTTAGTAGTGGATTCACCTTTAGAACAATCCAGCCGAAACGCTCCAGTCTGTGGCTTTAGCTATCATTGGCACTCACATCAGCTTGCTGACAGAAGACCATTACCCCAGCACAACAGCACACCGTTTAAACAGTAAACCTGTTTTAGCCAGACAAGCCCTGAACAAAGGTTGGCTTTGTGAGTGAGTGGACAGAATGATATTTATGTTGGCCATTGTTAGCTTACAGCTTGCTCTGGGTTGGAATTAAACTGTAACGCGGTGCACCTCACACACGTAAACAAACAAACACGGCCAGAACAGCTACTCCCTCATGAATTTGAAGTCTTCTATCAAGAGCTTTATGAATAAGCCAGGCGTGCCATGCATGCTCCTAAAAAAATGTAATTGGTCATTCTTTCTCACTTATCATCTGCTCTGTGCTCATTAAAAAAAATGTGTTATATTTGTTGTATTTCAGACCGGAAGGTTCGTTAAAGTGCGAGAGCAAAACTGCTCTATAAAGTCGCGTTGTTAAACCCTAGCGCGTGAAACAGCTATGGTATTCGGTGTTTGACCCTGGGCTTTTCCATAGGATAGGGGTCGAGAATGTTGACGCCGCTATCGCCTTCTCGTGCTCAGAAGGGTGCCATAATTCCAACGGGCTGCAGCCCCCTGCCAGTTCCATGAGAAGGGCTCCTTACATGGCAGAGGGCAGCGCAAGTCGGAAGATGAATGGCGCTGGGAGCCGAGTCGACCCGCATAGCCTAGACTTTGACAAAGCTGCGAGCTCAGAAACCTCGTCAACAGACGCCGAACGAACTCGTTCGGCCGTGAGATATCAATCTGATGTTAACCCATTGAGACCTGGAACTCTCATTTTAGATTTGAGCTAAAAAGCATTATTTTACACATTGGGCTATTCAAAAATAGCAGATATACAAGCTCATAGCGCGGCACCGAGTGCCGCGCTATGAGCTTGTATATCTGCTATTTTTGAAAAATTGTGAAAATGTGTGCAAATCTTTGAATATATATATATTTAAAGCGAACATTTTTAACTCAAATCTTTGCTTCTGGGGGGTCCCTGGAACAAAATATTTTGATGGGGGTCCGCGGCCAAATACATATCATTTTGGGGGTCCTTGACATGAAAAAGATTGAACACCACTGATATAGAAACATACGTTTTTCAGAAAACTGTTGGGATTTAGGAGACATGTAGAATCGGCTTCAGGTCTCAATGGGTTAAAGCCAGCCAGTCTTCACAAAGATGGAAAAACAAATCGGCCCGCGGGTGCCAAGAGTTAAATATGGTGCAAATATGGCAGTGTGCAGAATTAAAATTATGAGACTGTAAATATGGACCAGGGGGTCGGGGGTGGGTGGGTGGGGGGGGGGTGGGTGATAGCTGCCCCCTCGGCGTGCATGAGCAGCTATCCTGGTGTACATGAAATCATAGTTGCTGATACCCTCCCCCCCTCCCTCTCTCCTCCCCTTGAGGCTGACAGTGAAAGCCTTCAGTCACACGCTTAAATAGATGTTATTAATATGCTCTCTCTACCTCTCCCCCCCCCCCCACACACACACACACACACACACACACACACACACAACCTCTAGAACCCGTGCTCCTCCTTCAACACACACAATTCCCCAAGCTTGTCTCGTGTCGTGTGTTTGTTTTTAGTTTGTCTTAAGGGTATTTTCATGACACTGGCCTCTCTCTCCCTGGACGCCCCGGTCCTGCAGAATTGCTGAACTTGTATAGTCAAGAGAAGAAGAAGATGAAGGTACTGATGAGGCTTATTAAAAGGCACTGTGAGGGGGGGGAGAGAGAGAGAGAGAGAGAGAGAGAGAGAGAGAGAGAGAGAGAGAGAGAGAGAGAGAGAGAGAGAGAGAGAGAGGAGAGAGAGAGAGAGAGAGAGAGAGAGAGAGAGAGAGAGAGAGAGATGAGAGAGAGAGAGAGAGAGAGAGAGAGAGAGAAGAGAGAGAGAGAGAGGGGAGGAGTGCCGGAGCGGCTCGCAGCTGCCGCATTGGGCGACTGCTCGGTAATGGGGGAGTGGCCAAGAGAGAGAGAGAGAGAGCAAGCGTGTGTGTGTGTGTGTGTGTGTGTGTGTGTGTGTGTGTGTGAGAAAGAGAGGAGGGGGGCGTGCATGGGGGGAGGCTTAGTGCTCTTGCTGAGGGGGGAGAGGGAATGCCCGCTAGTTGCGGCCGCCGATAATAGCGCATCAGCCGCTTTTTGCTACTGAGAGAGAGAGTGTGTGTGTATGTGTGTGTGAGCACAGTCAGTGCACAGAGAGACAGAGCCGCTGAGCGCTAGAATGGTATAGAGGACAGCAGAGAGGAGGGAGAGAGGCGCACTGAGAGGAAGAGAAGAGAGGGAATAAGGCGCACTGAGAGGAAGAGAAGAGAGGGAATAAGGCGCACTGAGAGGAAGAGAAGAGAAGAGAGTGGAGGACCAGGGAGCACGTTGGGAGTGTGTAGAGAGAGAGAGAGAGAGAGAGAGAGAGAGAGAGCTGAGGCAGCACACGAGCGGAGGAGGAGGAAGGAGGAGGAGAGAGAGGAGAGATAGAAGTGGAGTGTGTGAAGAGAGAGCCTGGTGGTGCAGCTAGGGGGGGGAGAGTTACATACAGTACCAGGGAGAAGGGACCGCGGGGGGGAGCGAGCGAGCGGCTGTCGCATCTGCCCCCGAGAATCTAGTGCTGAGGTCAGCAGGGGAATGTGGAAGTGGAGCAGCTGAGAGAGAGAGAGAGAGAGGTGGAGAGATTCACAAGGGGGTCTGACTCCCACTGGAATATACCCCCCCCACTACCCCTCCCCATTACCCACACCACACCACACCACCCCACCCTCCAGGCAGAGTGCTGTGCACAGAGAGCAGAGCATAGCGGAGAGCAGAGCGCCGTGTGACACCACGGGGGCACAGGTTGAGCCTATATAGCACCACCAAACGTCCCCCCTCTCTCTCTCTCTCTCTCTCTCTGTCTCTCCTCCTCCCTTAAGTAGGGGTGATGCTCCCCGCGGGACCCCTTCTTTCCGCCGCTAATCTGGGACTATCGAGGGAAACGGCCGTGTTCAAGGGACAGACGAGTGTAAAGCCATCAAGCGGGGATAGTTCCAGTCCTTCTTCTTCTCTGCCTCCACTTTTAAGGGGCTAGAACCTCTTCTTCTCTTTTTTTCTTTTGAGTTGGGGGTCAACTTCTAGCGCGGGGGGGTCGTGCGCGCGCGCGTTCGCGGAGGAACTAAGTGGTTTGGACACCTCTTGAGACTATGGTTGACTGTGCGTCGGCACGCGCCCCATCATCCGCCGCAGCCGCTCTGTAGAGCATGGAGAAGTCCAGCAGCGAGGAGTCAGCCATTCACCGCAGCCCGTCCGTGGATAGCCGCGACTCCGACTTCGGCGCCCGCGGCGCCTCCACCTCCAACGGCAAACCGTTCGGCGGCCGCGGCTTCACCGCCGGCGCGTTCTACGGCTCCACGGGGCCGCGCAATAACGCATCACAGCAGGGGCAGCAGGCTGGGGCTGGCGCGGCAGTGCCCGGCGCTGACGCCAGTGGCGCGGGAGGAGACAAGAGCGGCGGCA
>NC_139943.1:9848891-9884542 GCF_963454915.1 Gymnoscopelus microlampas | reverse complement strand
GTCTCGGCTCCACCGGCTCAGATAATGACAGAAGAACCCCCCGTCCCCCCCGTCCCCACCCCCCCATGCACACACTTCTCCTGTCACGCCGTTGGACGGCTTCTCTAAGTGACCCAGCACCCTTGTGTCTCTGTCACCACAGGAGCGTGACATACACCGGTGGTACTGTAGCAGGTCCTATCCGGTTTCGACAGGGACAAACGAGGCGTGGGACGTACAGACGGAGCTCATCTGTATCATTAATTATCTCTCCATCCACGGGGAGAGAGTGTGCAGGCAGGCTGGTCCCCCCGCAGATAAGATCTCCCGCGCCGCAGACCCCCCCTCGTGTGGGGGTGTCGCATTGGTTGTTCTGTTGCATTGGTGAAGACACTGTAACGTGGTATTTCTCGGGTGTGTAATCTAATTGCAGATGACATTTTCTTTCCTCCTTGTTGAGCTGCTTGAGTTACGTTCTCCGTACCCTGATTGTCTGCATATAATGGGGTATTTTTGTGTGAATACCAAACTTCAGGCACTCTTATTGTGTTGGTATGTCACATGTTAACCAGTGGGACAGCTGATGTCCAGCAGGGCAACGATACAGGATAACAAGGGGGACATAACAATCAATAGACTTGATAAGACTTTAGTGTAAAATAGCCATGTACTGTATCCGTACAATGTTAGCCTGGCATTGGCCAGACTGATATCATGGATTCACTGTCACGTTCCTCCCCGGTATCAGTCTGGACATCGGCCCATAGGGAGCGAGTATGAGAAATCAGAAAATGATTGGGACAATCAGTGACTGCATTTCAACTGCTGTCCGTACAGTGAAAAGCATATATATTTTTTCTGATTCCTCATACTCGCTCCCTATGGGCCGATGTCCAGACTGATACCGGGGAGGAACGTGAGAGTGAATCCACGTTATTATCAGTCTGGCCAATGCCAGGCTTGTACAATGTTCCCTATGCTGTTTAGATTTAGATTTATTTTAACCTTACCTTATCTTAGTTTAAACGCTTTTCTGAGGTAAAGGACAATTTCACAACCCAGTGAAGATGGTAAAGCTAACATTGTGTTCCGTGCCAAATTATTCCGTTTCTTTTATCAGTGACAGTAGGCCTACACAGCAATAGAAAATAATTAGTCACACCTGTAAACAATTAATTAAAATGCGACTAGAGATTACATTTATTCATTTAACCAATTAAGACATGTGGCGGATTCTACGAATGTCTTCTAAATCCCAACAGTATTCTGAAAAGCATGTTTCTTTATCAGTGGTGCTCAAACTTCTTCATGTCAAGGACCCCCAAAATTATATTTATTTGGCCGCCAACCCCATCTCAAAATGTTTTGTTCCAGGGACCCCCAGAGGCAAAGATTTTAGTTAAAAAATGTTCGCTTTAAAACAATATATATTCAAAGATTTGCACACATTTTCATAATTTTTCAAAAATAGCAGATCTACAAGCTCATAGCGCGGCACTCGGTGCCGCGCTATGAGCTTGTATATCTGCTATTTTTTAATAGCCCAAAGTGTAAAATAATGCTTTTTTAGCTCAAATCAAAAAGTGACACAGATGCGTTCCAGGTCTTAATGGGTTAAATTAAATAAATGACATGGTATGGTCATGGTTGCATGAGCTTTCCTCCTCAGAGAGTCCATTTATTCAGCTGTACTGTACCTTGGGTATAGACTGCTCTTTACCGTGGGGAGAAAAAACAACAAAGGGACACTTCTCTGAGTTGAGCTGTGACCACTTCGCATCCCCAGTGTTCTGTAATGAATAGGCCCGCATTAGCGACACTCAAGACAAAGGCTCGCGCATCATGCAGCCTCCATGAAAAGTACTCCCCATTTACTTCCTTCCTAATGTGAGCCCTCCCCTCGCCAAGGGAGCCCCTTTGTTTGGTGTACGTACCATCCACAATCATCCATAAAGAAAGAACAATGGGAGCCCAGCGATCCGGCTGACACTTATTATCAGATGGCTGGGAATAAACGATAATAGTGAATCATGTGCCGGGTTTAGTCGGCGCAGTCAACCCAGCTGAGAGGTTTAACCCTTTAAGACCGGGAACGCATCTGTGTGTCATTTTTTAAGATTTCTTGGGGCTATTGAAAAATCGCAGATATACGATATACAAGCTCATAGCGCGGTGCCACGCTATGAAAAATCGTGAAAATGTGTGCAAATATTTGAATATATATATATTTCTGGGATTCCCTATTACAAAATATTGGGGGTCCGTGGCCAAATACATATAATGTATTTGGGGGTCCTTGACATGAAAAAGTTTGAGAACCACTGATATAGAAAGATGCGTTTTTCAAAAAAAAAACTGTAGGATTTAGAAGACATTTGTTGAATCCCGGAAGAAAAGATTTGATTTACAATTGTTTGCTTTAAAAATATATTATATTCAAAGATATGCCCATATTTTTCACGATTTTGTAGATCTGCTATTTTTGAATAGCCATAGAAATAAAAATAATTACGCACAGATGCGTTCCCGGTCTCAATGGGTTAAGATCTGTCAGCGGGTGACAGTCCAAAACAAGGAAGCCATTAACTGTGAGCTCCTATTCATGTCAAGAAGCACGCGCACACACAGCAAATACAGGCGTTTGGCTGTACATGTGCTTCCAGAACGTGGCCATGAATATACATGGGAAAAGGCACTTTGGGCTGACCTTGACTATACCCTGGGAGACACAACTTGGTTCATTATGCAACAAAAATCACAGGCAGGTTTTGAAGGCAGAACAAGAAGCGATCCACGTGTTTTTGTTCTACCTTCCTGTTTCTTTTTTTGCACGTTCGCCTCATCTCCATCAGCGGTGTGTCTCGGCGGACCCGACACCAGCTCGCATTTGAAATGGACTGCTAGAGAGAGAGAACAGAAGAGCGAGAGATCCCCTGCAGATACACAGCCCATCACTCTCTAACTTGTATTGATGGGGGAGAGTGAAAACGTGTTTCAAAAACACATCGATAGTTTCTTTTCCATCTCCCCCTCCCCACCGGAGCACATCCTCTGCGAGTGGACGCGCCACGAGAATGAAGTTATTCTCGTTTCGCGTCTGAAAGTGGAAACTGATGATCTGCGGGGAATTCAGTGGATGTTTCTTTCTACCGCCCACCACTTAATAAACTGAAAAACAGCCAGGATTGTCTGCTCGAGTTTGCATTCCGAGAGAATATTGAATCGGAGGCTAAAGCACCAAGCAGGCTAATAAAAAAACGTTCGAATGCAGGACGGTGTTATTTCGAAATGCTTTCCTCAGTCACAGTACTGATGGTCCACGATATTGATTATGTTTTGTTGATTAAGTTCTGCCGATTGCATAGAGATCCAAGTGTGTGGCATGCGACACAAAAATGTCATTTGCGTCACCATCTCCCTGTACATTTTGTAAGGAAATGGGAAAAGAACCTGCGTTCCAATGGATCCAATACTTAATTAGTCACAAGGTCTTGTTCATTGGTTCAATGTTTATAAGACCCAAAGACAGACCTAAACCACTTTCAATCCCTGTTCATCCCCGTTTTCATTCATTATAGGAGACTCTCAAAATGTGTCAAAACAGCTAAAATAAGGTACTCTACAAGCTCACAATGCATCGCACCGTGATGCGTTGGCTATTTTCTCTTCTTTTAACCCTTTAAGACCGGGAACGCATCTGTGTCATTTTTTTTAAATCGTGAACATTTGTGCAAATCTTTGAATATATATATATTTTTAAAGCGAACATTTTTTACTAAAATATTTGCGTCTGGGGGGTCCCTGGAACATTTTTTTTTTAGATGGGGGTCCGCGGCCGTATACATATTTTTTGTGGGGGTCCTACAAGCTCACAGTGCATCGCACGGTCCGTGATGCATTGGCTATTTTCTCTTCTTTTGCTCGACACTGTCAAACGACTAAAGTAGTAAAATACTTATTTAAATATGTAGATGGAAGGTTTCTGCCCGACAGCACTGTCTTTGATCCTAACATATCAAAGGGGTAGTGTTAGTGTATCTACTGTAATAGGGCATTGGCAAAGACCTACATTATGCCAGACATTTTCTTGCAGTCATCTCTGGGAACAGAATGAGTTCACATTCCCTGGATTACACTTTCTTCTCACATGTCTTTGGCTAGGCACAGTAAGTACCTCATCAATGAAAGGCCAGATAGTCCGTAGAGGCTTTTCTTTTAAGATAGTAGAACCCTTCATATTCAAGACACTAGTTGACTTGTTAAAGTGGCATTAAAGCGAACATTTAAAAAAGACTGACAATGGCCAGCAAATTGATACGTCAGCCTTCAGAATGTGAGTGCTTTGCTGCAGTAGTGTAAAGTAACTAAGTACATTTACTTAAGTACTGTACTTACACTTTTGAGGATTTTTTGCTTTTACTCCACTACATCTCAGAGGCAAATATTGTACTTTTACTCCACTGCAATTATTTGACAGCTTTAGTTAGTTACTTTTTAGATTTAGATTACTATCACAAAACCTACACTAACCACTTCAGCCCTATATACATTTCGGCCATTTGAAAATAGCAGATCTACAAGCTCACAATGCGTCGCGATGATGCGACGCATTGTGAGCTTGTAGATCTGCTATTTTCAAAAGATTTTTATACATTTTGAACTTGTGAAATGGGACATTCTTCACAATGAATACTTTTACTTGTGGTACTTTAAGTACATTTTGATACCAGTACTTTTGTACTTTTACTGAAATACATTTTTATACCTTTCTTTTACGTAACAGAGTATTTCTACACCGCAGTATTGATACTTTTACTTAAGTAAAAAATTAGTACTTTTTCCACCACTCCTTCACTGTCATCCCGCGTCTTTTCCGTCACCAGTTACTGTATACATTGTAAGTTACATGTCTAGTTACATTGTAAGTAAATTGATTGTAGGTCAGCACCAGTGTTTTGAACTGGGTGTGGACTGCAAACGGAAGAACATAGAAGGGGAGAGATAATCATAATCTTCGGAGGTTGTAGACCAGGCATGCCTGTAGCATTCTGGATCATTTGGACTGACTTCAGTGAACAAAAAAAAAAAGAGTTGAATACAAAAATGTGCTTAGAACAGCAAATAGATAACAGGCAAAAGGGAACAGGCAATGAGCAAATAACTTATTGTGTCAGCTCAACTATCTCCCGCTGGGTATGCAGCTGTTCATTTAATACTTCATTATTCTGTTTCTTTTAAACAGAACAACAAACAAACAACGCACCTGATAAAAGGGCCCGAGCATCACACCTGTAACCAGGGGCGATGTGATGTGAATAAGGTTGAAAATGGGCGAAGTGTTCCTTTAAAATCTACATTTTATTTACATTTTAAAATGGATAAACTACATTTATTTGGGCATCATTGACATGAATATGTTTGAGAACCACTGATGGATGCATGGCACAGTTATCTCCACAGCAGCACAACATTGTGTTAATGTAGTCCATGTCATTCTCAGGGAGAAACACAGACCACCATCAGAGGGGCAGGTTGTAGCAGTGCTCTGGTTGTGTCTGAACCCATTTGGGGGCCTCGCCTCTCATTTGATGTGCGTGCGAGGAGGTTGTGCAACACATTCAGCTCACATACAGTGTTATTCTCCCTGAAGGGAGGGAAATGCAACACCAAACCGCTGCCGCGACAATTAGATAACTAGACCTAACGAGGCTGACTGCGTACTGTGGAAACTTAACAGGGAATATTATGAACGTGCTTCCAGAATTCATATTCCTCATCAGTACAGTGGAAAAAGTACTCACATTTTCTACTTAAGTGAAAGTATCAATACTGCAATGTAGAAATACTTCTGTTACAAGTAAAAGGCCTGTGTTAAAAATGTCACTTGAGTAAAAGTAAAGTATTGGCATCAAAATGTACTTAAAGTACCAACAGTAAAACTACTAAAATGTTTGAAAATAGCAGATCTACAAGCTCACAACGCATCGCGGTGCGACGCGTTGTGAGCTTGTAGATCGTCTATTTTCAAATAGTCTATGTATAAAATAGGGCTAAAGTGGTTAATGTATGTTTTATAATATAATAATTTATATCTGCAAAGTAACTAGTAACTAACGTTTTCAAATAATTGTAATGGAGTAAAAGTGCAATATTTGACTCTGAGATGTAGTCGAGTAGAAGTAAAAGTATTGAAATGTGGAAATACCCCAGTAAAGTACAGTACTTGAGTAAATGTACTTAGTTACTTTACACCACTTCATCTGTCTCCTCCTTATGGGTTTCTTAGTTCCAGCCTGTCCTCAAGACGTGACCTTGCCCTCGAAGTCCTGCTGTTTTCGAGAAACTCTTCCCGAAATGTTTTTAAATCCCATTTGCAATGGCCAGCAGTACAGTCAGACATCAAAGAGATGTCATTGCTTGATGTCTGTTCTGTCTATTATTATCCCAGTTGCTAATGTACCGGTATATTGCATTTTATATTCGGTATAGCCCTAGCCCATTGGTTCTCGAAGTGGGGTCCGGCGGCGGGGACCATCCAGGGGGTCCCCAGCAAAATGTGTTAATATAGCGTCACAATCATTTTAACTACTTTAACCGTATTTTATGCTTTGGCTATTCAAAAATAGCAGATCTACAAGCTCATAGCGCGGCACTGCCGCGCTATGAGCTTGTAGATCTGCTATTTTTGAAATATCCTTGGCACAATTTTTTTTTGAGATGGGGGTCCACAGCCAAATTCATATCATTGTGGGGGTCCTCATGACATGAAAATGTTTGAGAACCACTGGCCTATATATCCTATATTCTGTAGTTTTCTTTTCTTTTTGGCTGCAACATATTCATTCTACATCAGTAACCCAGGGAAGATATACAGTTCCATGTGTTTAGCTATAGCCTTGAAGCATCACTTTGAGGCGCTATCTAGGCCAAGGAGAAAGACTGGTCGTTTTTCTTTTTTCCTTAACTGGCACATGACATGACAGCTGCTTTGACTGCACAGTGGCAGTGTAAGAGGTCTACTCCACTGATCAATAATGACAGATATTCACTGACCAGATCTACGATCAATACATAGAGGTGAATCCATGTCTACTGTATCTGCTGCAGCATGCTTATTGTTTCTGTTGGGAGGAAACCTTGTATATCCAGAACCGTTACTTGTCAGTAAATGGGGGGACAATAACGTGTGTTTCAATGGAGCCAATGTAGTTATTATTTAGCTCACAAGCTCTTGTTGATACTTTTTTATTGGTTAAATGTTTAAAAAATATTTATAATATTTATATTTAATATTTTAAACCCACAGACAGGCTTAACCACTGTCATTATAGGTGAGCGTTTTTTAAACAGTTTTTTTTTTGCAAAAATAGGAAATAGCAGATCTACTAGCCTCGGTAACCAGGCTTTTTTAATTACTTTTTTTCACAAGCTAGATCACTCACAATGCGTTGCGAACTTCCAGATCTGCTGTTTTCACTACTAAAACAAAGCAGTGTAAAGTACAAAATAGGGAATTCATTTAACGTAATAGGATGAAATATGGAGATACAAGGTTTCTGCCCCGAATTCTACAACACAGTATCTTTCTAATTTAATGAGGTGGAAAGTCCCAGTCCTGTGTATGATGAGCATTATTCTACCAAGAAACACATCATTATCCACCTGTTTCTATAGGAAATCAATTTTAATTTTCTTCACATTTCAATTCAAAAGTACTCACTTTTTCAGCAATCAAAAAGAGACAGAAAACAATCCATTAAAAGCAGATACACCAGACCACTAAGCCTGATACAAATCGGTTCGTTAACCATCTCCTCCTTAATGGAAAAGGAGATATCGATGTCAAAGCATCCGTCCCACGCTCCATCCCGTCACTAAATGGGTCCATTGAGTTATCACTTATAGACATACAGCATATGTCTACATTTCACTTATTAGCCTTATTAAGTATGGCCATAAATAACGTTTGAGAGAGGACATCAGAGGACTTTGGACGTGACTCAAGAGTGTTGCTGGATGCAGGCAGCGGCGAAAACAAAGCAATGAGTCCAATTTGAAAATATACAGTATATTACAGGCTCAGTGCAACCCTCAGTGACTGAGCCTTGGGTGGTCATTAACACATTAGACCCCCTCCTGCCCACTCATGCACTCATCGGTCCATTGTGGTGAGACAAATTCCCCATTACGGATTTCCATCCTCTGATAATTTCAGTGATAGACAGGGACGGTGTCAGAGACCAGCCCCATTAACCCATTAAGACCTGAAGCCGATTCTTTACAAATGTCTTCTAAATCCAGTTTTATGAAAAAAAACGTATGTTTCTATATCAATGGTGCTCAAACTTTTTCATGTCAAGAACCCCCAAAATGATATGTATTTGGCCGCCGACCCCCATACCAAAAATATGTTGTTCCAGGGACCCCCAGAAAGCAGTTAAAATGTTCGCTTTAAAACAATATATTCAAGGATTTGCACATATTTTCACAATTTTTCAAAAATAGCAGATCTACAAGCTCGTTGCGCGGCACTCGGTGCCGCGCTATGAGCTTGTATATCTGCTATTTTTGAAAGTGTAAAATAATGCTTTTTTAGCTCAAATAAAAAATTACACAGATGCGTTCCAAGTCTCAATGGGTTAACGCCACCCACCCCCCCCCTCTCCGCCATTTCTCCCAACACATCGCAATCGCAAAGTGGGCCTGGGATTCATTTGCCCTGATTTCCCATCACACGACAGCATGTGGCGAGTTCCCTGGCAAAAGGTTGCGTTTGGTCCTTCCTCGAGCCCATGGCCTCCGAGGGAAATAGGAGGAAATCGTGTCCCCCTTCTGAGAGGACAGACTGGCCAGAGTCAAATTGTCGTCTCCTCCTTCCTCGGCGGGGAGTAGGTGGAGCGTGAAGGAGCGGGGTTGAGGAGAACGGCCAGGGTCCGTTCCCCCCAGAGCAGGATACTGTAGGTTAAAGTGCCATGATGTGTAGTGACATGCAGCTCGCTGTGGAGGGAACGCCGGATTTGAAGATAATTGCGTGTGGGTGTCGTGTACGGGCAATAATAGCTGATCTACAAGCTCACAACGTGTTGCGCTGCGATGCGGTGTGAGTTTGTAGATTGGCTGTTTAGTAGTAGTTTTAATGCAACATACTTTTCACCTGTACTCATCATCTACTCAAGTATAAGTGCTACTTTTCCTCCTTTACATTTGGGCCAAATGTAAAGGAGGAACATTTTACAATTTTCGAATGATTTGACTACATTCCGCTTGTTAATTAACATTGTTGCCTATTAAAAAAATAATAAATCACGTTCTATGGCTTTAATTCACTCAGAGATGTCGGCCAATTTAGTTTATTAATTTTGGACAAGCACAACACTAAATCAGATCGTTTGAAGTACAGTAACTCAGTACTTGAATAGTCTTTTCATTCGGATGACTTTTATTTCTACTTGAGTCATTATTATTTTAAAGTAACACTATTTTTACTTGGGTACAGTTTTTTTTAATCTAGTTTACCCACTTCTGCGCTCGAGTCACCCTTTCCGTCTCAGATCCATGCTTTCTCTCTCTCCTGGGCAGCCTGCCGCCATCACAGCCTGCCGGTTTGTTTCATCCACAAAAACGACACAGACGTCATTTGAAATCATTTCATGAAAGACTCCCTTCGTGAGTCATACTGTATGTTCACCAAGGGAGAAGAAAAGTGTAATTGCATGTTATTGCGGAAGCATTTCACTGAGAACATAACATGTCCATGGGGGTGAGAAGAGAAGGGTCTGGAGTCATGTGTTGCTTTGTTTGATGCCGTTTTTTGATCTACAGTTACAGTTACAGTAGCCTACACTGTAGCTGTAGCTGTTCTTGTCTGTCTTATGAATTGGGTTTTATGTAAACGACTTGCTTTAATCAGACTCAATCACAATCACAGTCACACTTGATCAGTGGTGTAAAGTAACTAAGTTTACTAAAGTACAGTACTTAAGTTAAATGTTTAGGTATTTTTTTTTATAGAATTAGTCCTCATTAATGTATGTTTTGTAATAATAATCAAAATCTACAAAGTAACAAGTAACTAAAGTTTTCAAATAATTATAGTGGAGTAAAAGTATAATATTTGCCGCTGAGATGTGCTAGTGGAGTAGAAGTAAAAGTACTGAAAATGTTAAATACTCAAGTAAAGTAATTATATCTCAAAATTGTAGTTTAAGTACAGTACTTGACTAAATGTACTTAATTCACTGTTGTAAAGCGCTTTGGATAAAGGTGCTACAGTATAAATGCACCGTTTAGCACAAAGACTTTGGGCTTCTACTCCTATATCTACTACTCTATGTGCCGAAAAGCTGTGAGCTTGCATATCTGCTAACTTGGGGTGCACAACACCAGCAGTCTAATTGTGGCCTTAGTGCCGGATGAGAAGTCACAGTGACCGCATCGTTACCTCGTTAAGGGTGACAGTGCCTTCCGGCCCCTTAGGGATGAAGAGGCTCTCTTATTATTGTGCGTGAATCTCAAATGGTCGAGGTTGCTTTGCTACAGTACAAATAATATATAAATAGACCGGGGAGAGGTTCAGGCCGAGGCAGTTAAATGAGAGGTCGAGGCAGCGAGAGCACGGGAGAGAGATGGAACGCCATTAGTGCCGCATCATACACAAGCGCGACCTCTTTTTGATGACTTATTATCTCCAAACGATTAGCCCGCGGCCCCACAGTGAGGAAGGTGAACGTGTGTGGTCAATAAAGTGCTCACACACGAGTGGAAATGAGAAGAAGAAATAATAGTCTCTCTATTGTTGTCTGTTGTGACTTTATTTTCCCATTGGTTAAGCCATTAAGACCGGGAACGCATCTGAGTTATTTTAAGATTTATTTGGCTGTTTTTTTTTTTTATCGTGAAAAATGTGTGCAAATCTTTAAATAAATATGTATATATGTTTTAAAGCGATTTTTTTTTACTTTGATCTGTGCTTCTCTGGGTCTCTGGAACCAAACTATTTTGAGATGCGGGTCCGCGGCCAAATACATATAATTTTGGGGCCGCGGACCCCCATCTCAAAATGTTTTGTTCCGGGGACATTCAAAGATTGGCACAAATTTTCATGATTTTTCAAACATAGCAGATCTATAAGCTCATAGCACGACACTCTGTGCCATGCTATGAGCTTGTATATCTGCTATTTTTGAATCTTTTGAAATCTTAAAATGACACAGATACGTTCCCTGTCTTATTGGGTTAACCGTTATGCCCAGGCCACTGAGGTAGGGACTCGGGAGTGCCTTAGACAAAATAGCTGTCCAGGGACAAAGCAGCATTGTTGAAGGTCATCTTCCTTGGCTTTCTGTTTGTAGCTGTGTGTATCTGAGGATGACGCTCCGGCAGAGCGACGGAATTGGACACAAATTGATTGCCGCTGTCGAGGCAGCTGTTTGTACGACGACACAACGCAGTGGTAGAGTGTCTGCAAATTGTAAAGTGTAATCCAATTATGGCGTCCCCCCGACCAGCCCCCTGAAAGCTTCCAAATGCGTCAAGATGAATTACTATATGGGATCGTATGGATGTACTACTGTAATAGATGAGGAATATAATAACGCTTGGTTGCCACACATTATTATGAGAAAATACAATGCATGCTGTGTACAATAAAACAGCTCACACGCGTGCGCACACACGCACGCACGCACGCACGCACGCACGCACGCACACACGCGCACACACACACACACGCACGCACGCACGCACGCACGCACGCACGCACGCACGCACGCACGCACGCACGCACGCACGCACGCACGCACGCACGCACACACCCTCGTATAGGCTAGCCTCCTGCACTGGGAATACATCATTCCCGGTGATGCAGTGCGTTCGGTTCATTTCACCATCAGTTAAAACGTGGTTCAGTGTTCACTATTCTTTCCACACAAACCACCAGAACCAAATCAGCCCCATGGCCAGTCTATGAAGGACGATAATGCGTGGCCTTGTGAATGTCTCACGACGCACCACAAACACATGTTAGTGCCTCTTGCAAAATAGTGTTGGAAATGGAAAGCTGCTTGTTTGTTGTCGTTTCCTTGTACTGCAGGAGAGGGAGGGGACCGTAAACTAGTCCTCTCTATCTTCACCCACCTCCCCTCTTATACCTCCGGGCGGACCAATCGATGCTAATCTCCACCTAAGCAGTGAATTAACCCTTTAAGATCGGGAAAACATCATTTGTGTCATTTTAAGATTTCTTTGGGCTATTCAAAAATAGCAGATCTACAAGCTCATAGCGCGGAGTGCCGCGCTACGAGCTTGTAGATCTGCAAAAAAAATAATAATCGAGAGCATTTGTGCAAATATTGGAATATATATGTTTTAAAGCGAACATTTGTCAAATATTTAGTTCCAGGAACCCCCAGATGCAAAGATTTGAGTTACAAATGTCCGCTTAAAAAAAAGAAAAAATGTGCACACATTTTCACAATTTTTCAAAAAATAGCAGATCTACAAGCTCGTAGCGCGGCACTCGGTGCCGCGCTACGAGCTTGTATATCTGCTATTTTTGAATAGCCAAAAGAAATCGAAAAGTGACACAGGTGCGTTCCAGGTCTTAATGGCTTAATGTGGAATGTTAGAATAGCTCGCTAAAGCTCCACTACTCAGCAGATTCTCTGTCACCTAAAGGCAAATTACAGTGAAATCAATGCCTCCAGGCCGGCGCCGCCCGGCGCCCGGATCCAGCTTTAGTCGAGAGAGAGAGAGAGAGAGCCCGGGGAATATTATTTCCTCTTTGGTCTGATGTGATAAAACGAAGTTGCGTCTATATTACCCCATCGCTATGCCATTTAATTAACCACTTAGCGGGGCGGCGTGCATATGAAGCCATAACTGCACAAACCCAGACGCCGCTGTATAACTGGGCATCCACACTGCTATATGTTTGAACTGGCTATTTCAGCATCGCCGAAGCTTCCTTCGTGGAATCCGTGGGATCTTGTGGGAAGGGAAAACTGTTGCTCTGGAGATTGCGTGGAGGAATCTCCCGCCTAGCCCGGTTTAATTAATCACAGAGATTCCCTTTAATGTCTCAGCCCCCCCCCCCCCTCCTGGCATCAGCCGAGGGGTCCTCTAGACTAGAATTTATCACCGACTGGATAAGAAAGAGAGAAAAAAAATGAATTGCTTTCCCCAAGGTTGCTACCTTAACCCATTAAGACCTGAGAACGCATCTGTGTGTCATTTTTAGATTTCGTTGGGCTATTCAAAAATAGCAGATCTACAAGCTCATAGCGCGGCACCGAGTGCCGCGCTATGAGCTTGTAGATCTGCTATTTTTGAAAAATCGTTAACAATTTTGTGCAAATCTTTGAATATATATATATTTAAAGCGAGCATTTCTAGCTAAAATGTTATTACTTCTGGGGATTCTACAAATGTCTTCTAAATCAGTTTAAAACAGTTTTCTGAAACACTTAGGTTGCTATAATATTAGTGTCAGTGTCAAGGAGCCCCACAACGATATGTATTTGACTGCGGACCCCCATCTAAAAAAAAAATTGTTCCAGGGACCCCCAGAAGCAAAGATTTGAGTAAAAAGCAGATCTACAAGCTCATAGCGCGGCACTCGGTGCCGCGCTATGAGCTTGTATATCTGCTATTTTTTAACAGCCAAAAGTATAAAATATGGATAAAGTGGTTACACAGATGCGTCCCCCGGTCTTAAAGGGTTAATTGATTGAATTGGGTTTGGATCGTACTCCCATGCACCACATGCTGCTCTGGAGCACCCACCCCACACCCACAGATGGCTTCCTCGTGTGCTGCTCAACTTTCCATAATACATAAAATAATAAATAATTGTGAACTGGGCCAAAAATATTTGTTGCCTTTGAATCTTGCTCTAAAAGTGTCATCTCCTATCCCACGCCGGGGAGGGGAGGAGGCGTCAGTCTGAACGATTAAGGGTTGGGTGGTGGGGGTGGGGGGGGGGGGGGTCGCATGTCTTCTTCACACGGAGAGCGAGGGAAAAAACCCATCCCACGTTTTTAAGCTATATGACCAACGAGAGTCCAATTTCAGCCTCAAATGTTAGCGCATAATATTGATTTATTAGCCCCCCCTAACTGCCAACGGGGTCCCCGCTTTGAAATTATGCCTGATTTATACTTATCTGTGCAGATGTCGTGCTTCCGAAAATAGCAGATCTACAAGCTCTGCAACGCGTCGCGCTGCGACGCGTTGCAGAGCTTGTAGATCTGCTATTTATCGGGCGCCAGACAAGGCGGGGCAAAACCAAGTATAAATCAGGCATAACTCAGCCATGAGGAAGACACATCAGTGACACGCTCGTAAACAGCGAGCACCCTGGTGACACAGTCGGTGATGAATCACTGAGCATATCTTCTTTGTTGGCATTATATCGTCAAGCTAATTTTTATTTGGTACATGTATATGGCAGACAGTGGTTCTCAATGTGGGGTCCGGGGACCCCCACAGGTCCTAGTATAGGGGGTTCCAGGGGGTCTATAACAGTAGTTCACCCAAAAACTGTAATTATGTCAATTTTTGTCAATGACATCTGTAGGCAGGTTTGGTCATTTCAAACAAGATTTCAAACTTGTTCCTTTTTTTTCTTTTTTTGCTCTTTCGCTGCCAAAGACGACTTTTACGTCTTTTTAATTTTCAGTGGTTTTCCACCAGGTGGCGCTGTTCTCTAACACACGAGTGACCATTTTCATCCTCGAGTCACACAGATCCAGGAGATCACGTGATTGAAAGATCTCCACCAACCATTAACTTCCTGCTTATAGCGTATTTGGGGAAACGGATGTAACTTTATTTCTTTTCTTCGCCCTGCGTTTTTGATGAGACGAGCTATATATTCAACGGCCTGTAACAAGCAACCCGGGGGGGTCGCGATTGCTTTTTTTTCTTTTCTCGCGGAAGCTCAGTGAAACCCTCCGTGTTTAGCAACCAGTCAGGGGATCGATCATACTGGAGATAAATATTCTGTGACTAGTTGAAAAGGTATTCGGCCATTTGAAAATAGCAGGTCTACAAGCTCACAATGCGTCGCAATATAAGCTATGAGCTTGTAGATCTGCTATTTTTGAAAAATCGTGAAAATGTGTGCAAATCTTTGAATATATTGTTTTGAAGACAATGGAACCCCCCACGGTTTTGGGGAGAAGCTGTGAGCTGGTCTGGAGCACAGAGGTGAGACAGTAGCCAATAGGATAGCCTTATTTGGGGATCAAAATGATCGTATTTCAGGCTGTGTAGGTATAAATGAAACCTCAGTCATGCTAGTGTTAATGGGTTAAAGGAATCTCGTTGTGAAGGCGTGAGCTGTGATTGGAGTATATGAATGTGTGACGTATAATGACCAGCAGAGCTGTGAATGGGGAATAGGAGGCTATAGGCTGATGTTCGCATCAGCTGACTGACAGCCGATTAACAGCCGAGGCGTGCAAGACTTCCGTGTCCTGCATGAACTAACGCTATGCTTCATTAACGGTGTGCCAAGCACCTGTCGAAGGCAAAGTAGCAGCAGGTACCCCAACGGTGCATAAGCTGTCCCTGATCCTCGTATAGCCGCAGCTCGTTGTGCTTGTCCTGTTCCTTCTGATCTCCGGGTGTTCCCCCGTCGCTACGAGTCAGCGGTTATGCTGCCGACTAGAACGCCCACCTGGGTATCAAACCCCCCCCCCCCCCCCCCCCCCACGCAGCTACCGCTTCCATCAAAGCTGATTTACCTAAATAACGAGATCAATCTCCGAGGAATCGAAATCGACCCGCGACCAGCGCAAACAAGCTAGCCGATAGCCTTGCTTTATTCGTTTATTTATTTATTCGGTTTAAAACAACGCTTCCATGAACTACTTGAACTTCGTCTGCTGTCCGGCTATAAGCCCACATCAAATAATGGAAATAAACTAATTATCAAGCTTTATGGTGCTTGGGTCCATCTGATAGATGTGTACAAAATATGTGTTTGTGTATATGCGTTTTTGTCAGTAATCAATCAATCTTTATTAAAGACAGATGGTCCATGGCAACCATGAAAAAAAACAGACAATTAAAGATATCGGTCAATCAAAAGAGTAATGGGGGTGACGAACGAGGAATAATTAATTCCCTTGCGAACACGCACGCACCCACGTGCACGCACACGCAGTGGTGTAAAGTACAATTTTGAGGTACTTTTAATTTACTGGAGTACTTCCAATTGTCTATACTTTAACTTTTACTCCACTGCTTGTCAGAGGCAAATATTGTAGCCCTATTTTATACCTAGGCTATTTGAAAATAGCCGATCTACAAGCTCTGCTATTTATATGCTATTTTCAAACATTTTTGTACTTTTGGTACTTTAAGTACACTTTGATACCAATACTTTTGTACTTTTACTCAAGTAATGTTTTAATTCCGGACTTTTACTTGTAACAGAGTACTTCTACATTGCGGTATTGATACTTTTACTTAAGCAAAACTTTATCCACCACTGCGCGCACACACACACACACACACACACACACACACACACACACACACACACACACACACACACACACACACACACACACACACACACTCACTCCCACCACTTTCTCATACAGGTATACAAGCAGCATTTTGCTGCTTGTACCTGTATGGCTATAGTGGCAAATAAACCCTGTTGATTCTTGATTTCTCCACTAGCCTCACACACCTCGAGTTCTTTCACTTAAATCACCTCAACTCCCTGGAGTGAACCGTACTGCAACCAGGTCCATATCCCAGTTGATCTGCAACAGGAGGCTAATGAGCCCAAAAACACAAAGCAGGCACAAATTGAAGCCGCCAGAGGAAAGAGACGTGCAAATTAAGGGGGCGGCCCACCACCACCGCTCGCTCCTGACAATACACCGGACACAGTCATTTGGGGAGGCGTATGGAGATAATTTACAAACTGCAGGTTGCGCTGATTTAACCCTTTAGGACCGGGAACGCAGACTGTGTCATTTTTAAGATTTATTTGGCTATTCAAAAATAGCAGATCTACAAGCTCAAGAGTGCCGCGCTGAGTGCCGCGCTATGAGCTTGTAGATCTGCATTTTTTTGGGAAAAAGTGTGGATTTTTTTTTGCAAATCTGTATATATATATATGTTTTAAAGCGAACATTTTAACTCCGATCTGTTCTTCTGGGGGTCCCTGGAACAAAATATTTTGAGATGGGGGTCCGTGGCCAAATACATATCATCATTTTGGGTGGTCCTTGACATGGAAATGTTTGAGAACCACTGATACAACATACGTTTTTTAAGAAAACTGTTTATAGGCTTTCTAAGATATTTGTAGAATCCCCCAGAAGCAAAGATTTGAGTTACAAAAAATATACATAATATTCAAATATTTGCACCCATTTTCACAATTTTTAAAAAAAATAGCTGATCTACAAGCTCGTAAGCTTGTATATCTGCTATTTTTTGAATAGCCCAAATAAATCTAAAAAAATGACACACAGATGCGTTCCCGGTCGTAATGGCTTAAATCAAGGTTCACTCTCCACGGGGAATGCTAATTATCCAGAGCTCAATGACTACAGTGTTGTTCCCTCTAGCTCACATCCAGTAAATGTCATTACGATCCAAACAGTCCCAGCCCAGGTGAACAGAACAGCACAAATCAGACCCTCCAGGCTATATTTTTCTCATGAGCTGTGAATATGAGTATATTATATACGATGATATATGGACCACTCTTTAAATGCACATAAAAGTGATCCGGACGGTAATGGCCTCATAAAAGGGCATCCTTGCGTGACTCGTATTGATGGAATCTACTGATTACATGACCCCCTCGTGTATGGTGGCTGGGTGGGGGGGTCAACCACTTAAGCCCTATGTGTACTTCCTCTTAAAGGGGAATACCACTCATTTTCAACATTGAACCATTGTCATGATATACCTTAGAGCTGTTGTGTGGAAACAAGAAAAAATGTTCTTCTACGTTGCCTAGAACTGGAGAATCGATTGCTGGGGTCATGTGATCAGTGACACACGGAAGGTGTACTCTTTGGCCCATTCACTAGAATGGGGAATCTCACTTCCGCCTGAAACAGTGGGACTTGTAGTCAGAGCTTAAGTCATTGGTTTTCAACCTTTTTCATGCCAAGGACCCCTAAATTAATATACATTTGGCCGCGGACCCCTTTTTCATGCCAAGGACCCCTAAATTAATATACATTTGGCCGCGGACCCCCATCTGAAAATGTTTTGTGTCGGAGACCCCAGGGAAAGAAGATTTGTGTTAAAAAATTCTACAAATTCTTTAAAAAAGTTTTCAAGATTTTTCAAAAATGTTCAAAAATAGCAGATCTACAATTTTATACAGTATGTAGTGGGGGGGGGCTGCTTCACCTCCCTCTCAGCTAAGGGGGTCCTTGGCCTTTAAAAAGCGTTGAAGACCCCTGTTCTAACAGTTTTTTTTCCCCTCCTGCCTCGATCTACTTCACCTGGCAGTGACTGATGGAGCTCAGCTGTGCCCTTTAGTGCAAAAAGAAAATAGAGGAGAGGACCGTGTGTGTGTGTGTGTGTGTGTGTGTGTGTGTGTGTGTGTGTGTGTGTGTGTGTGTGTGTGTGTGTGTGTGTGTGTGTGTGTGTGTGTGTGTGTGTGTGTGGTTGGGGGGGGGGGGGGTGTAGGGAGGTTGTTGGAATGTTTGTTACTTTGTGAATTCTCTAGAGTCATGGAAGATTACTGAACTTTTCAGCATGTCGGAAGTCTGGTCGGTCAGGCAGGGGAAGAAAGAAAAAAAAAGCAGCCAAATTGCTTCAGCACCTTCGGATCGAAAAAAAAGAGAAACTGCAGAGCGGGGACAGTCTGACTGAAATGTTTGTTGCTTGTAAAAAGGCTTCACATCGCAGCCAGTCAGCCAGGCAGACGCAGAGCAGAGACACGCACACACACACGCACACACGCACACACACACACACACACACACACACACACACACACGGACGCACGTGCGTGTGAACACACGCAGTGGATGGAGTAAAAGTATCAATACTGCAATGTAGAAATATTTATTTATCTAATATCATTGTCATCTTGTTTCTAGTCTGGTACAACATAACACAACGGAACGCTCTGTCAAAAAGGAGAAAACTGACCCATAGACCTATACTTATGAAGTCTCATGATAACGCACTGAAGCTCGACGCTCTAACTGACTATTTATGCACAGCTGATTTTTAGAGTGCGTGTTTCAGTCGAAAAAACGTTTTACCCCCCGAACGGGCGCACACACAGTAATGTTCGTAAACAAGAAGTCCTACTCCATGGTGAAGGGTTGACACTGAAACAAGTCTGAGTTTGTTCAACCCATTAAGACCGGGAACGCATCTGTGTGTCACTTTAGATTTCTATACAAGCCCGGGTGTCGCGCTATGAGCTTGTAGATCTGCTATTTTTTAAAGAAAATGTGTGCAAATCATTGAATATATATATATTTTTGAAGTGAACATTCGTAACTCAAATCTTTGCGTCTGGGGGGTCCCTGGAACAAGATATTTTGAGATGGGGGGTCCGAGGCCAAATACATATACATTTTAGGGGGTCCTTGACATGCAAAAGTTTGAGAACCACTGATGTAGCAACATCAACAGGATTTAGAAGACATTTTTGTAGAATTGGCTTCAGGTCTGAATGGGTTAAAGGTTTCATATGATCATGCCAAGACAATGAAGGCATTTTAATAGGGTTGACATTTTCATTTTAATGTTAATTTTAATTGCCACTTTTGAAGTATTTGTTCCCCCCCCCCCAGCTATCACAGCTCCATCGAGGCTCGTTACAGTGCGATCGCTTTGTTTTCTGACATTTAGTCCTGTTCTATAGATCTAATCTCGAGCGAGAAAGAGAGAAAATGCTCAATAGTACCAGACGAGCCTCCCCATGAGCCACATGTGTACAGACCGTATACAGTCAATGGTCCACGTGCACACGTTCACACACACATAACACTGTACATGCCAAACACGTGCGGCGGCGCAGCACGCCTGAAAAGGTTTGTGCGAATGCTAATTTCCAGTTGCCGGGCGATTAACCGAGATTCCTGTTATTTTGCGGTTGTTAAAAACCCAATTGGCCGGCATCAATGGATTTATTGGTTCAATATAATAAGACGATGGCATGTAAATTAGGGCTTGTTCGCGTTGGACTGTGTGGTACATTGTATGCATCGAATTACCTAGAATAATGATTTCTGCTCCATTATCCCCATGCTTTTCAATGGACTTATCAGTAAAATCCTTTTTCTTTTTTTTCCTTTTTTTGTTAACCCATTCAGACCCGGGAACGCATCTCTAGTCATTTTTAGATTTCTTTTGGGCTATTCAAAAATAGCAGATATACAAGCTCATAGTGCGGCACCAAGTCAGCTTGTAGATCTGCTATTTTTTGCAAATCTTTTAATATATATTTTTTAAACATTTGTAACTCAAATCTTTGCTTCTGGGGATTACAAATGTCTTCCAAATCCTTTTTTTAAAAAAAGGTGCTATGCTAATGTTGCTATTATATCAGTGGTTCTCAAAAATTATATGTTTTTGGCCCCGGACCCCCGTCTCAAAACATTTTGTTCCAGGGACCCCCAGGAGTTGTAACAGAGTAAAACATGTTCGCTTTAACAAAATATATATTCAAATATTTGCACAAATGTTCACAATTTTTCAAATAAATAGCAGATCTACAAGCTCATAGCGCGGCACTCGGTGCCGCGCTATGAGCTTGTATATCTGCTATTTTTGAATAGCCCAAAAAAATCTTAAAATGACATAACCAGCTGCGTTCCCCGGTCTTGAAGGGTTAACCCAGGACCCTCATATGATGCCAGCTTTTACTCTGGCTGGAGATGATAGCCGGGGGGAGGAGGGAGAGACCCCCGCTGAGAGAGAGAGAGCGAGGGGGGGGAGGGGGTCGGTGAGAGAGAGAGATGGTACAGCATCAGAGACAGACCCTGTGTTTACTAGCATGAATGTGGAAGTGAAACAGCATACTGCTAGCTGTGCTGCATGCGGACCCCCCGCTGGGAAATGTTGTTTACAGCTACAGCCCCCCCCCCCCTCCCTTCCAGTACATCTAGTTCCCAGACATATCCTTCTCCTCTCTGTGTCCCCCCGTCACACTGCTTAAACACTCGTTGACCCTGTTGTCGTACTGTGTGTGCCAGCAGTGTCATCGCATCGCCATGGACACCTGCATACACACTATCTATCATCATTATTTTCTCACCTTAAAAAGCACCTCACTTTCGCCACATTTTTCCAACCTATCTCCGTATAATTGGTCCTCAGCAGTGGTGGAAAAAGTACAGACTGGAAGTGATGACACTAAGAAATGAGCTGACAAAATGGGAACTGGAACACTATAGAAATTAAGCTGATAAATGGGTACTCTCTTCTGATTGGCTGAAATATTGTCACCTACCAAAAAATGTATATTCTGTTTATTAAAGAGCTGGAGAGACGGGGAGGCCCCTGTTACTGAACAAACACTATAGCAATGATTACTATCACAATATAGTGCTTTAACCTTTTAACAAAATACTTTCTGTTTTGACCTAAAAATATCACTTACCCTACCTTTAAAGGGCAAGACCACTTTGGTAGAGGTTTGGGTTGTGTAGTTACCTTGCCATGATGTAACTCCAAAGGTGGGCAAGAAATAAAAAATAATTGCTCTATTGATTAGAAATTGATAATTCAAAATATGCTCCTCATTGACTTACATTGTACGGTAAAACAGCTCTCAAAGTCACTCTTTTAGCACAAAAACGAACGCAAACAAAGTTGATTCAGACAATATAGAACATCACCAAACCCAGTACTGTTTTTTATTAAAATAAAAATGTCAACTTCCTGTTGATTTTACCATTTTTAATAACTAGAAAACCCGGACTGGATCGGCAGATCCGGATCCAGATCTTCAAATAGTAAAATCAACAGGAAGTTGACATTTTTATAAAAAAAAAAAACAGTACTGGGTTTGGTGATGTTCTATATTGTCTGAATCAGCTATGTTTGGGTTCATTTATGTGCTAAAAGAGTGACCTTGAGAGCTGTTTTACCGTACAATGTAAGTCAATGAGGAGCATATTTTGAATTATCAATTTCTA
Source organism: Gymnoscopelus microlampas (assembly GCF_963454915.1). NCBI lineage: Eukaryota > Metazoa > Chordata > Actinopteri > Myctophiformes > Myctophidae > Gymnoscopelus > Gymnoscopelus microlampas. The sequence goes on along the minus strand of NC_139943.1, from coordinate 9,862,415 downwards.
ATCAATGGAGCAATTATTTTTGATTTCTTGCCCACCTTTGGAGTTACATCAAGGCAAGGTAACTACACAACCCAAAACTCTACCAAAGTGGTCTTACCCTTTAAAGTACCAAAAGTAAAAGTACAAAAATATTTGAAAATAGCAGATCTACAAGCTCACAACGCGTCGCACCGCAACGCGTTGTGTGCTTGTAGATCGTCTATTTTCAAATAGCCTAGGTATAAAATATGTAATATGTAATAATGTATATCTGCAAAGTAACTACTAGTAACTAAAGTTTTCAATAATTGTAGTGGAGTAAAAGTACAATATTTGCCTCTGAGATGTAGTGGAGTAGAAGTAAAAATATTGGAAATTGAAAATACTCAAGTAAAACTGTACCTAAGTACAGTACTTAAGTAAATGTACTTTCCACCACTGCTCAAAGGAGGGCTGTGGACAGTTCAGAAACCTGCCTGCCAGTGACATTACTTTTCTTGTCTCTAAAGAGATGGAAACAGGAGCCCCGTAAGAATGATGCAAACTGCATGAGTGCTGCCTTATAGACGTGACTCGGGGAAATAAGGAAACTTATGCAACGGGGGATGTTAACGATGTGCAGTGTAGAGCGACATCTAGTGGCTGAATTGATGTCCGTAGCACTTTCCTTTGGACCCTTCCTCACCTTGTTCCCCAGCCAGGGGTTGAGTTGAGTGAGCACACTGCACTGTAAATAGATGATGTTCATCACCACCACACAAGGGTATCCAAACATGGCCATGCCTCGTCACAAAGACCATGAGAAAACATGCATTTGATCAACCGTTGGCCTGACCTCGATTCTTCGAATAGTGGACTAATCCAGTGGTTCTCAAACTTTTTCATGTCAAGGACCCCCAAATTGACACTTATTAGCCCGCGGACCCCCATTTGAAAAAGATAAGCCAGGGACCCCAATAAGAGAAGGTGTATACGGCTTTCTAGCAGTGATTCTCAACCATTTTAATGTCAAGGACGGAGCCCCATTTAATGGCATTTATACATCTTGGACCCGAATTTATATAATAAAATCAGTGTTAATTTAACTCTGAGAGTGTACAAAACTATAAGGGTCCATTTGGTTCCTATCCATCATTTAGCTGGGGACCCCCTGGAACCACCTCAAGTACCCCTGGGGGTCCCCGTACCCCACTTTGAGAACCAATGGACTAATCCATCGAGGGAGTCTGATTCGACTGCCAATCTCTTAGTCGAATCATGAAAAAAACCCTGAAAGATTGGCCTAATTTGTTATATCAATTAACTAATAGTTTCCCAAAAAATAGGATATTATATCATGATTTATTGGGATAAACCAAGTAAGTATATGTTCAATCAGATATTAAGCACCCCTACGGCTCAAATGGAATGTTCCTCTATTGCATAACATATTTCTTTTGCATGATTCGACTGAGATATTCGCAGTCGAATCAGACAGAGTTTTTCATTAATTGACCATTGGTCGACTTTAGGCAACATTTGGCCAATCAGAGTCGACTATAGAAATATGCTAATTAGTCGGGGACAGGCCTAGATCACCACAACAGCCGTGGCGGCCATGTTTGTCATCAGCCCTTGGTCTGACATCAGGCGTCACACTTTTATCGCTCCCCTCATCATCCAGGGGTAAAATAGAAGCCGGGGTGGGTACGGTATGCGATGACATGGGAAAATGTATTTGTTATGGATAACATCATCCATACTTGCTCCCGAAAGGCCAAATATGGAATCGTATTAGTTTGAAAGTAATAAGGGCGACAGGCTCTGAAACACGAGCTTGTTGTTCAGGATATAGTGTTGACTCACTCTCTCCCCACACAGACACACCCTCACTCAGCCAGGGGGTCCTTGGTCAGCACCAAAAATGATCCTCCTTTGGTTAAAGTATCATGTGCCCTCTGCTCTGACACTTTGAAAAAGAGTCCTTCACTCTCAAATGTCTCTGAGTGAGGACGGACAGCGAGATCCTGATCGCTGACACTCAATCCATTCTGTTTGGCCCAAACCTCATTCTCTCTGAGTCAGGGAGTGGATTTTTAGCTTTCATACCGCACGCCTCTGCTCATCCACATTAGTACTTAACCCATTACGACCGGGAAAGCATCTATCATTTTAACCGTTATCTGTCTATTCAAAAATAGCAGATCTACAAGCTCATAGCACGGCACCAAGTGCCGCACTATGAGCTTGTAGATCTGCTACAAGCATGAACATTTGTGCATTTGTGCAAATCTTTGAATACATTTTTCAAAGCGACAATTTGTAACTCAAATCTTTGCTTCTGGGGGATTCTACAACAGTTTTTTGAAAAAACTTATGTTGCTATAATATCAGTGGTTCTCAAACTGTTTCATGTCAAGGACCCCCAAAAATATATGTATTTGGCCCGCGGACCCCCATCTCAAAATATGATGTTCCAGGGACCCCCCAGACGCAAAGATTTGAGTAAAAAAATGTCGCTTTAAAAATATATATATATATTCAAAGATTTGCACACATTTTCACGATTTTTCAAAAATAGCAAGTGCCGCGCTATGAGCTTGTATATCTGATATTTTTGAATAGCCAAAGTATTGAATAATGGTTAAGTGATTACACAGATGCGTTCCCTGCCTTAATGGGTTAACTCACAGCTCTCCATATCTCTCTCTCTCTCTCTCTCTCGCGCTCTCTCTCGCGCTCTCTCTCTCGCTCTCTCTCTCTCTCTCGCGCTCTCTCTCTCTCTCTCTCTCTCTCTCTCTCTCTCTCTCTCTCTCTCTCTCTCTCTCTCTCTCTCTCTCTCTCTCTCTCTCTCTCTCCCTCACACACACACACACATGCACATAGCAGTATTTAAAGGATGCGTTTCCCAGTGAGGACCATATTAACCTTTCGTAGAAATTAGCATCGAGAAGTTCACTGCTCATCCTACCATCTTACTCGTATCACGTTTCTCTTTCTTTAGACAAGAGATTCTGACCTTCAACAGGCGTCTTGATATCCTAATGTTTTGCCCCCCATGTGAATTCAAAGCCCAATCAATAGTACTACAGGGTTTGGACTCAATTAAGTCTAAACGAGTTTGATTTAATTGCGAACCGTCGTCGATCCGGAATCGAGCCCAGTGTGAAAACGTCCAAAAGTAGAAAGTAGGCCTACTCATTATGCAGAATGTCCAATTTCACAAGTTTTGAAACGAATAAAATGCTTAAAAATCATTTGAAAATAGCAGATCTACAAGCTCACAATGCGTCGCGAGGCAACGCATTGTGAGCTTGTAGATCTGCTATTTTCAAATGGCCGAAAATGTATATAGGGCTGAAGTGGTTAATGTATGTTTTGTAACAATATTCAAAATCTACAGTCACTAGTAACTAAAGTTCTCAAATAATTGTAGTAGTGGAGTAAAAGTAAAACTTTTTTGCCTCTGCCTTCTAATAGTGGATTAGAAGTGAAAGTGTCGGAAATTGGAAATACTCAAGTAAAGTACAAATACCTCAAAATTGTACTTAAGTACAGTACTTAAGTAAAATGTACTTTCCACGGGTTTGGACTCAATTAAGTCTAAACGAGTTTGATTTAATTGCGACCGTTGTTGATCCGTAATCCCAGCCCAGTGTGAAAACGTCTTTGAGTGTTTGCTCTTCCGTTTCCCTCCGTCTCGTCTGTATGGCCATGCTCGCCGGCTCAAGACGCCGAATAGGCTCTGACAGAAGGCTAACCCTTTAAGACCTGGAACGCATCTGTGTCACTTTTTCATTTGAGCTAAAAATCATTATTTTACACTTTTGGCTATTCAAAAATAGCAGATATACAAGCTCATAGCGCGGCACCGAGTGCCGCGCTATGAGCTTGTAGATCTGCTATTTTTGAGGAAAAAAAAAGTTTTTCTTCAAATCTTGAGATTTTAGTTTTAACTCAAATCTTCGCTTCTGGGGGATTCAACAGTTTTTTGAAAAAACGTATGTCGCCATAATATCAGTGGTTCTTTTTTCCATGTCAAGGACCCCCAAAATTACATGTATTTGGCCGCGGACCCCCATCTAAAAATATATGTTCCAGGGACCCCCGGAAGTATAAATTCGAGTTAAACATTTTCGCTTTAAAACAATATATATTAAAAGATTTGCACACATTTTCAAAAATAGCAGATCTACAAGTTCATAGCGCGTGCTATGAACTTGTAGATCTGCTATTTTTTTAATAACCAAAGTGTAAAATAATGCTTTTTAGCTCAAATCAAAAAGTCACACAGATGCTTCTTCAGGGCTTAAAGGGCTAATGGAATTGACCACTTTGCACTGCCCACCCTGATCCATCTTTTGCCCCGTCGTTCATGCACCTTCTCCCTCCAACGCCAGAGCAGAGAGGATAGTGATTTCTTGGAGATATATCCAGAGAGAGAGAGAGAGAGAGAGAGAGAGAAAATAGTAAGATGGGAAGCGTATTGATCTTTCCAGCGGAGTGTGGAGGCAGTGGCGTGCACAGACATTTTGAGGGGCAGGTGCTCAAGTAAATTATACTTTTTTTTGTTGACTTGGTCTGCTCTTTTTTCCCTCTACACCTAAACCTCTTTGCCAAAAATAGCAGATCTACAAGCCCACAACGCCTCGCAGCGCGAGGCGTTGTGGGCTTGTAGATCGGCTATTTTTGGCTAAAGTTCTCCTCAGAAAAGGGATGCTAGGTTTCGAGTGGTTATGGTAAAAAGAAAAATCATATCACATAAAGATTTGGCGGACACCCTGTAGTAACTCTGAGGACCCCCTAGAGGTCCTGGACCCCTTGTTGAAGACCCCTGCTGTAAACTGAAAAAAAAAAAAAAAAACCCCTTTTTTTCAAAAGGGCACTTCTGGTCAAGAGGGCAAAGGGCAGGTTGCTCAAGCACCACCTAGAGTCTATCTGTGCACGTCCCTGGATTTCTTGGAGGTATCCAGAGAGAGAGAGAGAGAGAGAGAGAATAGTAAGATGCGAAGCGTATTGATCTTTCCAGCCGAGTGTGGAGCTAGGCTTCACAGGCCGCTGCGTTTTCCCATCGAGGCACATCTTTCAGCAGGGTTGTGGAGAGAGGCATTGGTCCTCTCATCCAGATTGTGGGTTATCTCCTAGCCAGGAGGCTTTACCCGATGTGTCCTTGTCTGGAATACAAATCAGCTGTCTGTATCTTTCAGCACGTGATGAATGGCCCCCCCAAATAGGAAAACATGGGTGACCTCCCCCCCATCCTATGCCTCTACTACCCCTCTTTCCAGGGCTTATCGGCCGCCAGTCCGCTCCTCTCTCTCGCCCAGACAAACAAGAGAGGAATTGACTGCCAGTGCCAGGAGCAGACTTTATTAACCCATTAAGACCGGGAACGCATCTGTGTCATGTCATTTTAAGATGTATTTGGCTATTCAAAAATAGCAGATCTGCAAGCTCATAGCGCGGCACCGAGTGCCGCGCTATGAGCTTGTAGATCTGCTATTTTTGAGAAAATGTGTGCAAATCTTTGAATATATATATATTTTTAAAGCTAATTTTTTTTACTCTGTTACAACTTCTGGGGGTCCCTGGAACAAAATATTTTGAGATGGGGGTCCAGGGCCAAATACATATATTTTTTTGAGAGCCACTGATATTATAGCAACATATGTTTTATGAAAAAGATTTAGAAGACATTTCCCCCAGAAGCAAAGATTTGAGTTACAAATGTTCGCTTTAAAAATATAAATATTCAAAGACCCACAATTTTCTACAATTTTCCCCCCAAAAATAGCAGATCTACAAGCTCATAGCGTGGCACTCGGTGCCGCGCTATGAGCTTGTATATCTGCTATTTTTGAATAGCCAAAGAAGTCTAAAGTGACACAGACGCGTTCCCGGTCTTAATGGGTTAACCACCTAAGCCCTGTTTCGCAATTCCTCGTGTGACAGTGTGTAAAAAAGAAAATCAAAGCTTTATAAAAAATCCATGTGGATCTTGGGATCCACATGGAAGTATAAAGCATACTGTATGTGAAAATAATAAATGAGTGGAGGTACTACTGTGGCCTACTGGCAACGTGTATACAGTACAAAGTTTGGTGCTGATCAGTTCAGCGGTTTGCAAGATTAGCTTAGACAGACACACACACACACCCTGCCATACAAGCTCACAACTGCTACCTAACCTACAGTACCTATATATCCATCTACCTATGAAACTCTAGCTATCTGTAGAAAGTGTAGCTATCTACCAGTAACCTGTAAGCTGATTGTATGACATTCTGTATAGTAGTGTGTATGTCTCTATCTCATCATGATTTGTGTGCATGGGGATCTCATCGTAAACAAGCTCAGTGCTTAATGAGTCTCCCAGTTTAGTAGACCTTGTATTGTGAATTTGTACTTCCATGTACTGTTGTTCTCAATTATATTATATATCTATCTATATACACTACAGTATTTTGTTGCCGTTGGGCAGAAATCTTGTATCTCCATACCGGTATTTCAACTTTTTTGTAATGTTTTTTTCCCCCCCATAAATTAATGACCTGCTTCATCATACAATAGTGTGGCACAAAAGTAGTGAAAATAGCTATTTTCACTACTTGTTAATGTTTTTAAAACGATAATAAAAAAAGTACCGGTTTTGGCCCGGACCGCTGGCCTAGCGCTGGCCACATCCCCTGTGATTGGTTTAGGGAAAATTCCCCTTGTAATCGCCTACACTAGAGCCAATGTCAGACTGAAGCTCCACGCAGCCTCAGTCTGATAATCAGGCTATGTCTGTGCCCATCTCTCTCTCCTTGTTTCCTGTCCATCTCTACTGTACTCTATCAATTAAAGGCAGAAAAGCCCCAAAAATATTTTTTTAAATCCCATCAGCAACGACATATATCTGTCTATCTGTACAGTACATGTATATTTACACACGGATGCAGACTCATCCATGCAGGGCACCTTCTGTTAGCCCAGTACATGAAGGTAGACACACATCATTGCATTTGGTTACTGGATTCCCCCCCCCTGAGGGGAGATGGCTTCATGCCAAGCTGCTCACATCTGAAATATTAAGGGCAGAATCCATTGTGTGAGCCGCTAATTCTAGAATGTGCTGAAATGGGACAGAAATAGAGGCAGGCAGGGCAGTGTTATGTTCCTGTTCGTTTCATTATTTCTTTTAACCCAGATTTTCTTTGTCTTTTTTTTTTTGCCCTCTCATCTCCAGGGCTAAATTTACAATCTCTGCTGATGCCAGGGTTCTATCATAAATACACAAAAAACAGCCCCACATCACATACCGACAAACAAACTTGAACTGATGCTCTCTGAGGAGAGGCTATGACTAATCTACTATATTATCCACAGGAAAAAATGATGGGGGAGTCCTGCTTCTGTAAATAAAACCCCCCACAAATGTTTATCGTCAAGCGCATGAGGTCATTAACCCATTAAGACCGGGAACGCATCTGTGTCACTTTAGATTTATTTGGCTATACAAAAATAGCAGATATACAAGCTCATAGCGCGGCACCGAGTGCCGCGCTATGAGCTTGTAGATCTGCTATTTTTGAAAAATCTTGAAAAAAAAAAAAAATCTTGAAAAAAATGTTTAGATTTTTTTTCCAAAAAACGTTAGGATTTTGAATTTGTTTAAGAATCGCCTCAGGCCTTAATGGGTTAACGTCCGCATCGGTTTCAGATTTTGAAGATGAAATAAGGCCCCGCGGCGGTCGGACAGACTGCAGCACAGACTCCAGCGTATATAGTCACAAACGTCTCATTGCGTAAACATTCTTTATCACCAACGGCCTGGTCCGCCTTGTTGGTTCCCGCGCGTTGAAATATCAACAGCCCAAAGATTGATGGCCGACACTTATGCTACCATATGGGAAGGCGAGGCCGCCTGTGATGGGGTCGGAACGCCCGCGAGGCAGGCGTGACGATCTCTCCCCCCCTTTTTACTCGCCGCCGCGTGCATCCAGCTGTTATAGTATAACGCTGTCAAAAATCTGGAGTGTCAAATGTGGAGCTGAGATTGTAAAAGAAACAGACTCAGTCAGGTCCGGGGTCTCAGTCAGAGTTACATTTTAAACACTGAGGATTTGACTGCGTAATTAGGCCTCTCGCCTGCACCTGGGCTCCTCTCTCTCTCTGGCTTCTCTCTCTCTGCCTGCATGGATATCAATAATTAATGAGCGTGCCTCTGCCCCCCCCCCCCCCTCTGTCTACATACACTGTATTCTACTGCAGCATTTACTGATGCTGGCCATGGCGTGTTTGTTGACCAGAAACAGCACAGCACAGGCCTGCCTGGCACAACAGCTCTGTTTTGCTTATAACCACTTTCAACCTGGCGTCCCTAACTTTGGGCCATGTTATTATCTATAATAACATGGTCCAAAGTTAGGGACGCCATATTTTTACCTATAGGTCAAAATATTCCGAAATATTTCAAATTTCATACAAAAAATACAAGTACAGTACTTAGTTACTTTACACCACTGTAGGTAGGTAGGCAGATAGGTAGAGTTATATATGGATAGATTTGTGTGTGTGTGTGTGTGTGTGTGTGTGTGTGTGTGTGTGTGTGTGTGTGTGTGTGTGTGTGTGTGTGTGTGTGTGTGTGTGTGTGTGTGTGTGTGTGTGTGTGTGTGTGTGTCTGTGTGTCTGTGTGTATACTACAGAGACTGTCCTTAATGGTCTCATGTTCAGAGCGGCAGACTCTTCATCTCCTAAGCCGTGCAGCCAGCCATCCAGCCCTCTCGATCACATGACCCTGTACTGTACTCTGCCTTTTCTGTGTTCTCTGCTAATTACCAGCCAATTATCTACACAGTGAAGATGTGATGAGACCCTCCCCCCCAACCCCCACTCTCACAGAGGGGGGTAGGGGGGGGTTGCAATCCTTGTCCATGCTGACAGGGATTGTATACCTCTGCGCTGTCTCTTGGCATGCACCATATGTTCAGCCCTTGAGTGTGTGAGTGCACTGTGCATGCATGCATGCATGCATTGCATGTGTGCTTTGGCAGCTGTGCGTTGTTGTTGCAGGAATGGCAGCTAGTGTAGGGCCTTGCTAGGTCAAGATGTAACACACATTAGCCCATTAAGACCTGGAGCCGATTGTATACATGTCTCCTAAATCTCAACAGTATTCTGAAAAACGTATGTTACTATATCAGTGTTGCTCAATCTTTTTCGTGTCAAGGACCCCCAAAACTATATGTATTTGGCCGCGGACCCCCATCTCAAAATATTTAGTTCCAGGGACCCCCCAGAAGCAATTTGAGTAAAAACTAAAATTGCTTTAAAAATATATATATGCAAAGATTTGCACACATTTTTCAAGATTTTTCAAAAATAGCAGATCTACAAGCTCATAGCGCGGCACTTGGTGCCGCGCTATGAGCTTCTATATCTGCTATTTTTGAATAGCCAAAGTGTAAAATAATGTTCACAGATGCTTACTCCCGGTCTTAATGGGTTAGATAGCGTTGGACCCGGGGTTATTTGTGTGTTTAAATTTTAATTACGTGCAGTCAATGCACCGAGGGGACCCGACCACCTGTTGACTTCTATTTCCATTCTCTCTGTGTGTGGTTATAGTTACTACCATTGAAGTCTCTCCCAAAGGCAGATGAGTACTTATTATAATGAAGATGATTCACTACCACCGCAAGCTTTATTATTGGTATTTGAAGGGCAATTTACTGGATCTATCTTTCTTTATGCGTTACTTTCTTTCTTGCTTCCTTACGTTCTTTTCCTCCTTTCGTTTTCACTTTAGTTACTTTGTAGATTTTGATTATTATTGCAAAACATAGATTAACCACTTCAGCCCTATATTTATTTCGGCCGTTTGAAAACAGCAGATCTACAAGCTCACAATGCGTCGCGACGCATTGTGAGCTTGTAGATCTGCTATTTTCAAAAGATAAGTCTACCTTGTGAACTGGGACATGCATAATGAGTACTTTATACTTTTGGTACTTTTAAGTGCGTTTTGAAACCAATACTTTTGTACTTTTACTCAAGTAAATTCAGAATTCCCTATTTCTACATTGCAGTATTGATACTTTTACTTAATTTGGCTGCCAGCATTTTTTTTTTCTACAGTAAACTGCCAGACTTTTTCAATGAAAAAAAAAAAGTACTCAGGAGCCGAGATACAGAATTTTTAAGTTTTAAGTTAACAAGGAAGTGGATGGAAGTCTAAATCTTCGAAAAATCATATCTCCTTGGTCTTTGGGTCAAATTAAAAAAAACGCAGATCTGCGTCTTTGGCAGATCCCCCCCCCCCACACACACACACACACACACACACACACACACACACACACACACACACACACACACACACACACACCGCTGCCCGTATCAGCAGCACATGGACACTGGCACTGAAGAGCAACCTGTCTGTCACGTCCATAACGCCCTTCATCCCGGCGTGATGGAACGGATAGTTAAGACAGATGGAGAGAGAGAACATTGCATCATCGCACGGTGTGTGTGTGTGTGTGTGTGTGTGTGTGTGTGTGTGTGTGTGTGTGTGTGTGTGTGTGTGTGTGTGTGTGTGTGTGTGTGTGTGTGTGTGTGTGTGTGTGTGTGTGTGTGTGTGTGCCAGAGAAACATACAGCCCCAAAGATGTCATTTCATCTTGTTTTTCTGAAGTCCAGGATGTCTCCCCCAGCAGCAGATAGAGATAGGAGGAGAAATGGGGGCTTATTGCCTCCAGTGCCTTATCATGTATTGGTACATGTGTGGGCTGAATGTGTTCGATATGGGGAGGGGATTGGAGTTGCTGGTAGCAGCCCACTTGTGTAAAGTAACTAAGTACTTAAGTAAGATTTTGAGGTATTTTTGACTTTACTGGAGTATTTCCAATTGTCGGTACTTTTACTTCTACTCCACTACATCTCAGATAGCACACATTGTAAATATTGTACTTTTACTCCACTATAATTATTTGAAAACTTTTACTTTGCAGATATAAATGATTATACTGTATCATAAAACATACATTAACCACTTGAGCCATATTTTATACATACTGGGCGCGTTGTGAGCTTGTAGATCTGCTATTTTCAAACATTTTAGTACTTTTACTTTTGGTACTTTAAGTATATTTTGAAACCAATACTTTTGTACTTTTACACAAGTACATTTTGAATTCCGGACTTTTACTTGTAACGTTGTACTTCTACATAGCAGTATTGATACTTTTACTTAAGTAAAACATTTTGAGTACTTTTTCCACCACTGGATAGGAGAGAGGGGCTTATTGCCTTCCAGTGCCTTATCATTTATTGGTACATGTGAGCTGAATGGTGCTGGATATATGGGGGGCGATTGGAGTTGCTGGTAGCAGAGCAGCAGATGTGTTTTTCATCAGAGAACACTGACAGTTGACAGGGCGACCTGTGTGAATCTCCTTCCACCCTGGGTTTCCTTCTAATCATGCCTTTTCCTCGCCCACGTTCTAAAACAAAAAACAAAGGACTTGCTCTCCTGACATCGGCCTCGTTGTCTCCTCTTTTATGTAACCGCGATGATGATGATGATTCACACTCCATGATTAATTCATAAACCATGGTGTTGTCTTTCCCTGCGCTGAGCCGAGGACCCAGACGCGCCGCGCGTGCCAAAATACATTTAAACATTCCGTTAATTAACTGCGGTCTTAACCCATTAAGACCGGGAACGCATCAGTGTCTTTGGGCTATTCAAAAATAGCCGATCTTCAAGCTCATAGCGTGGCACCGAGTGCCGCGCTACGAGCTTGTAGATCTGCTATTTTTGAAAAATTAAAATTCATTTTTCTAATATAATATATATATATTTTTAAACCAAACATTTTTAACTCGAATTTTTGCTTCTGGGGGGTGTGTGAGGGGGGGGGGGGGCAAAATATTTTGAGATGGGGGCCAAATAAATTATAGCAACATACGTTGTTAGGATTTAGACATTTGCAGAATCCCCAGAAGCAAAGATTTGACTTACGAATGTTACAAAAATGATATATTATTCATAGAAATGATCACGATTTTTCAAAAAAATAGCAGATCTACAAGCTCATGGCGCGGCACTCGGTGCCGCGCCATGAGCTTGTATATCTGCTATTTTTTTTGTAATAGCCCAATAAATCTGAAAATGACACAGATGCGTTCCCGGTCTTAATGGGTTAAGCGTGTACGCTCGGCCCCCGAAAGGCTTGGCCGCGCCTCTGGGCATGAATGCGACCTTATTATTTATTTTTCCTCTGCATTTTCCTCCGTGTCCCCGGTGTGTCGTGTTGTTGGAAGGTTGGAACTGGAAGGCACTAATAGGCTGGCTCAATCAGGAGGAAAATGAGCTGTAGCACAACAATGCCAAATGGAGTGTTTCACCACTATAACGACTACATAAGTCAAGGAGAAGTGACGGGGCATTGCAGCTAATGGACGGTGTGGAGACTCCACAAGCTATGGTCTTGCAAATTGAGCTTGTTTTCAAGCTCGGATTGTTTGTGTATACACAGTGTTTCAGTGGTGTAAAGTAATTAAGTACGTGTACTCAAGTACTGTACTTAAGTAGAATTTTGAGGTGCTTTTTACTTTACTGGAGTTCTTCCAATTTTCAATACTTAAACGGCTACCCCACTACATCTCAGAGGCAAATATAGTACTTTTACTCCACTACACTTATTTGAAGACTTTAGTTACTAGTTACTTTGTAGATTTAGATTATTATTACAAAACATACATTAAACAATTCAAGCCCTATATACACTTTGGCCATTTGAAAATAGCCGATATACACGCTCACAATGCGTCACATTGTGAGCTTGTGGATCTGCTTGTTTCAAGGATTTTAATACATTTTATACATCTGAAAACTTGTAATATGGGACCTTCTGCAGAATGAGTACTTTCTACTTTTGGTACTTTATGTACATTTTGATACCAATACTTTTGTACTTTTACTCAAGTAAATTTTGAATTCCGGACTTTTACTTGTAACATTGCAGTATTGATACTTTAACTTAAGTAAAAAAATGTAGTTCTTTTCCACCATTGCTGTGTTTATGTATGTGTATATATTTGCCTTTTGATTCGTGTTATGTGCAAAACAATTTAGCCAATTCACAAAACCTTTCAGAACTTGTTATGGATCTGCTTCTCAGTCCGACATGATGTAAACCGTAGTGGGAACGCGGTGTGGACCCCGGACGACTCTTAATACCGTCTTAATTTGTTATGCACTTAAAGCTCTCAATTAATGAGGGCTTAACACTTAATAAAGCAAAGCTGTGGCGTCCTAAGTAATCAACAGAATGTCCAGGCATCATTATATTAACACAGAACTTTGTGAAACCCTTATGACTTTAAGCCTGAGTTTTACACTTTAGTTGCGCGTGTGGGTGTCACAATAGCCGATGCCGATCTACTTGTAGCTTATATAGATAATTTTCAAGCGCGACACCCACGCACAAAGTATAACTCAGGCTTTATGTTAGAGACAGAGAGTCTGTACTTCGGTACAGGAGTCATCTGAGAACTTTTATGTGAGCCTGAGCCAAGTTAA